>NC_134080.1:92145325-92450691 GCF_000715075.1 Nicotiana tabacum | reverse complement strand
AAACCTAAGAAATTGCGAATCTCTGTTGGAGTGGTAGGTCTAGGCCAATTCTTCACCACTGCAACCTTTTGAGGATCAACCATAATAACTTCCCTTGAGACGACATGACCCGAGAACGCAACAGGTTCAAGCCAAAATTCACATTTTGAAAATTTTGCATACAATTGATGTTGCTGAAGAGTCTGCAGAACTGACCTAAGATGGTCAGCATGGTCCTCCCGACTTCGGGAATACACAAGAATATCTTCAATGAACACTATCACAAAGGATTCAAGAAAAGTCTTGAAGACTCGATTCATAAGATACATGAAAGCTACTAGGGCATTTGTTAGCCCAAAAGACATCACCGAAAATTCAAAGTGCCCATACCGAGTCTTGAAAACTATTTTTGGAATATCCTGCTCCCTTATCTTCAAATGATGATACCCGGACCAATTTTTGAGAAACACGTAGCACCATGCAATTGATCAAACAAGTCATCTCTTCTTGGTAGAGGATATTTATTTTTGATTGTGACCCAGTTGAGTTGCCGGTAGTCAATACACATCCATAGCGGCCCATCTTTCTTCTTTAAAAACAAGACTAGTGTGCCCCATGGTGACACACTCGGCCGGATGAAACCCTTTTCTAGCAAATCCTTCAGTTGTTCCTTTAGCTCTTTCGATTCTGCCAGTGCCATTCTATAATGTGGAATTGATATAGGCTGCGTGCTAGCATCACATCAATCCCCAAATCAATCTCCTTGTCTGGTGGGATCCCAGGGAGCTCATCTGGAAAGACATCCGGAAATTCATTCACAACTGGCACGGACTCAAGGCTAGGCGCCTTGGCATTGGTGTCTGTAACCCGAAATAAATGATAGATGCACCCCTTTTTGATCATCTTTGCGGCCTTAATGTAAGAAATAAACCAATATTTTGGCACTACATTATCTCTCTTCCATTCAACAATGGGTTCATTAAAAAATTCAAGCCTCATGGTTCTAGTCTGACAATTAAGTTTGGAAAAGCATGAATAAAGCCAATCCATTCCCATTATTACATCAAAATCAACCTTCCTTAATTCAACAGGATCGGCCATGGTATCCCCACCACACACCATGATAACACAACCTTTATAAACTCAAGCAGCCGTAATTGACTCATCAACCGGAGTAGACACCAAAAATGGCTCATGAAGTTGATCCAGTTCTACCCCAAATTCCATAGCAACAAAAGGGGTAACATAGGACAAGGTGGAACCAGGGTCAATAAGTGCATACACATCATGAGATTGGACAGTCAAAATATCTGTAACAATATCTGGAGAAGCCTATGCGGTCTAGCGACCACTCATAGCATAGAACCAACTGGGTCATCCTGAACTCTGCGAACCACCCCTAGCTGTTCCACGCCCTGCGAGTGCTGGGGTACCTCGAGCTGGAGATGGGGCTGAAGATGTAGCAGCTGCTGGGCTAGCTAGCTGTGTTGTGCCCCTATCCGCTCCCTGGCGGGATACACGACAATGCCTCTGAATATGACCCCTCATCCCATATCCATAGCATACGGGTAACACCAGATAGCAAATCCCTGAGTGCATCTTCCAACACCTGGGGCATGGGGACCTCTACTGTTGTTGGGATCTCTCTTCTGACTGACCCTACTGGTAGGATCCCCTATTGCCTTGACCGGGCCTGAAATGACTCCACTGTTGTTGCTGGCTGGGCCCTGATGGCAGTGCACTGGCTGTAGACTATGCAACAGACTAGGATGGCTTTGATGATCCTCCCCGAAAACCACGAATAGGCCACCCCTTTCAGATGATAAGCAGCTAACTCTACTCTTTCAGTCTCAGTTGCACACATAACCCTGAGGGTCTTGTGCATCCCAACAATAAAATTTCGGAGAGTCTTATTATGGATTGGCACCCGTAAACACTAGATGACCTAACTGAAGAAATCTGTTCACCCTTGGAACTGGTGGAATCCCCTTGCTGGCTGGATGAACTGGGCGCAACATTTGGCCTCTGGGCCTGAGAGGGCACTAGCTGGGTCAACATCTGAATAGCTCCCCTAAGATCCCCATCAGAAATACCAGAACTGGAAGCTAGGGCTGGAGGAGGAACACGAGTATCAATGGGAGGGATAGTGGTACCCTCTGCAGGTGCAGGAACTGGGGTAGTCTGCTCTGGGATAGAAGAACCATGCAGGGTGATAGAAGGGCAACTACCCTCACCCGCAGTATCAAGCAATGAATCATCATCCACTCCTAAGGTGGCATTGCCTCCTTGGCCAATTCTCGCTTTCTTCTTAGGTGCCATTTACTGAAAGATAGAACAATGCACTAGTTAGAGGGGGATTAGTTCCATAACAAATTTTGTCGCACAATCCAAAATACCAAAGAAGGGTGTTATTCCTAAATGCCCAAGTAGCCTCCAACTTATAGATGTGGTAAAAAACACACCAATAAGAAGTACTCTACTAGACACGGCTCCGAGACATCCTAGGACACTTCAAAACCTTAGGCTTTGATACCAAATTTGTCCCGCCCCAACCTCGGGAGGCGCGACTGGTGCTCGATCGATGGTCCCAACTAAGCAAGCCTTTTTAACACTTTCTACCCAACTCAATATGATTAAGG
This sequence comes from Nicotiana tabacum, assembly GCF_000715075.1. Taxonomy (NCBI): domain Eukaryota; kingdom Viridiplantae; phylum Streptophyta; class Magnoliopsida; order Solanales; family Solanaceae; genus Nicotiana; species Nicotiana tabacum. Next base: position 92,448,073 of record NC_134080.1, on the reverse strand, counting down.
GAACCATGCTTTTGTTTACTTAGACAATATTACCTATTGTCTAAGTAAACGAAAGCATAGTTCCCTTAATCATATTGAGTTGGGTAGAAAGTGTTAAAAAGGCATGCTCAGTTGGACCACTTGATTGAGCATCGGGTGCACCTTCCGATGTTAGGGTATGACAAAGTACCAGAGATATCGAGCAATAAAGGATAGGTAGCCAATCCTGCCATCGTGAAAATGCTGGAGGACCTCACCAAAAGGATCGAATCAGGAAAGAAAATGATAGCGGCCAATGATAAGAAGGTCAAAACCTACAAATCTAGGGTCGACCAGATCCCGGGTGCGCCACTGGTCTTCAAGGGCATAGATTCGAAGAAGTTCAGAATGCTGGAACTCCCTAAGTACAATGGGACCACCGACCCTAATGAACACGTCACTACCTACACTTGTGCGATAAAAGGCAACGATATAAAGAGTGATGGGATCAAGTCTGTATTGTTGAAAAAATTCAGTGAAACACTTTCGAAAGGGGCCATGATGTGGTATCACAACTTGGCTCCTAATTCCATAGATTCATTCCCCATACTAGCAGACTCCTTCATACAGGCACATGCTGGAGCCATCAAGGTATCAACGAGGAAGTCCGACATTTTCAAAATCAAGCAAAGAGAGAACGAGATGCTGCGGGAGTTCGTGTATTGCTTTCAGATGGAGCTATTGCCAGTCTCCGACGACTGGGCAGTGCATGCCTTCACCCAAGGCTTGAACGAACGAAGCTCGGCGGCTTTGAAATAGCTAAAAGAGAACTTGTACGAGTATCCGGCAATGACCTGGTCGGACGTACATAATCGATACCAGTCAAAGATCAGGGCCCCTAGATTACCAGTTGGGAGCCCCTTCGGGCTCAGTGTACCCAAGCAGGCTCCTGGCAAAGGAGCTCAAATCGAACAAAGAAAGGTATCAGCCATACCTCGAGGATAAGAGGAATGCCCCGAGGCACAACCTACCTCCCAATGATCGAAGAATGGATCAAGGACAGGACCATCGAGGGCTTGTCAACAGAACCAGGTTCGACCAAAATGTAGTGCCAACGGGTGAGCCCCACCTATCAGAATACAACTTCAACGTCGATGTGTCAGACATCATGTTTCCCATCAGTAAGATCAGAGATGCCAGGTGGCCCAAACCTATACAGTCAGATCCTTTGCAAATGAGTTATAACTTAATATGCTAGTTTCACAACATACATGGCCACAAGACCGAGGATTGTCATCATATACGGGAAAAGGTAGCTCGACTGCTTAACAAAGGACATATTCGAGAATTCCTCAACGATCGAGCCAAAAATCAATTCTGAAAAAGGGAGGCAACCAAGAAGAACGAGGCAAACGAGCCGCAACATGTCATCCACATGATCATGGGGGGAACTGATGCCCCGCAGGAACTCGTAATGAGAAAAACAAAAATATCCATCACCAGAGAAAAGTGGACTCGGGGATATATCCCTAAAGACGCCCTCACATTCAACGAAGAGGACACCGAGGCCTTGTCTCAACCCCATAACGACGCACTGGTAATCTTCTTCCTTGTAAATTCTTTTCAAATAAAACACGTGTGGATCCAGGTAGCTCAGCCAATATTGGCAGGTCGAGGGTGATAGAGCAGCTCGGATTCCACAACTAAATCGTGCCTGCCACTCGGGTCCTCAATGGATTCAACATGGCAAGCGAAACAACAAAAGGTGAAATCATCCTCCCGATTACCATGGCCGGCACGACCTAAGACACAAAATTCCATGTCATCGAAGCAGACATGAGGTACAACGCCTTATTCGTACGACCGTGGATACACTACATGAAGGCAGTGCCATCCACCCTTCACGAAATGATAAAATTTCCAACAAAGGATGGAATTAAAACAATCTACGGGGAACAACACGCGGCGAGGGAAATGTTCGCAATACACAATGTGGTACCAACGTTCGTGCCTCCGCCCCCGAATAAACCAAAGGGCTAATCGGGCCTCACCCTTGGTCAAACTTGACAAAACAAAGTAAAGAACCATACTGTGTCTTTGCCTCAAGCAATTGAAATAGATCGGCCCACATGATTGTAACAAATCAATCTCGAGGCATCGCCAGCATATCTCACTTCAAGGTACGGCCATCTCCCCTCTTTTTTACGAATTTAGGACTAACCCTTGTATAGGTATTCAACTAAAGCAGTCGGAACGCTAACACTGCCCGAAGACCTTGAGGCTCTAAAAATGCACCCGTTGCACTCTTTTCCTTCCACTGAGCTTTTGTCCCAAAAGAAGGGTTTTACCAGCAAGGTTTTTAACAAGGCAAAGCGAGCTGCCTAAGGAAAACTCTGCAAATGCTCAAAACCTCTATTGCAGACAACTTTGAATGAAGAGAGGCATTCCCCCAAAAAGCTACACGCTCGGGAAGGTCTTAAAACACCAAAGGGGGTTTCTATAGGAAAGTAGTGTACTGGGCCAACCGGTCGAACAAACCGTGTCCATGTAGCCAGGCTCCCGTCGGCAAATGCGTGTACTATTGTACCGAGAAATCAAAGAATACCTTTTGTCAAAAACACCTTCACAGAGTAAGGTAGCAATTCCTTCATCCGAAACGTCCGAAAGGCCTGGGGACTGACGCCAGCAATTCAAAACTCAGACGGCCTTTGGGTTGAAACTCTGAAATTGCAAAACCATCAGGTAAGGAAACGCGGAAATCGTCGAGCGCCACCAACATCAAAGGTACCTTGAGTACTAGGGGACTATCGCCAGTCGCCACGCACTTAGAAACCTAAGGTCGTAACACTCCGAGCGAGCAAACTTGGTCTAGAAAAGGTCTATTTAACACAATGACACAAATTTACATCAAGCAATCAAAGAGTATATTTCACCAAAAGCATCTCATACTCCAATAGAAGGTTCAGCTTGCTCACGGCAAGGGTCCCTCCACCAAATACGTCCCGAAATACTCAGAGACTTCGCATCAACAATTTGGCACTTGCACGACCTCAGGGTCAGAACTCCAGGCTCATAAGGCCCCAACAAGGCAATTCCAAACTCACGAGTGACGGCTTTCAGGCCCAAGAAAACTTGATGACTCGGAGACTATCTCCAACCGCCATACACTGGAAAACCCGAGGCCGTAAGACCCCGAAAAGGCAGACTCGTTCTAGCTAGATCTATTTTACATAGCAACAAAAACTGTAAGACCTCAACAAGCATGACAAACTGTAAGACCTCAACAGGCATGACAAATTGTAAAACCTCAATAGGCATGAAAATTTTGTAAGAACTTACTACATGCATAAAACTCAATCCCGAAGTTTAGGCTATATGTCGCATTTGTAAGACTCTCGAAAGGGCATACCCTTGATGTAGACGCCAAAACTATTACTCGGGATCAAAAATAGCTTCGGCCAAACACATATGACTATGGTCAAAATGGCTGTACCGGCCAAACTAATGCAACTCGGGGACGCCCGGCCGTCGCTAACAAAATCGCATGCCATTACTTCGAATCTACTTTGGAAAGAACCGGTTAAAATAGGCTACCCTCAATAGGTAGACGAGCTTCAACCATATCAGCTCCAAATCACAAGGTTTCGAGCTACTCAGCCTACGAGCTAAACCTTCTGAGGTGCTCGAACATCGCCGCTAAGGACTTGAAATCGAGGTTCTTCCCGAACTGATGACGGGTTAGGCAAAATTATTTGAAAAACGAACTTAACAAGAGGAAAACAAATCCTACAATATGCCCATGGGCAAAAGCGTAAGAGCCATAGTCACCAACCAAACGAGCCTTCGAGCTACACACTAAAAAGTCGCAATGACCAACAACGTATGAGCCACTGTCGCCAGCTTGAAAATTGAAAACTCGAGGATTAAAATGAGCTCGAGTCGTAACCCGATTAAGAGAGCGGATCCAAAATAGTTAACTATACATGCATAAGGGCACAGCGTAAGTGCCATTGTATCCAGCCAGACGAGCCTCGGGGCCACATATTTAAAAGGTCGCTTCGACCCAAGGCATATAAAAGCCATTCTCATCCGCCCATGCAGGCATAAAAAACCTGAGGGTCAATTAAGCTCGAGTCGCAACGCAACTCGGAGACTGAACCCAAAATAGTTAAAATGCAAATGCCCAAGGGCACGGCGTAAGAACCGTTGCCATCCACCTACGCAGGGACAAGAGATTGAAGATCAGGCAAGCTCGAGTCAACGCCTGACTCGGAGACTACATCCAAAATAGCTGGGCAAAACACAAAAGCTCTAAAGCATACTTCTGTTAAAAGTCACACTTGTCCGAGCATGAAGGAGCCTCCGGGCCTGTCTAATGAGCTCCGGGTACATAGGGCTCCCGCCTAACGCTGGAATCAGCCCGCCTGGTCAAAAGCAATGCAGAAAGAGATACAAAAGTGATAAAGCTTCAAGTTTTCCTTTATTTACATACTCAAAGGGTGTGTTCTCCTTCTACAAACATGCTCTACTAATGTCAAATACAATATGGCAAAATGGCAAAATATACGGTCCGCTTTAGAAGGATACGACCTACCAGCCCCAATTTCTCTCTCCGTGATGTCGGCAAGAAGTGACCGAGCATCGCGCTCATCCGCCCTCGCTCGAGCCAACTCCTCCGAGAGAATGAAACCCCTGGTGCCAATCTCTTCGAGTACCTCTCTTCGGGATCTGCAACAAACATATTCCTCGATCATCTTTTCACGATCGAGGGTCCGATTCAACTCAGCTTGGGCATCAGTAACATCCCTCAAATGAATCACCGTTTCCTTGTCAGCCTTGGTCTGACTCAATGCTGCTTCGGCTCAAACGTCGATTATTTCGACCCTGACCATCGACAAATCAAACTCAAGCTTCGCGATCATATCCACTTGAACTGAAGCTTGAGCCTGCACCTGAGCCCTCAGCTCATGACAAGTGTTCCTAACTCGGTCGGCTTCGCCCCTAAGGTACTCCAAAGCCTCCGTCTTTTTTTCAACTAAGATAAGAGCCTAACCTTAAGGGTTAAAAAGGTGAAACGCTTGCTACGAGAGGTCACCTGCCCCATCAAATAGCTCTCGTAATTCGAGTTTCGGTGCGCCTCATATCACCAGTGCGTCAACTCAACCTCCTTCTCCTTGCTAGGGAGCCTAAGGGACTTACCCTCAGCCAAAGCTCTCCGAACCTTAGCCCCGTGATGGAATAGCTCAGACCTGAGCCTATCAAAATCCTACAGAAGGAAAACTTGAAAATGAAGGGATGACACGATATGCGGAAGATTTCTGCCGAAGTTCACCATAAAGTGAAGCCGGCAGACCTCCTCGAGGGCCGAACATATCCCTGTTGACCCAGCCCCCTTGTCCTCGAAAGAAACAACCTCAGTTGAAGCACGATCACTCGGAGGACACACCACTCCAGAACTAAGAACATTGGGAAAAGCGGGCTTGGGCGATGTTCTCTCGCCAGAAACACGGACCTGTTTAGCCCCGCTAAAAGCTCCATCGCACTGCGAACGCAAATCCCGTTTATTGCCATCGTCGAAGGAGTGCAGCCTCACCCTTGGGGACCGTCCGATACCTACAACGCTTGTATAGCCACCATAAAAGAAGGATGGAAGACACAACTACAAAGTTCGCTTTTGCCATAGGCAGAACTGGCAAAACATGGGGTGTGCCGCCTAAGAGTATTGCTCCATTTTCCAAAAAAATAATACGGGTTCCTAAGGTATAATACCAACAGTCAACACCTGAGCAAAGCGACTTATCCTTGTCTGATTTCTGTCATCCCCGGCAACAACGATTAGGGGCATGATCAACCGACACCATGGAGTCAACAGACCTCGATGATCCCAAAAATTGAGAGGGAGGCCCCTAACCAGATTAATCTCATCATTACCGCCATAGCAGTCAAAAGACTAAAACGCGGAAACAACCTCATATTATGTGTGGGAAGAGCGGTGAAGATTCAAAGCCAACCGAAGATGCTAACTGATAGCACCCTCTCCAACCTCAAGGCGGTGCCCGATCTTGAAGACCTCCGTCATAATAAGGCGGCGCTCCGGAGAGCCAAGAACGCCTTCACCAACACAAGTGTAGCACACGACTTTGAAGGTCTCCATCAAAGGGAACCAGTCTATGAAGAAATAAGCATTTTTTTAACGTCGCCCGTACGAACTAGACTCTGGGTTCTATCCAAAATGGTCCGAGTGCGAGTGAGCCTTCGCTTAGGGATTGCTTTCAAGAAATCACAAGCATCCTCTATCCACGGCTCCCCGAGCAATTTTCTTCTCGAAGGTTATGACGAGGCCCAAAAACATTATCCCCATTTTCACGCAAAATCAGGGTCCCGACGGCCCGAGATTATTGGCCTTATTCGGGTTTAGTCCAAGGAACCACAAAGGGCCCCGTGCGAATCCATTTCTATCAACCGAAGGCCGGAAGGAATACTCACATTCGGGTCATTATTAGAAATAACAAACAAGATCGTGTGTTCGGAGTCGCCGCAAACATAAAGAAATACAGCAGGTATCAAAGGCAGGAGTTAAGAAAATATCTTTGTATTCATAAATGTTCGCTTACAACGGTTGTTGGGGGGTCCTTACATGTGATAGAAAAAGCTCGCAAGGGGATCTTTACACAAGAACAAAGAAGTTAAAGGGTATGCATACAACTAAAGTCTAAGAATCTAGCCTATTCCCAAAGTAGGGCATCTTCGGCATCATCTCCTCAGGCGTGCGACATCAAAGACAATATCTTCCAAGTCCAATTCCCTCGGGCATCTCATCTCGACCCTCTCGGAATGGCATCTTCAAAAGTAAGGATATATAAGAGGAAAGTGAGGGAGAAGAGTAAAATAACGAAGGAGAAGCCGAAAGAAGACAAGAAGTGGTTGGGTGAAAAATTTGGCTAGTACGAACTCCGCCAGTACTACTATTATAAAGTCATTTCTTGAGATGTTGCCTTGGCCCGGGAGGCGACAGCCAGTAGAGAGTGTCGCCATACCCCCAGGAATACAAAATGGGTATAATAAGCCAAGCAGAGGAAGGAGGGTGAGCAGCGGTGTATAATGCGAGCCCCCTCTTGAGCAGCGGTGCATAATCTAAATATCTCTCCAGGTTGGAGAAAATCGGTCCTCTGTTTCATCACCTCGAGCTAACGAAGATAGCAACAACAACAATAACAACAACAATAGCATCACAGGCAGCACAACTTCGTCCGATCGGAGAAGTTTCGGGAGTTGGGCCATAGCGCGCATGACGTTGGCGTGAGACCTTGAGTCCATGGGCCTCAAACATGGCGAGACGGCAAAGAACAAAAATAGCAAGTAAGGAGGAAAGGATGGATATCAAAGAATGCTTAGATGAAAAACTGGTCACAAGAAGTCGCATTTATAGGGGGGAGGCAAGCTTACCAACGACGTCAATTATCTCCCTCGAAAAGCGTAACAGTAGGCGCAATCAATGAGTTCATGGAAGCTGAATCGACGGCAACATTATGACCTCGAAGAATAAGGAGTCACGACACATCGGGCGATCCTGAACAAATCAAAAGGGGGAAACACCTAGGCACATGTAAAAGGGGCAGCGCCATCAGCATGGCGTCATTTTAGGAGCCCATAAGTGGGATGTCAAAATCATTTCTTATCGCCCCCCTCTAAGAAACACGGAGACTATCTGTGTACAGTGAAATCGAAAGACCAATTTCTCATTAGCAAATTGCTTCAGGAGGTTGCCTCAAAGGCTAGGGACCTCGAGTCGGTTACTTCCCTCAAGATCGGTCGATACCCAGCTGAGGATAACAACGGCCAAAACCCCGAAGAACATGGGAAGCCTCCGAAGAGTGCATCCAGAGTTGATTAAGTCTATCTGGGCAACCTAACATTAGCCTACGAATTCGTCATAAAGCTAGTTATCTGTCCCATCCCCGTTTCCTTTGTCACTCAACGTATCTTGTACTAAGGTTGGACTCCCCCTCCTATAAAAGGGGAGTCGTTAACACTTTGTAAGGCAGAGCTCCAAATATTCTACATAAGATCAATAATATATATATCTCTCTTTTTTTTCCTTCTAACTCATATGCTCGAGGCTACTCTTTTACTTATTATTCTCATATATGTTATTCATATATCATTTGGTATTGGCTATAAAGAGCCATCTACAATCATATTCTAACTGTTATCCCTTCCCCGGTTACCCCCGATAGCTCGAGCTCGAGTAGGATATCGACCCTGAGGCCCTTTATCGATCAGTCCGAAGCCCAGGTAGCAAGCCCTTCGGTTTGGTTACTGCCATATTTTAACTTGCATCTCATCGTTAAACTTCATATTCTTAGTATCAACTGTTCTAACAACTAGCATAAAAATAGATCACGTATTTTTAGAATCCCATTTACAAATTTAATTGTTGTTACCATTTTCATGGTAAATAGGATTGACTAATGCCCCTCCGGGGTTTATGGATTTGATGAACCGGGTGTTCAGGCCTTATATTGATTCTTTTGTTATCGTCTTCATTGATGACATCTTGATTTACTCACGTAGCTTGGGGGAGCACGAGCAATATTTGAGAGTGGTGCTTCATTCATTGCGGGAACAGAAGCTATATGCTAAGTTCTCCAAGTGTGAGTTTTGGCTAGTGTCTGTGGCATTCTTGGGCATGCTGTATCAGGAGAGGGTATTAAGGTGGATCCCAAGAAGACTGAGGCAGTTCAGAGTGGGACACGTCCCACTTGGGTGACTGAGATCAGGAGTTTCTTAAGGTTAGTAGGTTATTATCGCCAGTTTATGCAGGGTTTTTCAACCATTGCAGCACCTTTGACTATATTGACCCATAATGGTGCTCCATTCCATTGGTCCGATGATTGTGAGGCAAGCTTTCAGAAGCTCAAGACAACTTTGACCAAAGCACTAGTTCTAGTGTTGCCTTCCAGTTCGGGGATGTATACGGTTTATTAAGACGCTTCACGCATTGGATTGAGTTGTGTATTGATGCAAGAGGGTTGAGTTATTGCATATGCTTCACATCAGCTGAAGATTCATTAAAAGAATTACCTCGTGCACGACCTAAAATTGGCCGCAATTGTTTATGAACTTAATATATGGAGGCATTATCTGTATGGGGTGTCATGTGAGGTTTACACTGGTTATTGTAGCTTACAGAATTTGTTCAAGTAAAGAGATCTCAATTTGAGGTAGCGTAGATGGCTTGAGTTACCGAAGGATTATAACATCACCATCCTTTATCATCTAGGCAAGCAAATGTGGTTGCGGATGCCTTAAGCAGGAAGGCAGAGATTATGGGTTGCTTAGCATTCATTTCAGCAGCGGAGAGGCCACTAGCTTTGGACATTCAGTCCTTGGCTAATAGACTTGTGAGGTTGGACATTTCGGAGCCCAGCCGAGTTCTTGCATGTGTTGTTGCCTAGTCTTCATTATTAGGGCAGATCAAGGCTTGGCAATTTGACGATCCACATTTAGCGGTTCTCAAAGAGACGGTACTACAGGATCATGCCAAGGAGATTTTTATTAGCGAGGATGGTGTTCAGCTACTCCAGGGTTGCCTATGTATTCCTAATGTCGATGGATTGAGGGAGAGAATTCTAGAGGAGGCACACAGTTCACGGTATTCTATTCATCCTGGTGCTATGAAGATGTATCGCGACCTGAGGCAGCATTATTTGTGGCTGCAGATGAAGAAAGACATAGTGGAGTATGTAGCTAGGTGCCTAAATTGCCAGCAAGTCAAGTATGAGCACCAATGGCCAGGTGGCCTACTTTATCAGATGAACATACCTGAGTGGAAATGGGAGTGCATTACTATGGACTTCGTAGTTGGGTTGCCGCAGACTCTGTGGATGTTTGATGCAGTTTAGGTCATTGTCGACAGGTTGACCAAGTCGGCACACTTCATTCTGGTTGTGATTACATATACTTCAGAGAAGTTGGCCCAGATTTATATTTGGAAGATATTAGATAGAGGCCCTCAGTTCACTTCACATTTCTAGAGAGCTATACAGAGTGAGTTGGGGACTCGTGTAGTGCTCAGCACAAAATTTCATCCTCAAACCGACAGGTAGTCAGAGCGGAGAGTTCAGATATTAGAGGACATGCTGAGAGCATGTGTGATTGACTTTGGAGGAAAGTGGGATCAGTTCTTGCCTTTGGCCGAGTTTGCTTACAATAACAATTATCAGTCTAGCATCGAGATGGCTCCATTTGAGGCTTTATATGGTCGGCGATGTCGTTCTCCCATGGGGTGGTTTGAACCCGACGAGGCTATGTTATATAGTATGGATTTGGTGAAAGATGCATTGGAAAAGGTAAAGTTGATCCAGGAGCGACTTCGCACAACACAGTCCAAATAGAACAGTTACACGGATCAGAAGGCGCGGGATGTATCATTTATAGTCGGCGAGAAGGTTCTCTTTAAAGTCTCACCAATGAAGGATATATGAGATTCAAGAAGAAGGTCAAGTTGAGCCCAAGGTTTATAGGCCCATTTAAGGTGTTGAGGCGAGTTGGGGAGGTTGCTTATGAGCTTGCTTTACCTCCCAGCATCTCCGGGGTTCATCCAGTTTTTCATGTGTCTATGCTTCGGAGGTATCACACTGACTTTTCTCATATGTTAGACTTCAGTACTATTCATCTGGATGAGATATTGGGTTATGAGGAAGCGCCAGTTGCTATTATTGCTAGACAGGATCACCAGTTGAGATCCAAGAGGATTTCCACGGTAACAGTTCAGTGGAGAGGCCAACCAGTCGAGGAGGCAACTTAGGAGTACGAGGAGGACATGCAGAGCAGATATCGACACTTATTTAGCACTTTAGGTATGAATCTAAATTCGTTCGAGGACGAACGTCTAACGACCCGACTGGTCGTTTTGAGAATTTGCACTTCACTCTCCAATTCTTGGGAATGACTAGCCCCAAATGATATATTATGACTTATGTAAATTGTTGATTTTGGCTTTCAGGGTAATCAAAATAGAATTGGAAGAAAATTCTCAGTTTGAAACTTTAAATTTGAAAGGTTTGACCAAGGTTTGACTTTTTAGTATTGGATATCGGATTCGGATTTTTATGATTTGGTTAGCTCCATTAGGTGATTTTGGACTTGGAAGCGCATCTGGAATGTATTTTGGAGGCCCGTGGTAGATCTAGGCTTGAATTGGCGAAATTGGAATTTTGGCATTTTCTAGTTGGCAGTGGAAATTTTGATATCAGGGTCAGAATGGAATTCCAGAAATTAGAGTAGGTCTGTTGTTTCATTTGGGATGTGTGTGCAAAATTTTAGGTCATTAGGACGAGGTTTGATAGACTTTTTGATCAAAAGCGGAATTTGGAAGTTTTGAAATTCTTAGGCTTGAATCCGAGGGTGATTTGATGTCTTGATGTTTTTTTAGTGCTCCGAAGGTTGGAACAAGTTTGAATTATGTTATGGAATGTGTTGGCATGTTTGGCTGAGGTCCCAAGGCCCTCGGGTCAGTTTCGAGTGGTTAACGGATCAAATTCCTGTTTTTTGAAGTTGCAGATTTCTTCAGGTTTCTGTTGCAAAGATTTGTCCTTCGCGTTTGCGAAGGGTTGTAAAGTGAGGCAGGATAATTGCCCTTTGCGTTTGCGATGATGGTCCCGTGTTCGCGAAGGGTAAGGCTGAGTGTACATCATGAACGAGATGTAGGTTCCGCGTTCGCGAAGGGAAGTAGGAGCATCTGGTGGCCCTGGTAGTTGTTCATCTCGTTCGCGTAGGTAGCGTCATGTTCACGAAGGCTTGGGAAGCTGAAGCATCGCGCATGGAAGGGCTCACGTTCATGTAAGAGGAATTTTTGGACAGTGGAATTTTGTGCTTCGCGAACGCAAGGGAGCTACCGCGTTTGCGAAGAAGTAATTTATCCCTGGGCAGAATGTTTAAATAGTTGCCTTCGCGATTTTGGTCTATTTTCCACCACTGTTGAGCAGTTTTGAAGCTTTTTGAGAGGGATTAAAGAGGGAATCGAAGGGAAATACTTGGAAGTATGATTTTTGAACTCAATACTCGATTCTATGGTGATTTCTACCTAATTAGACATGAAATTTATGGGATTTAAAGCCTAAAATTAGGGAATTAGGGCTTGAAATTGGAGAGTTTGATTTAGACATTTGAGGGGTCGTTTGTGGTTGGAATTTAATGTATTTGGTATGTATGAACTCGTGAGAGTGTAAGGATTCTAGTTTTGTGACTTTTATCAGAATTCGAGACGTGAGCCCGGGGGTCGGGTTTGGCCAATTTCAGGATTTTTGATGTAAATTGGTTATTTTCGAGTGGGCTTTGTTCCTTTAGCATATTTTGATGGTATGAATCTGATTTTGGTAAGATTTGGAGCAACTAGAGCCCAATTCGATGGGCAAATGCATCGCGGGCTAGAGTTTAGACCGGATTAAGGTAATTAATGATTGTAAATGTTGTCCTGAGGGTATGAAACCCCGGATTACAAATCGTTGTGCTACTTTGAGGTGACATACACGCTAGATGACGAGCGTGTGGTCATGCATCGTCGGTGATTGTGACTTGGTCCGTCCTGTATGACTGTTAAGTCGTGTATTTGATTGAAAACTGTTTGATATCATTGTTATTTTGGAAAATTATTACTATGTTTTGGGCTGAATGCCATATTTGGGCCTCGCGCCAACTGTTTTGGACCCTTAGGGACTTTTTACTACTATTCGTTACTATTTTGACTTAATATATGTACTTAGTCATGTTGTATTCCACTATTTTCATAACTCAGCCGTATTTACTCCGTTTTGATATTTTAAATGATATTTTGGGTTGAGCATCATGTTTTACTATTGCCTGAGGGGCTTGAGAGATTTCCGATTGAGTGAGGCTGAGGGCCTGTGTTGTGAGGATATTGTGGGATTGGGCTGCACACCACAACAGGTTGTTGCTGATTCATGATATTGTGAGGCCGAGGGCTTGATTGATTAATTCCATGAGGTGGCTTTTTGTTTTGAGGCCGAGGGCCTGATTTATTCTACCACGAGATGTCTTGTTATAGCGCTTGGGTTGTAGGAGCCCCTCCAGAGTCTGAACACCCCCATTGAGCGCGGGGACCCAGTGTGAGTGATGTGATGTAGCCCGAGGGACAGTTGTTGTTTCATATTATTGCCCAAGGGGCTGTTGTTGATCCATGTTTTTCCCGAGGGGTGGTTCTTGATTTATGTTATTCTCGAGGGGCTGATTACGAGTGATTGTGAGGTATCCCGAGGGGCTGGTTCTGTTGATATCAAGCCCAAGGGGCAGTTTATGGTACATGTTTTTGCCCGAGGGGCTATTTACATTTCTATTATTTTTACTCACTATTTTATCACTCCTTTGAAACTATTGGGAGATGTTTTAAAAAGGAAAGGGTTTTTACTGAAACCAAGTTTGATTTACGAAATAAATGATTTTTGTACTATTTTGGAAATGTACTGTAATTGTTGTAGTGTTATGACGTGGTTTACGTATTTTCTTACTGCCCAGCTTTCATTTACTTTTATTAGTTACTGAGTTGGCGTAATCACATTACTCCATGCACCTTGTGTGCAGATTCAGGTATTTCTGAACCCAGCGGCGAGTGTTGATTACTCAGTGGTAGGTTCATCGGACTTAGTGAGGTAGCTGCCTGGCGATCGCAGCCCTGCTTTCTCCCTCCTTTATTCTTCCTTAGTGCATTTTTTGTTATTTTCCCGGCCATGTTGGCCTTGATGTTGTTAGAACAGTAGTAGATGCTCATGACTTGTGATACCGCGATGTCGGGCTTGTGTATTCATTCTGCACTGCTTATTTTAACTTATAGTAAGGGATTTTGGTTAATTAATGGCTTAAAATGACTTCTTATGATTTTCAGGTTGGTTTGGGTTTGTGTCGTCTAGCCTAGTTTCACGATAGGCGTCATCACGATGGGGTCAATTTTAGGGTCCTGACAGAACATTTGTTTAAGAGGTGGAGAATGTAACAACCCGACTGGTTGTTTTTCTTTCTAAAACCTCGTTATCCTAAATAAAACTTCCCGTACTTTCTTTTTCTGATTTATTACTTGCGAGGATGGTTGGTTTGGGATTTGGTAGAGTTTGGGTTGAAATCAGAACACTTGGTTCCTTAAGGTTGTCTTAAAAGGCCAAGTTTGACTTTGATAAATATTTTGGGTAAACGACCTCGGAATTGGGATTTGATGGTTCCAATAGGTTCGTATGATAATTTTGGACTTGGGTGTACGTCCGGATTGGGTTTTGGATGACCCGGGATCATTTTTTCGCCTAATAGTGAAAATTGGTTCTTGAAGGTTTTTAGAAGTTCTTTAAATTTGGTTTGGAACGGGTTATGGTGATATCGAGGTCCAAACGGAATTTTGAGATCGGGAATAGTTCCATAATATCATTTAAGACTTGCACGCAAAATTTGGTATCATTCCAAGTAGTATAAGTACGTTTCGGCACATTGGAAGTAGATTGAAGAATTTAAAGTTCATAAGTTTGATTCAATTGGTTTTTGGGTGTTATTATTAGTTTTAATATTGTTTCGGGAATTTTGAGGGCTCGAGCGAGTATGTTTTATGATTCCAAACTTGTTGGTATGTTCGGGAGGGGTCCCGGGGGCTACGAGCGTCAATCGGACGAGGCTTGGACTAAGTTGACAATTTGAGCAAGAGTTGTCTCGCATATGCGGCGCAAGGAGAGGAGCCAAGGTTTTGTACATGTTGCTCTTTTTCCGCAGAAGCGAACCGCAGAAGGGGGTATCCACCCATAGGTGCGGCCCTAGCCGGCCCAGCCCACCTTCGCAAAAGCGGACCCTCATCTACAGAAGCGGGACCACAGGTGCGGTCCATGCACTACAAATGCAAAAATCGCTGGGGCCGTGAGGTTCATTTAATACGGACTTAAGCCATTTTCTCTTATTTTCTTTCACTCTTTGGGCGATTTTTGGAGCAGCTCAAGAGGGATTTCAACCTAGCTTTTGGAAATAAGTAATTCCTACCTATTGTGAGTTTAATACATAA
This sequence comes from Nicotiana tabacum, assembly GCF_000715075.1. Classification (NCBI taxonomy): domain Eukaryota; kingdom Viridiplantae; phylum Streptophyta; class Magnoliopsida; order Solanales; family Solanaceae; genus Nicotiana; species Nicotiana tabacum. The sequence continues at coordinate 92,433,063 of NC_134080.1, read as the reverse complement.
ATTTTGGGTAGATTCCAACATGAAAATTGGTAGAAATCATGGGTTAGATGAAAAACCTAGATTTTGACAAGAATGAGATTTTTCCCATGAAATTTACCATTAAACTTAGTGTTAATCATATAATTATGTTCCTTAGGTTATGGGTAACAACTTCCTTCAAAAATTACTGCAATTCGGGCACATGGACCCGGGGGTGAATTTTAGGAATCTTGCCTTCGAGGTTGGGTAATCACTTTAATAGTTAGAATAGGAACTTATGAACCTCTAATGATTGGTTTTTACACTATTTGAATAGTTTCGAATTGTTCGGCTCCGATTTGAGGGTTTGAGCGCATTCTAAAGTTTGGAAGTAGGCTTGGAAGCAAGGTACGTCTCTTTTCTAATCTTGTAAGAGGGAAATTTTTCCATAGGTGAACTTAATTAATATGTGATTATTTGTGGGGGCTACGTACGCACGAAGTGATGAGAGTCCGTACATGCTACTATATCTTTTATGTCCGGACTGTTTAAGGTTTACACCATGCTTTGTGGACAATATTATTTTATTATATGTGCTAATTGTAACGAAAGGAATTAAGTTGAGGATTTCCAATGATTTAAAGGCTTCAAGTTGAATTGTATTCATTCTTTTTAAAAGAATCAAGAATGGGTTACGATTTAGATGATAAAATTATGTTTGACCGCTTCACACGTATGATTTGCGAGCGGGGTGAATAGATGCATCTATGATTCATGTCGTTCGACCCTCGGTAGTGCGTAGTTTACTTTTATGTTGGATAGGGCCGAACATCCTTGGTGGTATTTGTGTGTGATAATAGAACTGGAATTCTTTATAGTTTGTATAATTGGTTGCTTGAAAGGCACTTGTTTTGAATAAAGAAAGTGCCTTTATTTCTTAAATATGATGGAAGGATTTTCTAGTTATTATTCTTGTTTGAGCTTGTTGTTATTTACATACATTATGATTTAAGAATTTGAAACTTCATATTATTATATTGTTGGCCCTAGTAAGTGTCGGAGTCGACCCCTCATTACTACTTCTTCGAGGTTAGAAGGAGATACTTACTGGGTACATATTTTTATGTACGCACGCTACCCTTCTGTACTTGATTGTACAGAATTTGAGGCAGGTGCATCTGGACATCAAACCGGCGCGTAGACTTGACTCTCCAGCTTGAGACTTCCCGGTGATTTGCCCTTTTGAGCCGTTCTGCAGCAGCTGGAGTCTCTCTTATTTCTTTATTTTTCTGTCTATTCCTTTCCAGACAGTAGGATGGTATGATTTTGTATATTCTACTAGATTGCCTACATACTTGTGACACCAGGCCTTGGCACACACACTAGTGGAGTTTTAATTTTTGGTTTAATTACATGATTATGATTTGTATTTATTGCTTCCATTTATTTATGCTTAAAGTTTAGCTCCTAAATTTTTATCAAATAAGGAGAAGTCATCACTTACTAATTATTAAACAGGAATTCACTAGTTAATTAGTGTTCGCTTGCCTAACAACGGTGTTGGGCGTCATCACGGTCTAATATGGAATTTGGATCGCAACAATAACAACAACAACCATCTTTATGACAGTATGCTCTTTGTAAAATTACCCCTCTATAACATCCATGTAGATATTACTAATTATCAATTTAAATATTTTAATCAAATGATTTATAACTTTAATATATAACTTATAGTAGAAATATATATATGTTAAGGATTACAATACATTCCATGAAAATATGCACATTACTATTTTGTTTTCTTGAAGATCTTCAAATAATATATTTTTCATTAGAAAAATGCAAAAAGATATTTAAAAGATTTATTTATACTTTTCGAAGATATACACGTCATTCGTTTTTATTTGAAGATTTACATATGGTATATTTTATATTGTACAAATACCAATAATATGTAAACGTAATATATTCACATTGTTTTTAATGATATGCACATCATAATCTTTTATTTGAAGAGATTTGCACGTGATACTCTGTGGATGTTTAAATATTTGAGTGAGTTTCTCTTAGTGCATAGGTAATAAAATTTGAAGAACTCACTAAAGTTATTCGTTTAGAAAATTCAAGCTATTCCTTTAATTTTTTTTATATCATATGGGGTCTAAACGTCAAGCTATTTCTTTGGAAAAAAAGGTAGCATTATGCCGATATAAAAAAGATAATCCTACCATCACTCATGAACAATTAAAGGAGAAATTTTAACTTTCTAGTCGTCAAACAGTCACTGACATTCTTAGCAAGAAGAATAAGTATATAGAGGCGGATAAGCAAGCAGAAGTTGTTCAAAGGCATGTACAAAGCAAGAGATTGCGCGAATGTGAGCATCCAGAGGTATGTATAAAAGAAAAATTATTTAAACTTTTGTTCATCCAAAAATTAATTAATTAAGATTAACCAGATCGACAAAGCAATATAGATTTGGTTACACAAGCAAGGGCAAATCATGTCATCTTGAAAGATGCAATCATCATCGCCAAAGCTCTTGATTTTTCAAAATCCATAGGTATTAAAACACCGGAGAAAAAAAAATCCTCTACCTCTAATGGGTGGCTCTTACGGTTCAAACAATGACATGGGATCAAATCTTACCGTTTTCACGGTGAGGCTAAAAGCGCACCCATCCAAGATCTTCCTGCTTTGCGCACTAAGCTTCAAGAAACAATAAAAAATTATGCACTAAGAGATATCTTCAATTGTGAAAAGACTGGTCTTTTCATTCGTATGGCTTCCAAGAAGACTTTTGGTCAAGTGCCAGTGAGCGAATGTAAGAAAAACAAATCCATAATTACCGTAATATTAATGTGTAATGCTCTGGGTAAGATATATTTTTACAAATAGATTTAGTTTATTGAAATATCTTAAAATTTAAATGCTTAATTATTTCAAACTAGTATTGAACGTATTCATTTATTTCTTTGAAATATTTAACTTGATTTTTAGTTGATTGATTTGCATTATAAATTTTCTAAATTTAAACTCAAAACTAAATCCAAATATTATTAAATTATTTTTTTCACTTGTACTCCATTGCAGGGACAGAGAAACTAAAACCTCTAGTGATTGAAACTGTTGCTAAACCTCGTTATAAGAATGTATATATGGCCTCTCGGCCACACGTCAATTATTTTTATAACAAAAAAAGCACGGATGACTCGTGAAATTTTTAAAAATACATGCTTAGTCTAAATGCTAAATTTCAAGATAAAAATCGCAAGATTCTATTGTTGATGGACAATGCTACTCCTCGTGGCATGGAGGAATACGAAAGTATATTAACACATATTAAGGTATTTTTTGTAGCCTTGATCATATTTTTTAATGGTGCTATTGTGCTAACATTGAATTATTCTGGTTCATCATCTTCCACCTAATACGACATCACATCTTCAACCTGCTGATGCTGGTATAATTGCAAATTTTAAATTTAAATACAAAAGCAGCTTCATCAAGCAATTGATTGATGAATATGAGCGCAATGGGAGCCATCCATTATCTAGTGACAATAAGTTCAATATTCGACAAGCTATTAACACTCTAGTGGAAGAATGGAATGATGAGAAAGCCTTCACCATTCTCCATTATTGGAAAAGGACCGGAATCCTACCTACACATGACAATCCCAATATTGATGAACTAGTCAAGGATGTTGGGAATGTATCTGTCACGACCCAAAATTCACTGATCGTGATGGCACCTAGCTCAACTCGCTAGGTAAGTCAATTAATAACTATTCAATTTCAATCATATTAATAAGATAATTTAAACAAAGAAATTATCTAAATTTTATACATTTCTCAAGGAATGGTAGTACAAATCATGAGCTTCTAAGAATAGAGTTTACAAAGCTGATATGAACTAAAATACACCTTCTGTTTGAAAATTACATAAACAGAGTTTTAAAATATAAGGCTACCATGAACAAGAGGCAGCTACAACATGGACGCATGCACATCTTTTAATCGAGCATCCGTCGAACACAGCAACATCAGCATCAGAAATCTGCACGCAATGTGCAGGAAGTGTAGTATGAGTACAACCGACCCCATGTACTCAATAAGTAATAAACCTAACCTTGGTTGAAAGTAGTGATGAGGTGGAACATAGGTCGGGTCCAACACCAATAACCAACAGCAGTTCATAACAACATAGAGCATATAAATAAGGAAGTAACTCAAGATAAAATGCTCAGGTTTTTTATAGTTTTCCGAAAATAGTTCCACTTTTAAAGAATATTATTGAAAACCCAAATTCTTTACCGAAATCATCGTAAAATATATGATAGTTTTAAAACTGTAATTTTTCTAAAAATCCTTTTCACAATAAATAATATGTTTTATTTTCTTTACAGATAGCAAGTGTGAGATACCTCTCTATGACCACATATCAATGTGTGTAAAAAGTCATGAATGACGTGATACCGTACAACCTGATGAAAATGTGTCTCTATACATATATGTCATATATACATGCCAATGCTATGTATCTCAAAGATAAATCATGTACTCACACTCTCAGAGTACTCAATCTCACTGTCTCCCACTTTTCACTCATCATTCTCAACCATTCGGTACTGTATATGGCCTATACGGTCAAGGAAAATCCATCCCCGAACATATACAACACTGACTATAAGTTGCCCAGCACCAAGGAAAAAGGGTAATTCAACCATGTGGAGAAATCCATCTCCAAATATCAAGTACTTCGGACTAATCTATGTCCATGAAAATCCATCCCTCAATAATATCATCCGCGCTCATTGGGGGTGTGTACAGACTCCAGAGGGGCTCCTTCAGCAAAAGCGCTATCATAAATCAATATAACCGCTGCGGCGTACAGCCCGATCTCATAACTGTCACTCATAATTAGGCTCTCGGCCCCACTCAGTCATCAATCTCTCCAATCTCACCCACGGGCAAACAATGTCATGAAAACTGACCCGGAACAATGATATGATGTATCAATAAATAAGAACTAAGACTAAGATATGATATGAATGCATGAATATGACTGAGTACGAAATATCAGTGAAATCAGTGAGATGACAGCAAGCAACGATCACTATGGGTCCTAACAATATCATCATAAAACCTAAACATGATATCTAGCATGATTGACAGCTCAGATACTTTATCACATGGTGAAAACATGGATATCAACAAAAATAGGGCCACTATACAGTGTCACGGAAACAACAGAATCACAATTCATAGGGTGCACGCCCACACGCCCATCACCTAGCATGCGCGTGTCACGACTCCAAAACCAACCCTGTCGTGATGGTGCCTATCATGGAACTAGGCCAGCCAACACAATCCCAAAATCAATTAGTATTTTTACTCTTAGGATAAGATCAAATCTATTTAACAATAAACCTTTATAAAGTATTTAAAACAAAAACAATTGTGCGGAAAGAAAGCCCGACATCAGGGTGTCACTAGTCATGAGCATCTACTACAATTGTCTAACAACAACAAGACCAACATGGCCGGAAAAATCACAAAAGGAGGGAGAAAAGCAAGGCTGTGATTGCCAGGAAACTACCTTGCTAACTCCGATGAACCTGCCACTGAGTGATCAACACCTGCCACCGAGTTCAGAAATATCTGAATTTGTACACAAGGTGCAGGGAGTAATGTGAGTACGCCAACTCAGTAAGTAATGAAGGTAAATAGAGACTGATCAATAGGAAAATAAATAAGATCTACATCATGATAAACTCAGTAAGCACAACATGCTTTTAATCAGAATACGAGTCAAATCATCTCATTTAAAATCCAGTTTTTGGTAAAATTCATTTGAAGATGCTTTCCAACAGTTTCAATAGAGGTTCAATGCAGTTTACAGTAAAAGCGATGAAGTTCATAATTGGCCCCTCGGGCAAAACATAATTCTTATACAGCCCCCTGGGCAAACATGAATAGTAAACAGCCCCTCGAGAAAACTTCTCGGCCACTCCTATACATATCATAACATAAAAATCTCAATGGAAATAACAAAGCACGAACCAGTAATTAAATTTCGAACATCTTGTAAAAACCCCAGTTTCAATGAAAGTTGTTTAAAACATTTGTTCAACATTTTCAACAGAGCTCAAAATAAAGATGAGTAAAAATAGTAATTTCAAAAAAACAAGCCCCTCGGGCAAAGTATCACTCATATATATATTTAGCCCCTCGGGAAAGCCTCTCAGTCACTCATAACTAAACTCTCATCAATCAGCGCTCATACTCAGCAGCCATGCTCAATAGGTACTTTATAATAACCGCTGCAGCGTGCAGCCCAATCCATAAATATACAGTCGACTGCGCTCACTTGGGGTGTGCAGAGTCTGGGGGGGCTCCTATAGTCCAAGCGTTATATCGCTGCAGCGTGCAACCCAATCCAACATATCACTGTGACGTGCAGCCCGATCCATATACCGCTGCAGCATGCAGCCCGTACATGCTGTTAATTTCAGAGTCCCCACTTGGGATAATTTATGGTGTCCCAAGTCACCGGTTCAAATCTCGAATCGAGAAAAAAATTGACTCTGTATTATAGTCCGCGAACACAGAAATCCAGGTAAGGAATTCTGTTAATTCGGGAGAAGGTGTTAGGCATTCTCAAGTTCCTTGGTTCTAGCACGGTCGCTCAACTACTATTATTGGCCTAATTATCTGATTTTAAAATACTTTTAAAGCTATGTGCATTTTAACTTTAAAACTGCTTTTAATTATTTTAAAGAAGATTTAACGTCGTCTAAAACATGTCTTTGGACATCACCACATGAAATGCACCCACAAACTGAAACACGTTTTATTCAACATTATTGAGATTTGGATTTGGATCACATGTGCACACCCGAGTTTAAGAAGGTAAGGTTATTAAAATAACGTGCCTACAGCAACTACGTGTTTTTAACTTTGCGAGGGCCACAAAAATTCAACTAAATGGAACGCCTCGAATTCTAAGGATTTTAAAAGAAATTATTAAGTGAGGGCCACGCGTTTGAGATTTTATTTGGCGCGGCGCACCTCAATTCCATTTTGAAAAGGTATTCAAACTAAAGTTTGGAGGGCCATAGACTATTTGTGTTACTAATATGGCTCACCTCCACTGACTACAATAATTAAATACGGCTTAAAGAAATTGCAACTATTCCTAAATTGACGTCCAAATTCAGATTTTTCAAATCGAGAGGCTGCCCAAATGCAATGGACTTCCTTTCAACTTACAATGATTTCGATACTCAAGCCCAAAAGGATCCCAAATATTGGCGAGCACAAGCTGCAGGCGGAGAACTTGGAATAGAGCCCCAATGGAGGCAAATAGGTGTGCAAACCAAAGAGACGTGCCTACTGTGTTATTCATCACTTAACAAAAGCAAACCATTTAATACTATACCTTGCTATCAATTCCCAGTTTTACTTTAGGCACTATTACCATCACCCATAAAACAAACTTGTACAATCATCAATGTAACATGCAAAACATTAGACTTATATCCATAATTAATTGACCTCACACGTACAAAGAACTCAGCATAGAACTCACAGGTTTTCAAATCTGATTTTAAAACTACAATTACACCTACAGCCCTTCGGACATTTGAAAACTTACGGACATCACTAAGCTAAAATGAGTAATATTAGTGCATAAATCGACTTTTGAAGTAGCTTGGACCCTTTTACTACTTAAGAAACAATTAGCTATCCATTGCATGATCACAACACTATTTAAATACAACAAAACATGTTATGACAGTCCAAATGAATTACATAATAGGAAGAGATCTAACATAGTCTACACTATTTATCATGGTGGAATGCAGAATGTAACTACTGATTCTATTACACCAGTTATATATCAAGTTTCCATAGTAGTTCGGAATCAGATTCAGTGGTAAAAATTTCAATGATCATCTAGCTATAATATACTTGATAGAAGATTGAATTCCACACTAAACACAGACCAAATATAGCTCTTGAGAGTGTGTTGTTAGCATCAAATCAAACACAATGCATCAAATGAATTATAACAAGGGAATTCAGGAAGACGAGAAAATGAAACTATGAACTAGAGAGTTGATGCTATGCTTCAAACTTCTATTTTTCCATTTCAATCTTCAATTCGAGCCTCACATTATGTAGGATTCAGAAACGTGTACCTGAATATAGCAAAATAAACCAGAAAACAAAGCTTGAGATCAGTGAAGTAGCAACAGCAAAACAGAACCCAGATTTCAGTAATAAAATAGTAGAACCAAACAGCAACACATAAACCAAGCTTTTAAAGATCCAAAACTCAATCCATTTTAACCCAAATGCATGACTTTGTCATTTTCAGTAATGTTAACTGAGCAATGAAAGATCAAAAGCTGAAGCCAAGTGAGATTTGAGCAATTTTTAAACAAAGGAAAATGTAGAATCTTCAGTGTTATATCAGAATTTTACTCAAAAAAAATGCTCAGCCGTTTTCTTTTCAGTCTTTTTTAAGCTCTCAAAAATCTCACTTCAACCTTAAGTAATGATGCCTTTATAGGCAAGCTATTAGGGTAGCCTTAAGGGTTCAGTTTTTCCTTTAGACCTTTTCCAATTTTTATTTTTTCAGCTTAGTCCCTAGATTTCTGACTTTTTAGCCAAGTAAGGCTGTTTTGCAGCTTCTAAGAAGCTTCCTAAGGCTATTATTGAAAGATTCCCTCAGTAGACTACCCAAAATAGCCCTTAGTTAGCCTGTTTTTACCCCCTAGACCAAACGGGTATGAGTTATGAACCCAAACGGGCTCAATGGTTCATTAAACATGGGCTCAGGTTCAAGAAAAACCAAACTCTCTTTGAATGGGGTCTAGACTGACCTCAGAGCCCAAGTAACAAGGCTGACCCAAAACTAAATTAAAGCATGTGAAAGGGAAACACTTAAGTAACTTCAGAAAACTAAGAAACAAACAAATTGACTAATTAATGATCACAAACAGGCGGGGAACTAATTGAGCTATTAAGCTAAATGACCAAAACAAAATGTAAAATCAAAGGTTCAAACATGCAATAAATAGAACTAGACAAACCAAAGAAATTAGAAAACAAATTTAAAAAGGAAAACAATCACCAAGAAGAGAGGTTCTGTATCCATGACCTTGACCCAGGCTCAATTGGGATGACCTCTGACCAAACAGAGAATAAGAACAGGGGTGATACATAAATAATTTCGAAAGCAAAAAGGAAAGGGACTCACCAGTTAGGCTTGAAATCGAAAACTGATGCTCTGAATTAACCCAAAATAGTGGCAACCGTTTGTTCTTGGAGAAGAACAAATGAGTGTCATTATTTCGCGTCAAAGCGGGCTTAAACAAACCAGAACATCCATAAAAGTGACTTTGCATGCGCAAGTTCTAGTTTGAACTCCTAAGGCTTGAACCTCGGATTCAAAAATTGAGGAGTTCTGGGGATATTCGAAGGAAAACAAATAGGGGTTTGGAGTGAGGGATCCTTGGAGGTTCTCTGGTGTTAGTTTGGGGTTGAACAGGGGTGGCGCCGCCACCGGAGAAAACAAGGGCGGCACTAGGGTTTCTCCTTTAAACCCAGATTCGAGACATTCCAAGGAGTTTTGAGGGAAGGTGATTGGAGATTCAGGGTTGGGTGGCGGAAAGGATTCAGTGGTGTGAGTTTGGGGCTAGTTAGGGGTGGCGCTGCCGGCTAGAGGCGGTGGGGAATGGGGACGGCGCTCTAGGGTTTGGGATGGTCTCTGAAGATGAACGGGTGAAGTGAGGGAGATGAGATGATGGGGTGCAGGGCGTTTGGATAGTTTTATTTTAAAAAGACCCTCAGTTCCCAGCCGTTGATTTGGACGAGATCAAACGGCTTAGATTAAGTACACCAAAACAGGGTCGTTTAGGATTATGTGGGGATTGGACCGGTTTTAGACGGGTTTGGGCTAACTAGATGGATATTTGAAAGGGGAAAATTTGTTTGGGCTTGGGAAATTTCGAATTTTTGGCCCAAAAATCTTAAATTTCATTTATTCTTCATTTTCTTTTTATTTTCAAATTCTTTTAATTCCTTTTTTCCAAATAAAAAATAAAAACCTAAATTAAAATCTCAAAACTAGATTATCCTACCAAATTAAATTAATTAACTCTAAATAATAATTACCTCAACTAATTAGGTGCCAAATTAAAAGAAAACTACCAAAATTTGAAATTAAACAATAAAGAATGCAAAAAATAAGTTATTTTTTATGATTTTCCATTTTTATAAAACACTAATTTACTAATTAATCTAAAAATATAAAACTAATTCCTAAATGCAATGTGTGATATTTTGGTATTTTCATGATTTAAATAAAACTTAAACGTGCACAAAAAATGCAAACAATTAAAATAAATTCTACAAAATTCCTAAAAATGGTGAATAATTAACAAAAATCTATTTTCTTGGGATTTTATAAGAGTATTTCATATAGGGCAAAAATCACGTGATCACAGCTGCCCCTCTTTGCTCGGAAACATGAAGATTTTTCGGGCAAAGATAAAATGAGCAATCACTAGGGATTTTTGCCCGTTTGACACTCTATGAGAAGCATTTTTGAAAAGAGTCTGACCGAACCTTGCTTCAAAGGTTGCCTACATATCCTTGGCTATAAAGGAATCTGGTCAGTATAGTTCTGGAAGTTTTGGTAGCTGGGTCTACCAAGAGCTGTGATTTTATTGTTGCTACTACTTGCTGACCCCCTTATTACACCAAAAGGAAAATCAAAAGCTAAGCTAGCTAAACCTATCAACTACGAGTTACAAGATTCCTATCTATAAATCTCTTGAAGCTTGATCTTGAGTCTTGGCTAGGTCTTGCTGCAGACTCCGATCTGAATCTTGATGCTCGTCAGTTGTAACCGCTGGTTCATTCTGTAGCTTTAAATCAAGGCGGGACATGCGAAACTTGTGACTTCAATCATGTCTTGAGCAGTCTGCATCCTTCTCCATTTCAACCTTTGAGTTCACTTCTTTATTTTTGTTCTTTTTCTTCTTTTCTTTGTTCTGGATTTGGGACTCATTCTTTTGGTCATCTCGAACCCTGTGCCTCGAGGTAAAACCTGCTCAGACACCAAAACAAACGGACGAACAAAATTTTCTGCCCTAGTTTACACTAGGAAAATTTCATGAGTTATTCGTAACTAAAATCTAAACTCCTTTTTTGTAAAGTAGTAAAATAAGGATCGGAGTGTTTTTACGAGGAAGGATCAGAGAATGGAGCCCTATTTCTAAGATGTCAACTCAGGGATTGGAGCCCTAATGTTGGCGAAAAGTGCTAGGGAACGAAGGCCCTATGTCTGAAACTCAACTCAGGGATTGGAGCCCTAATGTTGGTAAAAGGCGACTAGGGAATGGAGGCCCTATGTCTTCAGGGATTGGAGCCCTAATGTTGGTAAAAGGCGACTAGGGAATGGAGGCCCTATGTCTAAAAAGCTCAACTCAGGGATTGGAGCCGTAATGTTGGCAAAAGGCGACTAGGGAATGGAGGCCCTATGTCTAAAAAGATCAACTCAGGGATTGGAGCCCTAATGTTGGCGAAAGGCGACTAGAGAATGCAGGCCCTATGTCTAAAAATCATCAACTCAGGGATTGTAGCCCTAATGTTGGCAAAAGGCGACTAGGGAATGGAGGCCCTAAGTCTAAAAAGCTTAACACAGGGATTGGAGCCCTAATGTTGGCAAAAGGTGACTAGGGAATGGAGTCCTTATGTCTAAAAAGCTCAACTCAGGGATTGGAGCCCTAATGTTGGCAAAAGGCGACTAGGGAATGGAGGCCCTATGTCTAAAAAGCTCAACTCAGGGATTGGAGCCCTAATGTTGGCAAAAGGCGACTAGGGAATGGAGGCCCTATGTCTAAAAAGCTCAACTCAGGGATTGGAGCCCTAATGTTGGCAAAAGGCGACTAGGCAATGGAGGCCCTATGTATAAAAAGGCTCAACTCAAGGATTGGAGCCCTAATGTTGGCAAAAGGTGATTAGGGAATGGAGACCCTATGTCTAAAAAGCTCAACTCAGGGATTGGAGCCCTAATGTTGGCAAAAGGCGACTAGGGAATGGAAGCCCTATGTCTAAAAAGCTCAACTCAGGGATTGGAACCCTAATGTTGGCAAAAGGTGAGTAGGGAATGGAGGCCCTATGTCTAAAAATCTCAACTCATGGATTGGAGCCCTAATATTGGCAAAAGGCGACTAGGGAATGGGGGCCCGATGTCTAAAATCTTAACTTAGGGATTAGAGCCCTAATGTTGGCAAAAGGTGTAAAAGATTGAAATTGGGGATTCAAAACTATCATTTTGTTCGGATTTTATTCTTTTTCTTCTCTTTTTTCCATTTTCCATTTTCATTTCATTTTATTTCAATAAAATGCAGGAAAGAATTTTGGAGGAAAACTTCCTTTTTGGATTGATTGTAACTGCAAAGCTGTTTTTAGCTTTTGTGCAGCTTTTCTTTTGGCTGCACCTGCTTTTGCACGGTTGCCTTGGGCTGCACCTGTTTCAATTTTAAATAAAGAACAATATTGGTTTTGTGGCCTTGATTGTTTCGATCACTCGATCTTGGCATGAACCTTTGTTGAGAACTTCTGCTACTTGGTGGTTTTCTGAAGATTGATCTGTCTTTCAAACCGAGGGACTCAACGTTTAAGATTTCATAACGGCTCGCCTGCGTGGGGCTTCGACCCTTTTACTTTATTCCGCCTTTAGGCTTTTGCCATTGTATTTCTCTTCCCTTCCAATGACTTTGATTTCAGAGCATCAACCATCATGGCCAGTAGGGATCGACTTGATGCACCCGCTGAGGCTGGGTACTTACTTTAGCTTTTGTTAGGCAGAACCCTGTAAAGCCAATCTTGCCACCTTCTCTTTGTATTAGTTTCGGAACAGAGTTAGACCGAAAGGGATTCAAGGAAAAGTAAATAAAGGACAAGAAAATGAATTTAAGGAGAAGTGTCCCTTTTGGGGATGAACGAAGGACTTATCTAGGGTGCATGCAGACTTCAATAAACATGACATGCTTCTTTGACTGGATACCTTATTTGCACAGCTATCCAATTTCTCATAAATCCTTTGCAACCCGTGTTTTAAAATCGAGAAATCTGCCAGGACTCTTTCAATACCAATGGTGGTGAGGGTTTCTTCTTTTCGATCAACGGTGCCCTTTACGGGTTTTTGCCAATCGACCTCTCTCATTTCTCTTCTCATTGTCGCCTTATAGTGCTCTTTACGAGTTTTCACTAACAAGACTCTCTCGTTTTTCATTTCTTTGCTTACCATCGCCTCATGGTGCCCGAGTGGGTTTTCACCAATAAGACTCTCTCATTTTAATTGCATCGAATCCAAACAACTGCGTTCTCCGATTTCGAAAAACTTTCACCGATTGATCAGAAGGACTTGAACAAGGTTTGGGGTAAAAGGAATTTGGATTGAATTACAACTTTGGAACCATTTAGGCGGGATCATCGCCGAACCATTATAAAATCTGCCCTAGTTTTACTTTTTGGGGAAAACTGGATTTTTATTTTGCTGTGACTGAACCCCAGAGAGAGGCTGCCTATGTATCATTTCGAAATCAAGTCAGACGTAGTTCAGGAAAACATTTTGCTTTTGTTGTTGTTGTTATTATTTTTTTTATTTTTTTTTTCGAGTCCCGAAGAGGGTAATGAAAGAAAAGTAACCGGCTCAAAGGGTTAGCAAAAGGATTGGAGTGTTTGGGGTAGCAAAAATTAAAGCCTTCGTTATCACAATCGAATAGTGCTATGCTGCAGAAAGACTAGACATAGTACCTTTTGACCGCGTCCGTGTTCACAGCTGCCTCAGGATCATTTCTTTCGATATCTCCCAAGTACAATGCTCCTCTGGGCAATATCTTTCTGATGATGTATGGGCCTTTCCAATTGGGAGCAAATTTCCCTTTTGCTTCCTGATGATGGGGAAAAATACGCCTTAGAACGATTTGTCCCACTTCAAAATTTCTGGGCCGTACTTTATTGTTGTAGGCACGGGTCATTCTTTGTTGGTACAACTGCCCGTGGCAGACTGCGGCCATTCATTTTTCATCAATCAAGGTTAACTGTTCCAGACGGGCTTTGACCCACTCACTGTCTTTAATTTCAGCTTCAACAATGATCCGGAGAGAAGGGATTTCAACTTCCGCGGGTATTACGGCTTCGGTGCCATAAACCAAAAGGTATGGGGTTGCTCCGACCGATGTGCGCACAGTAGTGCGATACCCCAATAATGCAAATGGTAACTTTTCATGCCACTGCCTAGAACTTTGAATCATATTTCTCAAAATCCTTTTGATGTTCTTATTTTTTGCTTCAACGGCACCATTGGCTTTAGGGCGATAGGGAGTAGAATTCTAATGCGTTATCTTGAATTGTTCGCATATCTCCCCCATCAAATGACTATTCAAGTTTGCAGCATTATCTGTGATAATAGTTGCAGGAATGCCAAAACGGCAGATAAGATTGGAGTGCACGAAATCTACCACAACTTTCTTGGTGACAGATTTGAGAGTGATTGCTTCAACCCATTTCGTGAAATAGTCGATGGCGACCAATATAAATCTGTGCCCATTTAAGGCTTTTGGCTCGATTGGCCTAATGACGTCCGTGGCCCAAGCAACAAATGGCCAAGGCACTGACATGGGATGTAGTTCTGTGGGAGGTGCATGAATCAAATCACCGTGCACCTGACACTGATGACATTTCCGAACAAAACTGATGCAGTCTTTTTCCATGGTCATCCAGTAATAGCCCGCTCGGAGGATTTTCTTTGCCAAAACATACCCGTTCATGTGGGGTACTCACACCCCTGTGTGCACTTCATACATGAGTCTTCTAGCCTCTTCGGCGTCAACACATCCGAACAAGTAAAGATCCGGAGTCCTTTTGTACATGACATCACCGCTCAAGAAGAAACCACTTGTGTGCCGTCTAATGGTTCTCTTTTGGTCTCCACTGGCTTTCTCGGGGTATTCTTTGGTTTTCAAAAATGTTTTGATGTCATGATACAATGGCTGAATATTTGGCTCTGCCTCAACCATATTAAAGTAGCCATGCCTTTCCCTGATTTGGATTTCCAAGGGATCAATGTGGGCATTGTCTGGGTATGGCAGCATCGAGTCCAAAGTAGCAAGCGCATCGGCCAGTTCATTATGGCAATGAGGGATGTACCTGAACTCTATTGACTTGAATCGCTTTCCAAGATCTTCCACATGTTGTCTATAAGGAATAAGCTTGACATCTCGGGTTTCCCATTCTCCTTGAGTTTGTCGAATAATCAGACCCGAGTCTCCTATAATTAACAACTCTTCGACATCTTGGTCGATTGCCATGTTCATACCCATAATGCAAGCTTCATACTCGGCGGTGTTGTTTGTGCAGAAAAACTGAAGTCGGGCTGTAGCTGGATAATGCTAGCCGGTGGGTGAGATCAAGATTGCCCCAATGTCAACACCTTTTGCGTTTACCGCCCCATCAAAGAACATTTTCCAAGCATGGGTGTCTTCAGATATTTCCTGAGCTGAATTTACCTCTTCATCTGGGAAGTAAGTGCTCAAAGGTTGGTATTCATCATCAACCGGGTTCTCAGCCAAATGATCTGCTAAGGCCTGGGCTTTCATTGCCGTACGAGTGACGTAGACTATGTAAAACTCCGTGAGCAAGAACTGCCACTTTGCTAATATCCTAGTGGGAAATGGCTTATGAAATATGTATTTTAAAGGATCCAACCTGGTTATGAGGTAAGTGGTGTAAGCTAGCAAATAATGCCTCAGCTTCTGAGCGACCCAAGTTAAAGCGCAGCAAGTTCTCTCCAATAAAGTGTACTTGGCTTCATAACTGGTGAACTTCTTGCTCAGATAGTAAATGGCCTGCTCTTTCTTTCCGGTCACATCATGTTGCCCGAGGACATAGCCGAAAGAATTTTCCAAGAAGGTCAGATACAAGAAAAGAGGCCTCCCTGGCTCAGGTGGGACCAATACCGGCGGATTCGACAGATATTCTTTGATTTTATCAAAAGCCTCTTAGCACTCATTTGTCCATTTGATTTCCGCATCTTTCTTCAATAATTTGAATATGGGTTCACACGTGGATGTCAATTGAGCAATGAATCGGCTGATGTAGTTCAATCTTCCCAACAAACTCATAACATATTTCTTGGTCCTTGGAGGAGGCAAATCTCGAATAGACTTTATCTTTGCTGGGTCCAACTCGATGCCCCTCCGACTGACTATGAATCCCAAAAGTTTGTCGGATGGTACCCCAAATGCACATTTGGCTGGGTTCAGCTTAAAATCATATCTGCGCAACCGCTCGAATAAATTTCTCAAGTCCCGAACGTGGTCGTCCTGAGTTTTGGATTTGAGGATTACATCGTCCACATACACCTCTATCTCTTGGTGCATTATATCATGAAAAATGGCAGTCATGGCTCTCATGTAGGTTGCCCCGACGTTCTTCAGACCAAATGGCATGACTCTGTAACAGTATGTACCCCAAGGTGTGGCAAAAGTTGTCTTTTCTACATCTTCTTCATCCATCAACACCTGGTGATATCCTGCATAACAATCCACGAAGGACTGTATCTCATGTTTGGAGCAGTTATAAACAAGGATGTGGATGTTAGGCAAAGGGAAGTTAACTTTGGGACTTGCCTTGTTTCAATCTCTGTAATACATATACACTCAAATTTTCTCGTCCTTCTCTGGAACTGGAACTACATTGGCTAACCATATGGTGTATCGAACCACTCAGATCACCCTGCTTTCAACTGTTTCGTGACCTCTTCTTTAATCTTGTCACTGATATCGGTTTTAAACTTTGTTTGTTTTTGCTGGACAGAGGGACAATGGGGGTACGTTGGCAACTTATGAACTACCAAATCAACACTTAGTCCTGGCATGTCATCTTATGACCAAGCAAACATATCTTTGAACTCAAACAAAAGTTGGATCAATGCGTCCCGAGTTTTCTCATCTGTGTGAATGCTTATCTTGGTTTCCCTGATTTCTTCATAAGTACCCAAATTAACCAGCTTAGTATCATTTATGTTCGGTTTAGGTTTATTCTCAAATTGTTCCAATTCTCAATTTATTTCCCTAAAAGCCTCTTCTTCATCATATTCCGTTTCTTGGTTCATTACTTCACAGCTAGACAACATGTTTGGATCTGGGCATGAAGTCCGCAAGCATGTCATGTTATTTAAAGCCGCATTATTAGAACTGAAAGAAGAAATAAAAGAGAAAAATAACCAAATCAGAAAGAATAAAGACAGATGAACGATGAAATATTGATTTCATTTCATTGAATTTGAAGATAACAGGGGTTACATTGGAAATTAAAAGACATGAAACTAAAGAAAACTTCTGAGTTACACCCTGGAATAACTCGTGATGTAGAAAAAGTGGCAGGTCACGTCTACCGGGACTCCCGCCTGATTGGGAATGGCATAGCCTTCCAATTTTGCAGTTTGGCATTAGGTCCCATATACAGCACCTCAGCGGTGCTTGAGCCTTCCCCTGGTTGAACGATGTGGGCTTCATACAGTATCTTCCTCATGGCCCCACAGATTTCTTTGATTTCTTCAGCCGTAAAGGCCTTATCCTCCTCTTCCTCATTGTATTTAGGCTTGACAAATGTTCTGTATAAATGCGGAACCAATTTAGGCAAGACCCAACCATCATTCTTTCTATCATCTGCCCATCTTACATCAGCTGGAGTAGGCCGGAAGCCTACCCCAAAGAACTTTTCACTAGCGATCGGGGTGATAGGTTCAGCTATTCTTTGCAATGATTTCCCAAGCCCTTTCCCAGGTTTGTAGCCGTGCCTGATCATTTCTTTGGAAACTATGATTGATGCATTAGAAAGTAAGGGTTGAGGACAAGGTTTTCCTTCTTCGCACTGATCAGCGGCCACGATTTCAAAGGCCTGATAGACTATGTGCTCACTTCCTTCTCTTGCTTCAAGACATGGGACTGATGGGTCCCAATAAATCGATTGATCATCTTCCCCGTGAACCACAATCTCCTGATCCTCATGTTCGAACTTTACCATCTGGTGGAGAGTAGAAGGCACAACCCCCGCTGCGTGAATCCACGGCCTTCCCAAGAGAAAATTGTAGGACATGTCCATGTTCAGAACCTGGAAAGTCACTTCAAAGTCTATTGGGCCGATGGTCAGAATCAGATCAATCTATCCAATTGTGTCCCTTTTAATACCATCGAAGGCACGTACAAAGACGTTGTTGAGTCGAATTCTCTCGGTACCAATTTCCATACGCTGCAAAGTTGAGAGTGGGCAAATGTCTACCCCAGAGCCTCCATCCAACATAACCCTTTTCACGTAGTACCCTTTGCATTTGACTGTCAGGTGTAAGGCTTTGTTATGTGCGGCCCCTTCTAGGGGCAAGCCATTTTTGCTAATGGAGATCTGGTTAATTGCGAAAAATCTTTCGGCCATTCTCTCCAACTGCTCTACAGAAGTCTCAATAGGCACATATGCTTCGTTAAGGGTCTTGATCAATACCTTTTGATGTTCGGTGGAATTCATCAACAGAGATAACAAGGAGACTTGTGCGGGAAATTTTTGAAGCT
This sequence comes from Nicotiana tabacum, assembly GCF_000715075.1. Lineage (NCBI taxonomy): Eukaryota > Viridiplantae > Streptophyta > Magnoliopsida > Solanales > Solanaceae > Nicotiana > Nicotiana tabacum. The sequence goes on along the minus strand of NC_134080.1, from coordinate 92,414,447 downwards.
GGTAGATCACCTTATATTCCGCCATTTTCATCTTTTGAAAGAAGGCATCCGCTTCTTCAGCACTCGCAGGCTTCTTAGATGGGAAGCGCTTTCTAGTGGCATTGTTCACCTCTTCCAAATTGAAATACTTTTCAACCGGGTTATTTTCTTGAATTTCTCCTGAGATTTCTTTGCCTTTGTAAGTCACCACTGGTTTGTTGTAGTTCCAGGGCACATCGGTAGGATCCTTCATGGGCTTTTGTGGTGTGCGGCCAATAACCACGGGCTCACTCAGCCTTAGTGGATTAATTGGCCCCCGCATCACATAAGCTCCTTTGGGCACATACATTTGGGTTGCCTTATTCAGTTCGAATCTCCTGGGAGGAATCAAAGCCATCTGCTTTTCTTTGCGGTCTCGAGGGACATAGAGAACAACATCTTTGGGAGGCATTGCCCCAATTTCCATTTCAGCTTTCTTTTCTGATTTTGGAGGGGTGGTTTTGTTCTTTCTCTCCCCTTTGTCTTGCTTCGGGGCAGCTTTTGGTTTCTTTTGTTTGTCAGCGATGGCAATGATGACCTTCAATGCTGGGTCAAAATCCTTGTCCTCACAAATCATTCCGATTACCGGCCCATTGTTGTGGGCCAGCAACAGGTCTTTAATCACATTGGGAATATCTTCATCCCTTAGCACTATCTTCCTTTGTTCTATCAAGTTTTCCACGGCTCTCTTCAGAGTCCAACAATCATCCGTGTTGTGCCCTTTCTGCCTTTGAGTAATAGGCGCATCCGGTAACGGCTCTCTAAGCGGGTGATGCTGGGTTTTGCCTAGTTTCAAGAACAGGCTGTAGCAGACCCATTTGAACAAGCTTTGGTAACAGGCTGGAGTAGGGTTCGCTAATTGGTGTAAATTTGGCCTCTTGGGTGGTTCACGATGGTGGAAATTGTTTTGTGGAGGCCGGGGGTTGTTTGGTTTTAGTAAGGAGGCTGGTTTCTAGAAAATGGAGCTTGGCTCTGATTGGCTTGTTGTTGTGGACGGACATAAGGTTGAGCATTCATGACCATGTATGGCTGAGGAGCATAGGCTACATCTTGGTGGGGGTAATAGTGCTGCGGGGTCCTTTCTGAGAAAAAGGATCGGGGAGTATGGTGTTTTCTTGCACCCGACGCTGCCATGGATGTTTCTTCCTTCTTCTTGCCCTTCGCTACTCCTCCAGACCCACCCTGAATGGTTTGGGAGGTAGTTGTGATGGCGGATTGGCTTAGAATTCGACCCGTTTTCCACCCATTTTCCACCATTTCGCCAATCTTGATACCTTCAGCAAACGGTTTACCTATTGCGGACATCATATTTTGGAAGTAGTCAGTCTCCTGATCTTGGAGGAAAACTGTGACCATTTCAATCTCATCCATCGGATGCTTTACCCTAGAGGCTTGTTCACGCCATTTAATTGCGTACTCTCGGAAGCTTTCTGAGTATTTCTTCTTCAAGTTTGTCAATGAGTTCGTATCTGGAGCAATATCAATGTTGTACTGGAACTGCCTGACAAAATCTCTAGCCAAGTCATCCCAAATGTGTCAGCGGGATATATCTTGGTCCATGTACCACTCAGATGCGATGCCGACCAGACTTTCTCCGAAATAGGCCATGAGGAGTTTTTCCTTCCCATCGGCTCCTCGCAGCTGGTTGCAATATCTCTTGAGATGAGCAATAGGATCACCGTGTCCATCATACTTCTCAAATTTTGGGGTTTTGAATCCCACTGGCAGATGCACATGAGGGAACATACATAAGTCAGCATAGGATACACATTTCTGTTCACTCAAGCCCTGTATGCTTTTGAGACTCTGTTCCATACTCCTCATCTTCTTCGTAATCTCTTCTAGCTCTGGAGTTTTGGTGATATTTTCTTGCCCCACAGTGAATTCATATCAGGGTGGTTGAGAGTAAGTATAGGTGGGAAAATGAGGAGGTTCCATTGGGAATGTGGGTGTTTGGAAGGTGAAAGTTGAGAGGTCAAAACTAGGCCTGGGCAGCGTAGGTTATGTAGTAGCTGAGCATGGCGGAGTAGTGAAAATATTTGAAATCGCTCCTGAAGCTAACACCTGGGGGTGAGCCTCAGAAGGTGTTCCCACAAAGTTGGTGGAAATATTAGGGTATCTTAGTGGGGTATTTGGATAGATTATGGGGATGTTGGAGGTCCCACTTGCTCTGGGAAAGAGCTCGGGAAATCTAGGGATTGCACTTGGTGGTTCTCTTCCGTTTGCCCAGGCGTCTCACATTTCCATCATGCAGAGACGCAGTAACCTGTTTTCCTCGGCAATTGCCGATTCTGATGTTTGGATGCCCGAGATCGGACTCTCATCCACAATAGGAACTGTTGGCAGAGTCATTTCTGAAGACATTTCAACCCTTCCTTCGACCTCGTGAAGTATGGATGTGAAGCCAGACTACCACAAAACCAACCACCTTTCTATAAAACCTGGGCTGGTATAACATCCGCAAACGGTTTAGTTTGGAACAAATAACAGACATGTAATCGCACGTTAGGGGTGTGATGCACCTATACAGTTAAATGTATTTCTACATGTTTTGCAATGGTTGCATGCTTCATTCCGGCTTTTCTTTTTCTTTCCCATTTTCTTATTTCCACTCCCACTCTTTCCCTTTTTTTTGTTATGGTCGAATCCTATGGAGATTGCCTACGTATTATGACCCTACATGAATCAGACCGGGCATAGTTCTGGAGATAATAAATGTAAAAGAAAAGAAATAAAAAAATATTTTGGGATTTTCAAATTTTTCATAAAAAGAAAATGCTTTGATTACAATGACTCAAAACTAATAGACTTGAAAAGAAAATCAACAGACTCTAATAGCAAGATGACAATACAGACTCAAAAACCGACTGACAGACTCTGACAGAAAGAAAATACAGACTCGAAAATAAACTGACAGACTCCAACAGAAGCAGACTAAAGTGAAAATCAGGAATACATTAATGCTCCTGGGGCCCTCGGGACATCATTCGGTCTCGCCGCGGGCCTATATGCGAGATCCCCTTGCAGCCACTCCAAATCACTCATTTTCTGGCGAACGAAAGTCATCACTGCAGCGAAGAATGTGGTACAAGTCATGTCCTCGCACGCCTGACACTTCACGGTAATGTAGTCAGCAATGGCTCTATTCCTTTCTCGGATTCTGCCCTTTTCCTGAAGCAATCGCCCTATCTGCTAATTCCGGGCTTCCAACACTTGAGAGTTGTGAAGGTGTTGATTTTGCTACTATTGTATTCCTTCCTCCATCTGAGCCATCAAATCATTACAGTGTTCCCTGTCTTCTTTGAAGTCTTTAGCCTGCTTGGCTGCCTCATTCTCAAGAGTAGTTACCTTTCTTCTCAGGCCGGTGATTGTCCCTTCATATTTTCATTTCATTTGATGCACAAATTGTGCATGTCCTTCTGCGTTCTTTGCCAATTGGGCCCATACTTTTGCTAGACTGGCTTCAGACTTTTCTAGGTCATCTTGACACTCAAGTGCTTTCTTTCTCAGGCTGCTTATAAGCTTTTCGTCCGCTCGGCTTCTTTCCGGGTTTCTAGCAGCTATTCTCATTTTCTGGATTTGAGCTTTGAGGGTTTCAATTTCTTGAGTTAGCCTTTTCTTTTCTCCCTCATCTACGGTGGCTTGCAAACCATTTTCCAACTGAAGGTCCATGACTTGCCTTTCCAACTGGCTTATTTTAGCCCTATAGCTTTCTTCTCTTGCCAACCAGCCCACTGCTCTTGCGAGTCATTGGTGAATTGCTGAACATGAGCTCTCTTAGCAGGTCTCTCCGGAATCTGGAACCTTTTACCGAACAAAATAATGTACTTGGGGTCTACTTCACCTCTAACTAGATCCCGCACCATAATCTTAGGTTCAAGAAATCTACACTCATTCCGCCCCTGGCGAATTCTCCCTTCTAGGAATACGTCTTTTGGGCCCAATTTAATGACATGTTTACTCAAATCTTTGTCATGGGGGACAATTTGAAATCTTCCTAATTGGCGCAAAACCCTGTGGGGAACATACGGCTGGATGCTCCGGAAGCCCATCAGGAGGAGATAACACACTTCAGTTTACATATATACTGCTTCGGCGATAGGAAGCCATCCGAATGCCAACTCAATTTTATCGGCGGTCAAAGAGCTCAAATATGCTAACCAAGCTTTAGTACCGTCGGGGAATTCAATACCCACTACTCGGCTTTCAAATTCTTCAATGCAACTCAAACCGGTCATACCGTAATTCATATACCCAACCCGGTAGCAGAGATGTTCCTGCATCCATAATTGTAGTAATAGATTGTAGCCTTGGAAGAACTTTCCCCCTTCCCGACAGATAGTCAAGGCTCAGTAGATTTCAGATAAGATCAGGGGAACCACAGTGGCATTGGCTTTCTTGATTGCAACATCGATCTTTCCTATGAGACCTACGTCTATATTACCATCTTTTCGGGGGCAGACCACAACACCCAAGAATGCTACTATAAAAGCCAAACCCCGCCTTGCCTCCCATTTGTCTTTATTCCCGGCATTGGTCAGACCAGTGTTCGGCTCTTCAAAACCTCGGGGTTTACCATAGGGTTGGTACAAGAACTGGAGAGTGCAATAACCTTCAGATAAATTTCCATCCTGGATATCCCGACTGATACTCAACAAATCCAGAAATCTGTAGGGAGATACCGGTCTTGGTGACAATGGATATAGACTTCTAAAGTTTCCATTAAGGCCTGCATAACCCGCAACTTCCTCCAGCGTGGGTGTGAGCTCAAAGTCAGAGAAATGGAAAACATTACGAGTTGTTTCCCAAAAAGGTACTAAAGCTTCAATTATGTCCAACCTTGGTTTGACGTTCAATAGTCCGAAGAGGCCTCCTAGAACCTTTACCACTGTTTCTCTACTGCCTTTTCCTAGATCATTCCACCACATGTGGAGCTGTAAGGGGATCTTTTTAAGGACTGTGAAGGGTTCAATTTCATTTGTGTTCATCCTGCACATTTATTAAGGTGGTTTAATAACTTATTTTGACCCAAAAAAGTAATACCATTTTTTCAAAATTTTACTTTAAAAATAAAACCCGATTTTGCAGATACGGCCTTTCAGCACTTCGGGGAAGAAGATTTTAAGGTTGTGCCTGCTAACCGATCAAAAAATAAAAAATGACCAAAAGTGGTTGTTCTTACAAAAACAGCCTTCTGGCGCCCTTTTGGGGACATTCGGTTTATTTTAAACAAGAATGGCATCACCCTGTTTATTTGTGACAAAAACAAAATTATGTTGTTTTTGGGCTATTTTTGGAAAAGGAAGTTGGATCCGATGGGGGTTGCCTACATATCCCACATCCAGTGAGAATCAAACTGGCGTAGTTCGGGAGGATTTGACAAAAATGAAAACCAACAAATTTTAAAGACAAAACTTTCTTTTTCTTTTTTTTTAAAAAAAAATTTTGGAAGAGTTTTAGTATACTTTGGACATTGGTTTTTTTTCCGAATATAAGAAATTATCATTGTTAGCCCTCACACTAATTTTTTTTTTCACTTTTGTCCTATTATTCATAAGCCAGTCAACATGCAAATCTGAATCAAATAAATGCACTAGTAGCACGTAGGATGCATCAGGATGGTCTTTTCATTTCGGGTACGCCTGTCCTAGACAGACCCAACCCCTGTGTTGTATCTCCTAAGTCAAATGCACGTGATACAAACAAACGTTCCCACTAGGGATCCGGCATGAGGTTTTGTTATACTAGGTTTAAAACCTGAGTTTATTGTTCTAGACCTGGCTTACCCGAGCGGATAACTCGAGCCGAGGGGGGCAGCGTACCAGGAATACAGAAGCTTCACCGGCTTAGAAACTTGTCCGAACCTCGTTCTAAAATGGGATAAGACTCTAGGCAGAAGAGAAGTCACACGAAGTGCACTCTTCTCCATGATTTAGAAGACTCGGAGAGAGGAAGGATTTCGTAGCAATTTATATACAGTTCACAGAATATCAAAGCGGTAAAAGCATTTAGCACATTAGGCTCAAACATGTAGATAAATCAAATAAAAAGTAAAGCCAATCATAACATCTATTCTAAGCTCGAATTCTTGAACCCTGAACCAGAGATTCTTGGTTCGGTTCCCTAGTAGAGTCGCCAAAGCTGTCACACCTCCTTTTTTACCTACACCCCGGGAAGGGTGTATAGGAGTTTTTCCAATTAAAGGACAATCAAAATGGGATTATTTCATTTAAAAGATTCAGAGTTGCCACTTGGGATAATTTATGGTGTCCCAAGTCACCGGTTCAAATACCGAATCGAGGAAAAAATTGACTCTGTATTACATTCCGCGAACATAGAAATCCTGGTAAGGAATTCTATTAACTCGGGAGAAGGTGTTAGGCATTCCCGAGTTTCGTGGTTCTAGCACGGTCGCTCAACTGCTATTATTGGCCTAATTATCTGATTTTAAAACACTTTTAAACTTATGTGCATTTTAACTTTAAAACCGCTTTTAATTATTTTAAGGAAGATTTAACGTCGTCTAAAACAAGTCTTTGGACCGCCCCATATGAAATACACCCGCAATCCGAAACACATTTTATTCAATGTTATTGAGATTTGGATTTGGGTCACGTGAAATGCACACCCGAGTTTAAGAAGGTAAGGTTATTAAAATAATGCACATACAGCAAAAATGTGTTTTTAACATTGCGAGGGACACGGAAATTCAACTAAATGGCAAGCCTCGAATTCTAAGGATTTTAAAAGAAATAATTAAGTGAAGGATACGCATTTGAGATTTTATTTGGCGCGGCGCACCTCAATTCCATTTTAAAAGGTATTCAAACTAAAGTTTGGAGGGCCGTAGACTATTTGTGTTACTAATATGGCTCACCTCCACTGACTACAATAATTAAATATGACTTAAAGAAATTGCAACTATTCCTAAATTGATGCCCAAATTCAGATTTTTCAAATCGAGAGGCTACCCAAATGCAATGGACTTCCTTTCAACTTACAATGATTTTGATACTCAAGCCCAAAAGGAGCCCAAATATTGGCGAGCACAGGCTGCATGCGGAGAACTCGGAATCGAACCCCAATGGAGGCAAACAGATGTGCAAACCAAAGAGACGTGCCTATTGTGTTATTCATCACTTAACAAAAGCAAACCAATTAATACTACACCTTGCAATCAATTCCCAGTTTTACTTTAGGCACTGTTACCATCACCCATAAAACAAACTTGTACAATCATCAATGTAACATGCCAAACATTAGACTTATATCCATAATTAATTGACCTCACACGTACAAAGAACTCAGTATAAAACTCACAAGTTTTCAAATTTGATTTTAAAACTACAATTACACCTATAGCCCTTCGGACATTTGAAAACTTATGGACATCACTAAGCTAAAATGAGTATGATCAGTGCATAAATCGACTTTTGAAGTAGCTTGGACCCTTTTACTAGGTAAGAAACAATCAGCTATCCATTGCATGATCACAACACTATTTAAATACAACAAAATATGTTATGATAGTCCAAATGAATTACGTAATAGGAAGAGATCTAACACAGTCTACACTATTTATCATGGTGGAATGCAAAATGTAACTACTTATTCTATTACACCAGTTATACAGCAAGTTTCCATAGTAGTTCGGAATCAGATTCAGTGGAAAAAAATTCAATGATCACCTAGCTATAATATACTCGATAGAAGATTGAATTCCACACTAAACACAGACCAAATATAGCTCTTGAGAGTGTGTAGTTAGCAGCGAATCAAACACAAAGCATCAAACGAATCATAACAAGGGAATTCTGGAAGACGAGAAAATAAAACTATGAACTAGAGAGATGATGCTATGCTTCAAACTTCTATTTTTCCATTTCAATCTTCAATTCGAGCCTCACATTATGTAGGATTCAGAAATGTGTACCTGAATATAGCAAAATAAACCAGAACAAAGCTTGAGATCAGTGAAGCAACAACAGCAAAACAGAACCCACATTTCAGCAATAAAATAGTAGAACCAAACAGCAACACTTAAACCAAGATTTTAAAGATCCAAAACTCAATCCATTTCAACCCAAATGCAAGACTTTGTCATTTTCAGTAATGTTAACTGAGCAGTGAAAGACAAAAAGCTGAAGCCAAGTGAGATTTGAGCAATTTTTAAACAAAGAAAAATGCAGAATCTTCAGTGTTATATCAGAATTTTACTCAAAAAAAATGCTCAGCCGTTTTCTTTTCAGTCTTTTTTAAGCTCTCCAAAAATCTCACTTCAACCTTAAGTAATGATGCTTTTATAGGCAAGCTATTAAGGCAGCCTTAAGGGTTCAGTTTTTCCTTTAGACCTTTTCCAATTTTTATTTTTGCAGCTTAGTCCCTAGATTTCTAACTTGTTAGCCAAGTAAGGCTATTTTGCAGCTTCTAAGAAGCTTCCTAAGGTAGTAACTCATAGATTCCCTATGTACATTACCCAAAATAGCCCTTAGTTACCCTGTTTTTACCCCCTGGACCAAACGGGTATAGGTTATGAATCCAAACGGGCTCAATGGTTCATTAAACATGGGCTCAGGTTCAAGCCAAACTAAACTCTCTTGGAATGGGGTCTAGACTGACCTTAGAGCCCAAGTAACAAGGCTGACCCAAAACCAAATTAAAGCATGTGAAAGGGAAACACTTAAGTAACTTCAGAAAACTAAGAAACAAACAAATTGACTAATTAATGATCACAAACAGGAGGGGAACTAATTGAGCTATTAAGCTAAATGACCAAAACAAAATGTAAAATCAAAGGTTCAAACATGCAATAAATAGAACTAGACAAACCAAAGAAATCAGAAAATAAATTTAAAAAGGAAAACAATCACCAAGAAGAGAGGTTCTGAATCCAAGATATTGACCCAGGCTCAATTGGGATGACCTCTGACCAAAGAGAGAATAAGAACAGGGGTGATACATAAATAATTTCGAAAGTAAAAATGAAAGGGACTCACCAGCTAGGCTTGAAATCGAAAACTGATGCTCTGAATTAACCCAAAATAGTGGCAAACCTTTGTTCTGGGAGAAGAACAAACGAGTGTCATTATTTCGCGTAAAAGCAGTCTTGAACAAACCAGAACATCCATAAAAGTGACTTTGCATACGCAAGTTCTGGTTTGAGTCCTAAGGCTTGAACCTCAGATTCAAAATTTGAGGAGTTCTGGGCATATTCGAAGGAAAACAAATGGTGGTTTGGAGTGAGGGAGCCTTGGAGGTTTTCTGATGTTAGTTTAGGGTTGAACAGGGGTGGCGCCGCCACCAGAGAAAACAAGGGCGGCGCTAGGGTTTCTCCTTTGAACCCAGATTTGAGAAGTTCCAAGGAGTTTTGAGGGAAGGTGATTGGATATTCGGGGTTGGGTGGCGGAAAGGATTTAGGGGTGTGAGTTTGGGGCTGGTTAGGGGTGGCGCCGCCTGGTGGAGGCGGTGGAGAATCGGGACGGTGCTCTAGGGTTTGGGATGATCTCTGAAGATGAACGGGTGAAGTGAGGGAGATGAGGTGGGGGGGTGCAGGGCGTTTGGACAATTTTATATTAAAAAGACCCTCAGTTCCTAGTCGTTGATTTGGACGAGATCAAACGGCTCAGATTAAGTAGACAAAAACGGGATCGTTTGGGATTATGTGGGGATTGGACCAGTTTTGGACGGGTTTGGGCTAACTGGACGTGTATTTGAAAGGAGAAAATTGGTTTGGGCTTGGTAAATTTCGAATTTTTTGCCCAAAAATCTAAAATTTCATTTCTTCTTCATTTTCTTTTTTTTCAAATTCTTTTAATTCCGTTTTTCCAAATAAAAAATGAAAACCTAAATTAAAATCTCAAAACTAGATTATCCTACCAAATTAAATTAATTAACTCTAAATAATAATTACCACAACTAATTAGGTGCCAAATTAAAAGAAAACTACCAAAATTCGAAATTAAACATTAGAGAATACAAAAAATAAGTTATTTTTTGTGATTTTCCATTTTTATGAAAAACTAATTTACTAATTAATCTAAAAATATAAAATTAAATCTTAAATGCAATGGGTGATATTTTGGTATTTTTCATGATTTAAATAAAACCTAAACGTGCACAAAAAATGCAAACAATTAAATAATATTATACAAAATTCCTAAATATGGTAAATAATTAAAAAAAATCTATTTTCTTGGGAATTTATAAAAGTATTTCATATAGAGCAAAAATCACGTGCTCACAATCGCTACAGAGTGTAGCCCGATCCATTATTATATAATCCTCACCAACATGCCCTCGACCTCTCCCAGTCATCAACCTCACAAGCCACTCGGGCCAAGCGCTATATCGTTATAGCGTGCAGCCCGATCCATATATCGCTACGGCGTGCAACCCAATCCTCTTATATATATATATATATATATATATATATATATATATATATATACGCTGCGGCGTGCAGCCCGATCCATTATTATATAATCTTCACCAACAGGCCCTCAGCCTCTCTCAGTCATCAACTTCACAAGCCACTCGGGCTATCTGTAAAATATGGTGCTTAGCCCAAAATATCCTTTTTATGCATCAAAGGAGTAATAAATACTGAGTTATGAAATCAATAAAAACATAACATGACTGAGTACAGATCTTAAGTCAAAACAGTAAGAAAATAATAAGGAAAATCCCTTAAGGGTCCAAACAACTTGGCATGAGGCCCAAATATGGCATTTAGCCCAAAACATAGTAATATTTTTCAAAACACAAGTGTATCAAATAGTTTTCAGTCAACTACGCAACTTAAGAGTCACTACGGGACGGACCAAGTCACAATCCCCAATGTTGCACGCCCCCACGCTTGTCATCTAGCATTTGTGTCAGAGGGCTCGTCAAATTGATTGTCTATACCTACCGACATGAATGCAGTGTCCCCAACAAAAGGATGTCAGTACGAATAATGTACTGAGTATGTAAAGGAACATAAATAAGTATATTGATCATGCCCAACTATGCTTTATAAAAAGGACAAAGCGGTCGCTGCGAATATATTTCGATTAACAAGTCCCGAGCCGAATCCCATAGGGAATTAACCTATCAATCACAGCTATTGGACTCACAAAAATTCACGTATTCAATCTTCAGAGATATTTGAGTAACAAATTGGATGTTTATTAAATAAATATTACGTAATAAAAATGGAGTAAATAAGAACTAACTATCAATGGTTTGTAAGTAAGAATGGTAATGATCTAAGATTCTGATTTCCCCTATTGTCGGAATACTTTCCGTTATGTTTGCTATAAATTTGCCTAAGTTTTCTCTGTCGATCATGAGCACTCTGACTGTTGTAACTCTCTCCTGAGTAATTACAACAACATACTAGACATATTCTCCCGAATTACGCTAGCTAGCTTTTAAATACAGCTCACTTAGATTGCACCCAAGGTTTCGTTATCCCTAATCCCACCTTTAAACCCTTCGTATTGATCCCTCATATACGTTAGGAGCGATGATGTTCAACAACTACCTAAATATGAACTCTCTCCCGAGTAATTCATACTAAATAGGAACAGTTAATTGAGGGCCCTTCAATCAACAACAATAAGAATATAGTTGAATAAATAGAGATAATACTACGGCAAATCTATATTAACATAACGAGAAAATCATCCTTCAACAGGTTCCATCAAAACCCTAGATTAGGTATTTAGCTACTCATGTTCATAGTAACAATTTCCCAAATAATTTGCATAATTAAATTACAAATTAAAGATGAAGGAATGAAGAATTCGATGATAATCTCCTACAGAAATGGCTCCAAACCTTTTCTCCCTTCCGAAATAGTCTGCCTAGGTCTCTGGTATGTCAAAAAGTCCTCAAAATAGCATTTTATATGTATTTAAACATAGTAGGGATGGGACCAGATGAAACACCCTTTCCTGCGTGAAATAGGATTTGGCTTTGTAAATTTGTACAGGCGCGATGCACGCTACGGCGCACTGTGCGGCACGACAGTAGGGAAGTTCAAAGAGTTGTTTTCTGACAGACTATTGGAAAATTGCACATATGCAGCGCACGCTGCGGCGCGATAGTGCAATTTTCTCAGAGTGAAATTATTTCATCCTCTTTTGACATCCAAACTTGGTACACCGAACATGATCCTGGCTTAATGCATTGGGCTTTTACTCAGAGTTAAAAATTGGGTTGCCTCTCAACAAGCTCCTGATTTAACTTTTGAACTCGGGATCACTTCCTGCAAGGCATAAAACACGTACTAAGTATAATTCACTATCATTTGAGCTTAAGCACACGTAAAAATGCAGTAATTGGAATGTAATACTACGGCTAAAACACGGGTTTCTAGCCTAACATCAACACCCCACACTTAAACCATTGCTCGTCTTCGAGCATTTAACTATGCTTTACCTAGGGATAACCTTACATCAAACAACCTCCCTGATACACCATGCCAAGAATAATTAAAGTAGACTGAGCGCCTTATCATAACATCCCACCCTCAAGATTCGACTCAAAAGTACCATGCATTATTCACAACTCGCCCACTCACTTTAACATAGAGGTCAATGACATTATCTTTCCTTAATGAATCAAGTGCTCTCACACAACAAAAGACAGTAGTTCCATAGAATAAAATTGAAGACAATTAGGAACAAGATAGAAAGAATTCACTCACTCTCAGAAATAATATTCATATGCCACAAACAATGCACCATAGGCTTTCCCATAGTGTACTACTCTACTAATCAAGCTCATTCAATCTAGGATCAAGTAGGACTTTAATTGGTTATAATATAGGTTGCAGGTCGGGTAGGATACATTTGGATATGAGTGACTACACCTCCCTTAAGCACTTTAATACATATACTTAAACACTCAAGCCCATCCTTACGTCAAACAAAAACTCTTCCTTCACCTCAATGTATATTACCCCATACTTCTTTTTAAGCACAATTATATCGAGAGCACCACTATCAAATAATATTTTTTACAGCAATATGACTATATATATATTTTTTTCTTTTCAGTGGCTCTTACTTGTCCAAACCAGTGCACCTTTCTCCCAAAAAGTGCCCTTTTCTCCTTATTTTATTAGCTCCACAGAAAAGCCAAACCAACCACCCCACACTTTAACCTTTTCAAGGTTCATTACAATTCAAGTGCTCATGAGAGGTGAAAATATATATATATATATATATATATATATATATATATATATATATATATATATATATATATATATATATATATATATATATATATATATATATATATATATATATATATATATATATATATATATATATATATATATATATATATATATATATATATATATATATATATATATATATATATATATATATATATATATATATATATATATATATATATATATATATATATATATATATATATATATATCACTTCCAAGACTGAACAAAACTACTATTTCACTTTGCAAACACACGGGGCAAGTTCTAGGCATCAAATGCAACGCACAGAATAACAAAAAACCTTACACACACATGGCACATAACTCACTCAGGATTGGGCTCACAAGACACTCTAGTCAAAGCAGTTAAGCACAGTTATAATCACACAATTTAAGGCACTTATTTAAGAGTCAAGAATTGAGCCTATGTGTCACAACTAAGGCACTTACCACTCCTAAGGCATATGAAGTTAAGGGAAATTGATCCTTTAAATTAGCTTTCTGACTAAAAATTCTTAATTTCTAAAAAATAAAAATATTTAACTACACCCGATTCAAGCAAAACCCTTGTAAATTAATCGCGGCACAAAGAAAAACCAAGGGGAATTAGTTACACTACCTAAAAAAATAGAAAAATAAAAGACATATGTTACAAGTTGTGCGTCCACCAGACTGTATAGAGAACCGGGTTCTATATGTGTTTCCTCTGAAAATACTGATGAACCAAACTGTATAGCTATCTGGTCCTATATCAGTTTGGTACAGTGCTAAGTTTGTGTGAGTCCACCAAATAGTAGAGTACCAAGTCCTTTATGGGGTTCTGCTGTGAATGCTGGTAAAGCTGTATGTAAAAAGGCAGAGGATTTTTATGTGGAAAAATCCCATACAAGGGGATCAAAAAACCACGACCTATATCTGTAGGCTTTTAACTTCACTAACTTGCAATCTCCCTATTACAAGCCACTTTACAATAACCCTATTGCAAAGACTTCAACTAACTTGTGATTCTCTCATCACAAGCCACTCTATAACTATCCTAGTTACAAAGACTTTGACTAACTTGTGATGTTTCCACCACAAGCCACTTTGTCACACTAAGGTTACAAAGGCTTTTGCTTATGACTAATCCTAGCCACAACATAAACTCAAGGAGTTTACTGATTTACAAAGGTTTCCTAATCAATGCTTCTAAGAAAACCGGATAGGAGTTATAATGAAGAACATATAATAAAGACTCAACAACCCTAAGGACTTAAGATATCATCAATCTTGGATCAGGTCCTTGAGGTTGCAGTAGCTTTGTTCTTGAGAAAGGTTCTTGAGCACTTGAGAGAATTCTCGTTTTTTGTATTTGCAAGTGTTGAACCTGAATGTGGTGCCTTGCATAAGGTTTACACTACACAAGACATCCTTAGTGATGTCCAATCTTAATGGGAAATAATTGTTGCACAGTTGCAAGCAGTCACTTTCTGCAGTTGCTTGCCAGCTGTAGTTAACTTGTACTTTTGTAAGAGAACCCTAAAGGACCAAGTCCCTGTTGTGTTCCTCTTTGTACAGTTGCGGATGGTCACTTTCTCCAGTTGCGTTCCATCTGTATAGTTGACTTGTACTTCTATTAGAGAACTCTAAGAGACCAAATCCCTGTTGTGCTCTTATTTGTATAGTTTTGGACAGTCACTTTCTGCAGTTGCGTTCTAGCTATATAGTTGACTTGTACTTCTGTTAGGGGAGCACCAAGGGATCAGGTTCCTAATATGGTTCTTGTGCACACTGCCCAGATTGTCTTGAGTTGAGTAACTTGAATGATGGTTTGTATAAACTCATTGTAGGTACACCTTGATCACATCACTTGAAGTGATGTGAGCACTTTAGTTGGTCAGAGAATGTGTGGCCGTTGGAAACAGTGCAGTGCGGCAGAATCTTTATTTCCAGCTGTGTCCAATTTGACTTTGTACTGTCGTGAGGAACCCACAAGAGTATCAGGTCCTTGTTTGGGTTCCTACCTCCTGAAGCTGTAGCAAGTTCACATTTGGCTGGAATCCGTTAGATGCAGTGTAATCCAAGTGAGTCAGGTTCCCTATCTGGTTCTTGACATTAAGTTTGTTAGATCATCAAAACACAAGGCAAAGATATTGAAAACCTATCAATTTCCCCCTTTTTGATGATGACAAACTTAGCATTGAAAACGAGGAGTTAGAGTTCAGATAACCAGATTGAATAACAGGAGACCACAGGTTCCCCCTGACTTTATGCCCTTACTTACACATGTTTCCCCATATGTTCCCCTGACTTTTTATTATCATTCTTGGTCTTTCATCTGGTTCCATACAGAAAGTTTGTTAGATCATCAAAACATAGGTTAAAAGACCTTAAGCCCATCAATTTTCCCATTTTTGATGATGACAAACTTTTAACATTGATGACTATTTGACTTAATCAGATAAGGTACCAGCAACTGCATATGTTCCCCCTGACATATGTCTGCATACATTCCACCTGACTCTATTCTTCCCCCTTTTCGCATCAACAAAAAGATACAATTAGACAAAAAGGCATAAAGAAGTCCAACAAGGCTAACTCATGCCACATATGTGCACACAATCATGATAGAAAAGAGAAGCAAAAGGGAAAACAAGCATTGTACAAGCAAAAGAAGAGCTATTTTATTGACAAGAAATTTGACTGTTTCAACAGGTGCAGCAATGGTGAAATCCAACATACCATCACAAAAAGACAAACAAAAAGAAAAACAACAGCCACAAAATCATCAGAGCAAAAGATAATTGGCCACTAAGAGGATCCTAGGGGGCACTAGAAGAGGGACGCTTGGAAGAGGAGGTAGCAATGGTTTTGAGAGCTAGGTCCATACGGGCAGTTGCAGACAAGTGTTAGTCAAGCAGTTTCTCTTGCAGGTTCTCCACTAGTTGCCTAAGTCCAGAACTTGTCTCATACCTGCCATCTCCTAGATTTTCGGGCAAGCGTGCTACCCCACAAGACATTTCTGAGTGCTCAAACTCTCCTGCCCAAGGACACTGTCTCTTGGAATGGTCTTTACTGAACCAGGTCCTCCCAGAGTTTCCCACTTTTGTTTTCTAGACATTTTAACAAACTTCCCATTCCTGCTTGCAATAGCCACAATGGCACTTTTCAAAACAAATCTTTCTCAACCACAAACTTGTGTAGATCTTTTTACTAAGGAACTAGGTTCCTCCACAATATATTTATCAACCTTAACCACTGGAATGTGTTTGTCAACCACAACTTCCCCCTATTTCATCAACCTCTTCTTCTTTTTCTTAATACTATGCTTACTCTTCTGCAAGCCAGACTCAAAAGCCTCTGTCTTCTGCAACCGCCTGGTTTGTTTTAGCTGAAAGAGAATCAGGTTCTTCAACAAGTTCTTCTATGACGGTGTTATGAACCGGAGACTCAAAAAGCTGAACCGGAGACTCAAACAGCACCAGCGTCCTTTCATCCCCTAAGAATGGAGTTTCTTCCCCCTGAGATTCAAAAATAGAGGAGAAGTAGGGTTTGTAACACATGGACGTGAGATAGGGTTTGACAAAGGAGTAGAGGTGACTGGAGATGAGGAGGAACCTGGTATGGTTACAGTAGTATCATAAATAGTGAAGAAGTGGGTTTTCGTTGATGGTGTTAAGGGAGGAGGACATGTGGGAGTGATGTTGATGGCAAGAGAAAAAGACGATTATTTGTTGGCCATGGTGAGAGAAGTGGTAGAGAGTTCAGAAGGAAAAATTAAAGTGATGCAAAGGGAGACAATGGTTTAGAACTGGTGGTCTGAAATGTCGGATGATGTGGCAGTTGAATTAATTTTGCTATCATTTTTCTTTGAACAAGCATGCGAAAAACACATTACTACTAACCTATAGTGGAGGAACCAGGTTCCTGGCCTATTTTTGTAAAAGGGTTTTTGCAGCTCTCCTTCGAAGTTCAACACTGTACTTTTAGCTTCTATGATCATCATGTGTGTTTACCTGCAACGGTATAGATGTGAGTTAGGCCTAGTCAAAAAACACTTTAGCCAATTTTACCTTAGTGTGACTATCATAGTCATGTCAACAGAACCAGGTTCTCAATTAGGTTTAAGTAATCCCAATGCCATTTTGTTTCTCAAAGTGTTACCTGCTCAGAGCTTTGGTGAAGATATTTGTAATTTTAACTCTTGTGCAACAAAATCTTATACAAATAAGACCCTTTTCCACATTGTCCTTGAGAAAATGGTGTCTGACATCAATGTGCTTGGTCTTCTTTTGTTGAACCGGATTCTTTGCCATGTTGAGAACACTGGTGTTAACACATAGAAGCGGTACACAATCAATGTATGCACTAAAATCTTCAAATTGTTGCTTGATCCACAGTGACACATATTCTACTTCGGCTGTTGAGAGAGCTACTGAGTTTTGTTTCCTTGTACCCCATGAGATAAAAGCATGATCTAACGAAATAAGCCATTCCAGATGTGTTTTTCCTATCCACCAGATAACCTACATAATCAGCATTAGCATAACCAATAAGGTTGAAATTGTCACCTGAAGGATTGTACAGAACCAGGTTCTGTGTGCACTTAAAATATCTCATCATTCTCTTAGCATCCTTCAGAGGAGATTCCTTAGAATTTGATTAGAACCTTGCACATAATCTCACACCAAATACAATGTCTGGCCTCTGGCAGTAAGATAGAGTAGAGATCCAATGATTCCCATGCTTCCATGTCAAACCTTTTCAAGAGTTCTTTGATGCATTTCTGCTAACTAATATACGTTTCCTTTATGGACTGCTTCACTTGAAGACCCAGAAAGACATTCAGTTCCCCATCATACTCATTTCAAACTCACTTCCCATGAGTTCAGCAAATTTTTCACATAATGAGTTAGCTGCAGCTCCAAATATGATCTTATCGCGCCCCCCTTGTTTCCCCTTCCAAACGGAGAGGAGTTTCCGGGTTTCGACATTCATGGGGTGTAATGACTCATTTTCCTCTTTGGGAATTGGGTATTTTGAAGAGTCGCCACCTAATGGTTTGAGGTGCATTAGGACACCTACAGAGTTTATTTACAACTATGTTTGATAACCAAAGATTGGGTAAGGGCTTGAAATTATCCCAAGGGGAAGGTGTTAGGCACCCCTCAGGATCCACTAGTGTGGTTCCCGGCCAGATAGTTCTTTTGTGAATTTGTGCAAATTAGCAAGTAATCAAGTAAGAGGGGATTTAAGTTGAACACACACAAGCATTTGAAAATAATTATTGAAAGGCAAGGTTTGAAAGAGTTATAAGCTAAACATATTTGTAAAAAAGAATAAAGGGGGTCCTAGGTTTGTTTATAATATGGATCACCTCAATGGAATACCCGGTATGACACTCCTCAAAAGAGGAGATACACGTGGTATTAGCGCACCGATCATCATATCCATATCTACCCTTCCCACCCCGTTAAGGTATTAAAGTGCGGATTGGTCTTGACCTCTATTGCATGCTATTACCTGTCCCTTTCCTATCAGTCTCGGAGGAATTTTTAGGACTACTATTCCTAAGAGGGAGGATTTTAGGCTAACTCTTAGGTTTAAAGGTGAAAAGGCTAGGCGACATACAAAAAAACATGTAGGACTGCATTTAGCGGGAAACATGTAAGCAGTTGTAAGGCTCATATATACTTCCACAAATAAAGCACATAAATAGCAAAACTTAAATACACTTAAGGTCTGAATTATAAAATATTAAAGCAGAGTTTGAGTCAGAACCAGATTCATTATATAACCCAGAATAGAAGTCTGAATCAGGCCTACCTACTAGTTTTAGCAGTTGGTACTTAACAAAGGTAGTTCTAGTTTTTATTTAAGTAGTTACCTAAGGCTTGCCTAGGCGTAATAATGATGTCCTATAGGCATGATATCTATATGTGTTAGAGATTGTGCGTCAACTAGATTGTATAGAGAACCGGGTTCTTTATATGTTTCCTCTGAAAGTACTGATGAACCAAACTATATAGGGATCTGGTCCTATATCAGTTTGGTATAGTACTAAGTTTGAGTGAGTCCACCAAATAGCAGAGTACCTGGTCCTTTATCGGGTTCTACAGTGAATGCTAGTAAAGCTGAATGTAAATAAGGTCGTGGATTTTTACGTGGAAAAATCTCACACAAGGGGATCAAAAACCCATGACCTACACCTGTAGGCTTTTAACTTCACTAACTTGCAATCTTCCTATTACAAGCCATTTTACAATAACTCTGTTGCAAAGACTTCAACTAACTTGTGATGCTCTCATCACAAGCCACTCTATAACTATCCTAGTTACAAAGAATTTGACTAACTTGTGGTATTTCTACCATAAGACACTTTGTTACCCTACGATTACAAAGGCTTTGACTAACTTGTGATGTTTCCACCGCAAGCCACTTTGTCACACTACGGTTACAAAGGATTTTTCTTATGAATCAACCTAATCAATGCTTCTAAGAAAGCTGGATAGGAGTTACAATGAAGAACACATAACAAAGACTCAACAACCCTAAGGACTTAAGATATCATCAATCTTGGATTAGGTCCTTGAGGTTGCAGCAGCTTTGTTCTTGAGAGAGGTTCTTGAACACTTGAGAGAATATTTTCCTTTTCTGATTTTTCAAGCGTTTAACTTGAATCTTATGCCTTGCATAAGGTTTATACTACACAAGACATCTTTAGTGATGTCCAATCTCAATGGTGATGTCCAATCTAAATGAAAATTGGTTGTTGCACTGTCTGTTGCACTGTTGCAGGTAGTCACTTTCTGCAATTACTTTCTAGCTGTAGTTGGCTTGTACTTCTATCAGAGAACCCTAAGGGACCAGGTCCCTATTATGTTCCTCTTTGTACAGTTGCGGACAATCACTCAGTTGCATTCTAGCTATATAGTTGATTTGTACTTTTGTCAAAGAACTCAAAGGGACCAGGTCCCTATTGTGTTCCTCTTTGTACAGTTGCGGACAGTCTCTTTCTGCAGTTGTGTTCCAGCTGTATAGTTGACTTGGACTTCTGTCAGGGGAGCACCAAGGGATGAGGTTCCTGATCTGGTACTTTTGCACACTGCCCAGATTGTCTTGAGTTGAGTAACTTGATTCATTGTACTTTAGTTGATCAGAGAATGAGCGGGCGCTGGAAACAGTGCAGTGCGGCAGAATCTTTGTTTCCAGCTATGTCGAAATGACTTTGTACTGCACCGAGGAACCCACAAGAGTATCAGGTCCTTATTTGGGTTCCTACCTTCTGAAGCTTTCCTGAAGCTATAGCAAGTAAGTCAGGTTCCCTATCTAGTTCTTGACATTAAGTTTGTTAGATCATCAAAACACAAGACAAAGATATTGAAAACCTATTAATTTTCCCCTTTTTGATGATAACAAACTTAGCATTGAATACGAGAAGTTAGAGTTCAGAGAACCAGATTGGATAACAGGATACCACAGGTTCCCCCTGAATTTATGCCCTTACTTACACATGTTTCCTCATATGTTCCCCCTGACTTTTTGCTATCATTCTTGGTCTTTTATCTAGTTCCATATAGAAAGTTTGTTAGATCATCAAAACATAGCTTAAAAGACCTTAAGCCCATCAATTTCCCCCTTTTTGATGATGACAAACTTTTGAACATTGATGACTATTTGACTTAACCAGATAAGGTACCAGCAACTGCATATGTTCCCCTGACTCTATTCTTCCCCCTGACATATGTTCCCCCTGAATCTATTCTTCCCCCTTTTGGCGTCAATAAAAAGACACAGTCAGACAAAAAGGCATAAAGAAGTCCAACAAAACTAACTCATGCCACATATGTGCACACAATCATGATAGAAAAGAGCAAAAGGGAAAACAAGCATTGTACAAGCAAAAGAAGAGTTGTTTTATTGATAAGAAATTTGACTGTTTCAACAGGAGCAGCACGGTAAAATACAACATGTCATCATAAAAAGACAAACAAAAAGAAAAACAACAGCCACAGAATCATCATAGCAAAAGATAGTTGGCCACTGAGAGGATCCTAGGGGGGCACTAGAAGAGGGAGGCTTGGAAGAGAAGGCAGCAATAGTTTTGAGAGCTAAGTCCATGCGGGTAGTTGCAGACAATTGTTAGTCTAGTAGTTTCTCCCGCAGGTTCTCCACTAGTTGCCTAAGTCCAGAACATGTCTCATACCTGCCATATGGTCTTCATTGAACCAGGTTCTCCCACAGCTTCCCACTTTTGTTTTCTAGATATCTCAATAGGCTTCTCATTCCTGCTCGCAACAGATACAATGTCACCCTCAAACAAATCTTTCTCAGCCACAACCTTTTGTAGATCTTTTCACTAAGGAACTAGGTTCCTCCACAGCATCTTTATCAACCTCAACCACTGGAATATGTTTATCAGCCACAGCTTCCCCCTATTTCATCAGCCTCTCCTTTTTTTAATACTCTGCTTATCTTCTGCAAGGCAGAATAAAAAGCTTCCCCTTTTTTTTCGACAACCACCTGGTTTGTTTCAGCTAAAAGAGAATCAGGTTCTTCAACAGGTTCTTCTGTGATGGTGTCATGAATCGGAGACTCAAAAAGCACCAGAGTCCTTTATCCCCTAAGAATGGAGTTTCTTCCCCCTGAGATTCAGGAATAGAGGAGAAGTAGGGTTTGAAATACATGGACGTGAGATAAATGAGTAGAGGTGACTAGAGATGAGGATGAAACTGGTATGGGTACAGTAGTATCAGGGATAGTAAAGAAGTGGGTTTTTTTGTGGTAGTGTTAAAGGAGGTGGAGATGTGGGAGTGATGTTGATGGCAGGGGAAGAAGACGATTGTTCGTTGGCCATGGTGAAGGAAGTGGTAGAAAGTTGTGAAAAATTAAAGAGATGCAGAAGGAGACAATGGTTTAGAACTGCTGGTCTGAAAAGTCGGATGATGTGGCAGTTGAATTAATTTTGCTATCCTTTTGTTAGAATAATCATGCGAAATACACATTACTACTAATCTGTGGTGAAGGAACCAGGTTCCTGACCTGTTTTTGTGAAAGGGTTTTTTGCAGCTCTCCTCCGAAGTTCAACACTGTACCTTTAGCTTTTATGATCATCATGCGTATTTACCTGCAACGGTATAGATGTTAGTTCGGCCTAGTCAGAAAACACTTTAGCCAATTTTACCTTAGTGTGACTATCACAGTCATGTCAGCAGAACCAGGTTCTCAATTAGGTTCAAGTAATACCAATGACATCTTATTTCTCAAAGTGTTCCCTGCTCAGAGCTTTGTGAAGATATCTGCAATCTGATCTTCTGTGCAACAAAATCTTATACAAATAAGACCCTTTTCCACATTGTCCCTGAGTAAATGGTGTCTAACATCAATGTGTTCTTTGCCATGTTGAGAGCACTGGTGTTGACACATTGAAGCGGTACACAATCAATGTATACACCAAAATCTTCCAATTTTTGGTTGATCCACAATGAATGAGCACATCACGAGGCAGACATGATTCAAGGAAATGAGCCATTCCAGATGTGCCTTTCCTGTCCACCAGATAACCTACATAATCAGTGTCAGCATAGCCAATAAGGTTGAAATTGTCACCTGAAGTATAGTATAGAACCAGGTTCTATCTGCCCTTAAAATATCTCAGAATTCTCTTAGCAGCCTTCAGATGAGATTCCTCAGAATTTGATTGGAACCTTGCATGTATTCCCACACTGAATACAATGTCTGGCCTGCTAGCAGTAAGGTAGAGTAGCGATCCAATGATTTCCATGCTCCCATGTCAAACCTTTTCAAGAGTTCTTTGATGCATTTTTGACTGATATACGTTCCCTTTATGGACAGCTTCTCTTGAAGACCCAGGAAGACATTCAGTTCCCCCATCGTACTCATTTCAACCTCGCTTCCCATGAGTTTAGTAAATTTTTCACATAATGAGTTAGTTGTAGCTCCAAATGTGATGTCATCCACATAAATCTGATGAATGAACAGGTTCTTTCCCCATTTCTTCAAAGACAATGTATTTCCAATCTTTCCTCTTGATTGAATCCTTGGACAACAAGCCTTGATTTGTTCCTTGTAGCATTTCCATGTTCATCCAGCTCATTCCTGAATACCCACTTGGTCCCGATGATGGTTCTGTCTGAGGGTCTAGGTACTAGGTGCCAAACCTTGTTTCTTTCAAGTTGATGCGGTTCCTCTTGCATTTCAGTAATCCAGTCTGCATCCTACAAGGCTTCCTTGATATTTTTGGGTTCTTTTTGGGATAGAAATGCTGAGAAGGCTAGGGAATTTCTGGTTTTTTATCTTGTCTGAACTCCAGAATGAAGGGGTAATTATATTATCAAGTGAATGGGAGCTTTTGTGTTTCCAATTTAGGAATGAAGATAGATTGGTAGAGAAATTGAGTAAGTTAAATGGATTTCCCTGCACTCCTTGTTTAGTTACTTGGGGAGTCCCTTGCACTGCATCTCCAACTCTTTCTTCTACTTCAGGGGTAATGATGGAAGTATCAGGTTCCTCTTGAGAAGTAGAAAAGGATGTTGCAATGTCTCTCGCATGTCTCCTTCATCTTACTCATCAAATCAGCCTTCCCATTTGAAACTCCAGATATTTTCCAAGGACCAAAAGGGGTTCATTATCTTAATCATCACTGTTTCTTCCTTTTTAGAGGAGGGTGTCTCGTTGAATAGCAAATAAACACTTCCTTCCACATAGTGTGCCATTTTGTTGTAGATTTTGTGGGATTTGCTTTGAGGGGAGTATCCTAGAAGGATTTTTGCATCAAACTTCCCAACCTGTTCCTTCCCGTTGTCGAGAACATAGCATTTTCATCCAAAGGTTCTCAGATGAGTTATCTTTGATTTTCTTCAATTGAGCAACCCATAGGGGGTGTTGTTCAGGAGAGGTATGATCATGCACCTCTTTTCACTCCTGCTCAGCATTCCCATAGGAATTACATGCTCTGTGTTCTTGAACTTTGAATTTGACAGACCATGGACCAGGTTCTTCTTCATCAATATCTCTAGAAGTGAGAGACTTGTATCCTCCAATCCTTTAAGCCAAATCTTCCAATCATCATCTGCATTCAAGTAGCTCATATCACCAGCTTAGACACGAACTTCTACCTTGTTTTCTTCCCCATACCTAGAATGTACCCCTTCTTTCCATTTTCCAAAGGGTAAATCCCTTCCTTGCAGGGCTTTCAGTGAGAGAAAATCCATGGTATTTCTAGTCATGTGCTTTGAGCATCCACTATTCATGATCCATTGCAATCCACTTCCTCCCACTGTTCCCTGCACATCTAAATTATGGGTTAGATTTAAGAACCCAAACTAGTTTGGGTCCCTTGTTATGCTATGAATCATGTATCGAAATGCTTAGATCTTAGATTAAAATCGAAGTGCGTTGTTGTGCCTTTTACATGAAGTCTCATCTACGCCTACAACCTTATTTGCTCTTGTGTGCCATACTCTCTTAAATTACAAACCTAATGTTGAAAATGGAAACAATGTAAAACGTGAATTGTGCAATGTGAAAATTGTGGCCCCAAGTGCCGGTAAACCAATACATGTGTAACCAAAGATTGGAGTAAGATGAATAATGGAAAATGGTAACGCCTCGGTAAGGCGGCTTAGCCGATCGGGCCGTGATCAAACGCCATGACATATACACATGGCGGTTATGCATTGATGATTGAAACTGGAAAGTGTGAATAGAATATTGGTTTCGTCCCCGGGAGTCAAGATCGGACTCCGCTCAAGATAGCGGTGGTAATTTGAATGATGTGGAACAGTATGAAATGTCCAACTAAAGGCTATGGAAACATGATGTGAAGGTTGTGTAATTCTTTCTTGTTGATAATGTTGTGATCGTTCAAAGCTTTGGAGTGATACCTGTGATTTCCTTATTTGTATATGAAAGTTCTTTCTAATTTGATGGTGTTTAGTTATACATACTAGTGTTATTCGATGGCACTAACGTCCCTTTTGCTGAGGGCGCTACGTCTTTAAATGGATGTAGGTGTTTCTATAGCAGGTAGTGTTGGTCGCAGCTAGTGTCGCATCATCCTTTCAGCTGACTTGGTGAGCCCCACTTCGTTTCAGGGTCCTGTTTCATCTATTCATTATGTACTTTGTATTTGAGGTATAGCCGGAGCCTTATTACTGGCATTTCCATATTACATTACTCTTTAGTTGTGTTTAGAGGCTCCGTAGATAGGTTGTGGGTAGTGTCGGGTATTGGAATTAAAGTAGAAGTATTGATGGTTGGCAAAGATTTATAAAACTTGTAATATTTCGATAATTATGATGTAAGTTGCTAATGGAAATAAAATGGAAGTTGTTAATGAAATACTTACTAAATATGATTAATGGAGTCCATCTCCTATTTAATCATGAATTAGTTTGGGTAGAATGAAACCTAACAGGCTTGCTCAGTCGGGTTTACTTGGTTGAGGGCCGGTCGGGCTCCTCGGATTTTTGGGCGCAACAAACTTAGTATCAGAGCCTAAGGTTTTAAAGTATCCTAAGATATCTCGGAGCTGTGTCTAGTAGAGTCCTTCTTATCGGTGTGTAGTCGACCACATTTATAAGTTGGAGGCTATTGGACATTTAGGAATTTCACCCTTCCTTGATACTCCAATCGTGTGATAGAGCTCAAGTTAGGGAGTTAGTTTTCTCTCCAAGTCTTACTCTCAAAATGAGTAATCATGATACCATAATCCGCGAGTTTGAAGTCATGAGAGGGTAGTGATCCCACCATTGAGTTCGAGTGGATTGCCCAAAGACTTGTTAGGAGAATGTATTGAGATGTGGAGGGATTGGTAGAACCTATCGCTAAGAGGGGAGTACCCTTATTCCTATTAATCTCACTGCACCACCAGATAATGTAGTATATTGGTGTGTTACCGATGTGTGTTAGGGATGTGGAGTCGAGGGGCATCGATTAAGTTATTGCCCTATCAACCTAAAGTCACCAAGTAAGTCACTCCCTAGTACATCATTATGAACAACACAAAAATTTTACTCATTGCATGTGTACATCCTTACTGAAGAATTCTCATAAACATGGTCTTAAAAAGGTGTGGAATAACAAAACATTGCATGTATCGACTCTTTGAACGAGACGAATTATTCGTGAATCCACTCTATTACAAATCCTCTTATTTACATTCTCATGGAATTAAGTCCTATAATTGTGTCCTTGAATGGATTCATGACTCTAGGATTAGCACTTCCGACTTGCTTTCCTAAATTCTCAACAAGGGACTATATCCGATGAATTTCTTACAAAATATTTTTATGGACAACGTCTACTCATTTGTGCCTATGCATGCACCTTTGTAAACTTTACCTATGTGGTGTCAAGTTCCATGTAAAGTATCCCGGTGTTGTGATCCTTCTCGAGTCACTCTTTTACTCAGTTGTGTGTATGGCTTATATGGTTTGAACAGTCAATCTACTCTCTTGCGAGTATCATCATAAAACCTTTTCACTGTCTAGTAACATAAGAGCATAACTTAACACCTATCACATGAGTGCATGTCAATCGAAATGGTCATCGTGTGTATAAAGTCTCTCTAAAAATTGAGATCCTCACCTCCCCATCATAGGAAGATCTTGTGTCTCCATCTTAGTATAACTTCCGTGTCCACTTGGGACATCCCGCAGTAAGTAGCTCACTTTGTCCTAGTATTGTGGTTGCTCGTGGCGTGGTCGTATATTGCAGTTGAGGGTTAATATAGCAGAAGCATGTCCAGCTTATAACAAATGTTTATTTTCTCTTTACATCTCCACAACATGTGTTAATTGTATTTTTAGTTAGTGAATTCATCGTTCTAGTTTCCCCAACACTTGTTCGATAACCATAAGAGAACATATCCTTCTATAAGTCATTGTAACACTTCCTTTCTCGTAAGGACCTTTACTATGATCTCCATCAAGACCAAGCGCACCTTTGGAGGTGATCTTATCGTAGCACAACGTCTATTTCTTTTGTCTTTCTATCTTTCATTAGTATCTAGGTATTCCTCAAGTCCAAACCCATGGGGAACTCATTATGAACATCTGCAAATCTTCCATGATCATTATACACAATCTTGTTGGATTCCCACCTCCCTTCAAGTTCATCAAGGGTTGATAGCATGCCGCAATTGCTGAGATTGAATAATCTCCTTTCGATAATGGATTATCTACTTATGTGCTAGTCCAACGATCTGCTTATCAGTCTAACTCTCGCCTTTTAAGTTTTGGGTTGACCAAGGAGAAATACACCTAGTAACCCATTCATATGTCAAAGCTTTTCTCTCAGTCAAGTCTTATAGCATCTCCCAATGGGGCTTGTAGTAGCTGGTTGTGTAGAAGTGTGTTGTAGTACTTTATTATGAAGTAGAGTTGCTAAACATAATTGGATTTTTGAATTCTGGAGTTATACATCACATGACTATATACAAAGATCTTCTTTCAAAAATTTAGCTTCCCGTAATCGCTTTATATTACCACCATTCCTAGTGGTTACAATGTAAAGGTTACTTCCATAAGGCTCTCTTACTTTCTTTTCATTTGTCTTGCATCATGTGTTGTTTACCATAATCTTCAATGCGATATTATCTCAGTGTCTCGACTAGTTATCCAACTATATGATCTGATTTAATTAACCTCACTTTTATATACTCTACAAGCACCTTGAGAGTGGGCAAATTTCCCCTTTTCTACAGGCTTCTAATGTCTTCAACTCTGTTTAAGCTTGTCGATTCCAAGCGGTGCTCTTAGTTGTGCCGCCTTACTATCTATTTCCATCAAGTAACTCTCCTCGTGAATCTAATTTTATGCCTTATGGCATCAAGGGTTGGGGTGTGCTCCTTTTTGTTAGGATAAAAAGATATTGCTCGCACTCCTTATGAGATTTTCTCCTAAACAATCATCTACCTGCTCTACTTGTCCATGTGACTAGATAACTTAGGTTACTCTTCTCCGATAAGTGCATCAAGACTTCTCACCCTTTCATAATTATTCATACAGTCGCTTGGAGGCCTTATTCTATACCAGCTCGTAATGATTTTAAGTACTTTCTTGCCATTGTTGACGATTCTCTAGGACTACAAGGTCTTGTCTCATGGGTTTCAAAAGTAATAATTAGCCTTAAAGTTCAGGCTTAAATTGCCATGATTTCAAACCAAAGTGTGTACCCTTTTCAGAAAAGTCATGAATGGGTCGGATTTGATGAGGTTATGTGGCTCTTTGCTCTCTCGGTTTCTAGGAGTATGGACAACGTCATTGTCATGTATGGGAATTTTGCTACCTATGGCATTCCACCGCCTTAGGAAGGGTTAGATTGTTCGAATTATGATAATCTCATAAGTAGATGACTTCTTTTCCATCCTCATGCGCTTGTGGCATAAAGTCCTTGTGTCGCTTATTGTTAGGAGTGAAATCAAATTCCACATATTTCATTTGCGGCCTCAATCACACCTATGTTGCAAGAGTCTTACCATTTGAGCTCAACTACTTACCTTAAACTCAGGGACACAATTGATGCATCCTACATGATCACCTTTTTAAAAATCTCAAGTTCACATACATAGTATCTACCTTATCTAAGAATATTAGTTACCACTATGCTTCATCTATCTGATAATTGATGTAGTCACCTGTATTAAACCATGTTAGCCTCATTAATAGAAATCCTCGTGTCTCTTAGTATGTAACCTCATGAAACACTCTGCTCAGCGCATAAATGAATTCTTGAATAATTCCATCCCAATCTTGAACTCTGTTGCTCCTTACTGTATTAGATCTATTTGGTATTGAAGTTTCAAACGTGTCAAAGTCATCCTGTGATCACATATATTTAGTAGGTAATTTTATGGTCAAAATTTATTATAGCACATCTTAGAGTAATCGTGAAGGTCACCACGAGTTTAGTTTAGGTGTTCACATAGAGATTTGGAATTTAGGAGGGTGAACTGGTTATTCTCAAAATTCTCCCCTATAGAGGTTATGTGAGTCGATGATGAAGGGTACGTAAGCGCATTTCCCATTAGGTTGCACTAGGAGTATGATGTTTCCCCATAGTTGTTCCTCATAAATTTGTGTTTTCATATGTCTATGTCTAAGAAGGTAGGTAGAGATCAGTTGTGTATCATCCTGGTGAAAATTATTGAAGGTGAACGTTAATAGATAGTTAGCTTATGCGAGGTATTTAGCTGTCATACTTGTTAGATAAGTTTGGAGGTTGGGGTTGTTTCCGTGAATGTGTTATGGAAGAGCCTATAAGTATTAGAGGCCACATTGAAGGCCAAGAGTATTGTGGAAATAAGGTATTTTCTCTTGATTGTATAACAGTTGGTTTTGATTTGAAAAGTACCTTCTGGGTGTTATGATTTAAAAATGTGCAGTCCATGTCCAGGTATCATCATGATAATGTATACATTGTGGTGCTTTGTTGAGTTATGGATGATTTTTAGGATGGTTTTGGGTGATTCTCTAACGGGTGGATAGGCCTAGTTACAAAGGAGATGTTGCCGATATTTCTGAAAAATTTGGGAGTTAGTCAAAATTTAGGGACTTGAGGTAGGGTAGAAAAAAGATATGTTATATTAGGTATTTGGGTCAGACTCTACTCATTATTCGAGGACGAATGATCCTAAGGGGGGGAGAATGTAAGGCCCCAGAAAATTTAGCTAAGTAATTTAGGATTTCGGGGTGCCATGTAGGCTAATTATAACATTTTATGTGCTATTAACATGGTGGACATCAATTGGATTTGGTAAATAAGTGTAAAAGTCTTATGGTAAGTAATTTGGGGCCCAAGGAAATGCCTAAGCCTAAGTCACATTGGAAAATTTCATAATAGGCTAAGATTCCAACTGTGTTTGCACAAGACCACACTTTGAACAAGAATATCTAAATATGTGTTAAGTTTTTGAGTCTAGTTTCCAACGCTTCAAACCATTCATCATTTGGACATTCCTACACAAAGTTATGATCAAATTACCAAAGGCTAGAAAAATGCAATCCTGCATCAATTCCAAAAACCATTATGCGGTCCGCATACTTGATCTGCGATGGCAAATCTGGTCGCAAACTGGACCAGCGTAGCCCCATTTTGGGGGCCGATTCTGCGATGCATTTTGCAACCCGCATTCATGTTTTGCAGTCCATTCTGCAATCGCAAACCCGACTTCAGAGGGTTAATCTTCCTATTTTTATAACCCGACCCCATTTTAATATATAGGCTTTGGGGTTCATTTTGGGGTTATTTCTTACTGATTTTAGAGAGAGATGAGAGCATTTAAGAGAGAGAAGGAGGAACCCAACATTCAATCATCCAATCTTGCATCAATCTTCAAGAATCAAAGAACCCAATCACAAGTTCTTCATCTATGAGGTAAGGTTCTATACCCTAGACTTTAATTTCGAGTTTGGGGTATAAGGTGGGCTATTGAGGTATGATTCTTGGGTGTAATACTACAATGTATACATGCATGTAAAAATTAGGTTTGTAAAAAGATTTTTGAACATAAATAAGTAAAGATTGGGTTGGTGAATGAAGAAAACCTTGTAAAAGAGATTTGAAACCAAGATGCTCAAATGAGCTGAAACCATGAATACCTACCTAATTTGTGTTCAATTTTGTTATATCTCAAAGTAGATGGGGATTGCTAGAATTTCCAGAACATTGTAGTAACTTAAGAAAAGCTTAAACAAGGTATGT
Source organism: Nicotiana tabacum (assembly GCF_000715075.1). Lineage (NCBI taxonomy): Eukaryota > Viridiplantae > Streptophyta > Magnoliopsida > Solanales > Solanaceae > Nicotiana > Nicotiana tabacum. The sequence continues at coordinate 92,383,492 of NC_134080.1, read as the reverse complement.
ATGGCTAAAACCCCGTCTTTTAGAAATTGAGCTTCATCGTTGGTTGTGTGAGTATGGTAACTTGGTGATGCAACCTTATATGTGTGGAAACTGTGTCTCAAATTGATCAACGTGCTATTCTTGATAATTTGAAAAGGTACAAGGACTATGAATCATGTATCGAAATGCTTAGACCTTAGATTGAAATTAAAGTGCATTGTTGTGCCATTTATATGAAGTCTCATCTACACCTACAACCTTATTTGCTCTTATGTGCCATACTCTCTTGAATTACATACCTAATATTGAAAATGGGAACAATGTGAAACGTGAATTGTGAAATTTGAAAATTGTGGCCCCAAGTGTCGGTAAACCAATACATGTGTAACCAAATATTGGAGTGAGATGAATAATGGAAAATGGTAACGCCTCGGTAAGGAGGCCTAGCCAATTGAGCCGCGATCGGACACCATGACATATACACATGGCGGTTATGCATTGATGATTGAAACTGGAAAGTGTGAATAGAATATTGGTAACGTCTCCGGGAGACGGCCTAGCCGAACGGGTCGAGCTCGAACTCCGCTCAAGATAGCGGTGGTAATGTGAACGATGTGGAATAGTATGAAATGCCCAACTAAAGGCTATGGAAACATGATGTGAAGGTTGTGTAATTCTTTCTTGTTGATAATGTTGTGATCGTTTAAAGCTTTGGAGTGATACCTGTGATTTCCTTATTTGTGTATGAATGTTCTTTCTAATTTGATGGTGTTTAGTTATACATACTAGTTATTTGATGGCACTAACGTCCCTTTTACCGGGGGTGCTACGTCTTTAAATGGATGTAGGTGTTTCTATAGCAGACAGTGTTGGTCGCAGCTAGTGCCGCATCATCCTTTCAGCTGACTTGGTGAGCCCCACTTCATTTCGGGGTCCTGTTTCATCTATTCATCATGTACTTTGTATTTGAGGTATATCCGAAGCCTTGTTACTGGCATTTCCATATTACATTACTCTTCAGTTGTGTTTAGAGGCTCCGTAGACAGGTTGTGGGTAGTGTCGGGTATTAGAAATAAAGTAGAAATATTGATGTTTGGCAAAGATTTATAAAACTTGTAATATTTCGATAATTATGATGTAAGCTGCTAATGGAAATGAAATGGAAGTTGTTAATGAAATACTTACTAAATATTATTAATGGAGTCCATCTCCTATTTAATCATGAATTAGTTTGGGTAGAATGAAACCTAACAGGCTTGCTCAGTTGGGTTTACTCGGTTGAGCGCCAGTCGCGCTCCTCGGATTTTGGGGCGCGACAGCCACACTCAAATGTTAAAAGAAACATTCCTAATTCTTAATGGAATCTCTACTAAGATCAAGAAAGGTTCAGTAAACAAAGTACATAAGCATCCATATATTTCCATCTTGGAGGAGCTATAATGTGACTACTATTTACATAGCAGAAACACATCATCAAATGGATATAACTTCAACATGAATTTAAATTGTAGTAGCAGCCAATGATCACCCAATGTTTGCCAACTTCAAATTATTCTTTAGCAAATTAAGTTCACTGTGTTAGTGAGGATTTTCATTCTTCAACCAAAATCCAACGGGATACCTTAGCACACTAGCAACGTGAGATTTTGCGATTCTAAGGGAGTACGGTGCAACATTTTCCAAGAATATCATATGGGTTTTTCCTTACTCCAGGTGTGTTAAGGCTATCCCTTCTTTCTTTTTGTCATGATCCAAATAATACAAACGAAACGCACAAAATACGCAACTTTCATAAATGATTCTATTCATAGAAATACTAGGGGTGTCTATATTCTTCATTTTCCCACGTAAATTATTATTATATCTTCTATTCATGGGTCTTAGAAAAATACGTATTTGATAAATTTATCCAAAAGGTATATTGATTTTTATGGCATTCTGAGAAAATTTTATTAACGTATTTCATATGCATTTCATGCATTTATACATGCACATTCACTCATGACCAGATGGCATTCTATATATATATATATATATATTCTTGATTTCCCCAAGTGAATTATTATTATATCTTCTGTTCATGGGTCTTAGAAAAATACATATTTGATAAATATATCCAAAAGGTATATTGATTTTTATGGCATTCCGAGAAAATTTTATTAACGTATTTCATATGCATTTCATGCATTTATACATGCACATTCACCCATGACCAGATGGCGTTCTATACGCATATATATACATATATATATATATATATATATATATATATATATATATATATATATATATATATATATTATTCTTGAATTCCCCATATGAATTATTATTTTATCTTCTGTTCATGGGTCTTAAAAAAATATGTATTTGATAAAGTTTATACAAAAGGTATATTGATTTTTATGGCATTCCGAGAAAATTTTATTAACGTATTTCATATGCATTTCATGCATTTATACATGCACATTCACTCATGACCAGATGGCATTCTATACGCATATATATATATATATATATATATATATATATATATATATATATATATATATATATATATATATATATATATATACATATACGACGTTATATACGCACCATCACCTGATCAGCTAGTATATGTTGATGATTTTGCCCATAGTGGCTGAAATGATATGATGGGATGCCCTCAGAGGCTTGATGATATTATGAACCCACGTACTTATGCACGACATGATATTCATATGCATATGCATGACACTATAAGTATTTCATGATTTACAGAGTTGTCCAGACTTACAGGTTGAGTTATTTCTTCCATTTCTCTTATGTACTTATTTATGTGCCTTACATACTCGGTACAGTATTCGTACTGACGTCCCTTTTGCCTGGGGACGCTACGTTTCATGCCCGCAGGTCCCGATAGACAGGTCGAGAGCCCTCCAAGTAGGCTATCAGCTCAGCGGAAGATGTTGGTGCGCTCCATTTGCTTCGGAGTTGCTTGTTTGGTTAGTATAATTTAGACATGTATTGATTGGTATGGCGAGGCTCAGTCCCTACCTTTATGATACTTATGTACTCTTAGAGACTTGTAGACAAATATGTATACGAATACTTGTATGGTTTTGTCAGCTTATGTTTAGAATTTAAAAATGATCGCGTTGGCCTATTAGGTCTGTTTGTCACGTGTATATAATGATGTAATAAGAAAGATACATTACGTTGGTACTCGATTGGGTAAGGTACCGGGTGCCCGTTGCGGCCCATCGGTTAGGGTCATAACATATACGACTAAAATAACTCATAACATAACCTCCTTATCTTGTTAAGCACCCTAGTCTCATCACAAAAGTACACGTTATAACATTTTCAATTGTCGACATTCGCGAAACTTATTTTCTTCAATTTGTTGAGCTTCTTAGCCTTTCAACCCTCTTGGTACTTGTTATTCATGATCTTAAAGATTTGTAATATCCAAGGTAACATGATTAACTTAATTTATGTACTCTCAACGATGATCTTATTTCTAAGCTTAAATCAATTGACTTAAAAATACTCTTTCGTACGAAGATATGGGGTGTAACACAGTTCAACATATTCATTCGGAGTTGGTATCTCCGAATCCATTCAAATACCATCATCAAATCTTGTAAGTGATCGTCTTTCTTCCTTGACTTTACCACCAAGTCATCAACATAACACTCCACGTTTTTACGAAGCATGTCATCAAAATTATTTTACATGGAATGTCGATATGTAGCACCAGCATTCTTCAAACCAAAAGGTATAACCTTGTAGGAGTATATACCTATAGGGGTGCGAAAGGCAGTAAGTTATTCATCCTACGGTGCCATGAAAATTTGATTATATCCAGACGATCTATCCATGAATGACATCTTCTCATATCCAGTCGTGGCATTAATCATGAGCTTAGGAATAGGAAGAGGAAATTCATCCATAGGAAAAGCATTATTTAGGTCCCTAAAGTCAACACAAACTCGGATTTAGTCATTCTTCTTTCTTACAAGGACGATGCTTGAAATCCATGTAGGATATTTAACTTCACAAACAAAACCAGCCTCAATAAGCTTGTTAACTTCAATTTCAATCAAGGGAACCAGTTCAGGTCTGAAACGACATTGTGCTTGATTCACAGGACGAGCACCTCGTTTGATAACAAGATAATGAACAACCACCTTGGGGTCTAAACCTGGCATTTCTTTGTAGCTCCAAGCAAATACGTCTTTGAACTCTTTAAGTAGCTCAATATATTTGCTCTCTTCATCACTAGTTAGAGAGGCACTTACATATGTGGGCTTTGGATCTTCAACAACTCTGAGATTGACTTCTTTTAGTGCATTAATCGTTATCTTCACCCCTTCTTCAAGTTCAGGTGGTGCATCTTTAGCGTCTTCATCCTCTTGAGGATCACCATCATTGAAAGATATGTGATGACATACATGAATATCAAGGAACTTTTCTTCGACTTTCGTATAAAATGAAGCATTTTGTTCGTCATGAATGGTGATATGATATGATGACCCCACACTTTCTTCATATTCCTACCATTATTTAGTGTGGACTATAGTATGAGCCTATGCTTTGAGGACATCTCTGCACAAAACTACAAGTTTGGTCTCTCACCTCATTCTAGAAGAAATCAGACTTGGGCAGTCTGTGGTAAAAATCTCCTTTTTTAGCAAAGATAGGTGCTACAATCCTTCTATTACCTCCATGATGCTTGTTTTCTTTCTTCAATGGTCCCAGCCTATCAAATACTAAGGTCCTTGGTTTTGTAAGTCGATCAAATACAGAAGGCTTCTCATTAAGCATTGTAGACACATCCTTAGCAGTAATGTAGTTACAACTTGCCCTTTTAATGGAGATACGGATTGGAGGGGGTTGTTTGTAACCCAAACCTTAACGTGATTGCTTCAGGGGGTACCCTTTCTCCATCATCATCTTTTGAGTAAGGTTTGAAGATTCAGGTGGGAGCTTTCCTAACTTGGATGGTTCATTTGAATCATATCCCACTTTTGCTAACAACTTGTGGGCATTTGGGTTAAAGCCCTTATTTGTGCGCTTTGCATGAACTACCAGATTTAGAAGCGAATTGGGGTTTGATGATTTGATAAACTCTTTAAGAAACTTTGTGGACGACTTAATTGCATCAATTTGCTTGACAGGAAGGGTCAAGCCTCCTAACACATTACCTTGCAGTTCAGAAGATGGATCTTCAACCTTCATTGCCTTTGGGACATACCGAAGAATGGGTCACTTTCTTACTTGAAGATGCCTCATTTATCTTGTTTCTATCATAAAGCACTTGAACCTTTTCAACTGTAACCTTTGCTTGCCAATTGTGACATCAACCTTCTTTGCAACACTTTTGGTTGGCGTCACGTCATCAACCTTAACCTCCTTTGAGACATAGTTCTTTAGAATTTTGCATCGGCAAAGTATGATTCAGCCTCGGTAAAAGGCTTATCATCAGTAACTATCTTCTTTTCGACCCCATTTTCACAATACTTCAAGCACTGATGGTAGGTGGATGAAACCACTTTGTTCTCGTGTATCCATGGACTTTATAACAAGATATTATATGAGGTATTTGCATCAATCACGTGCATCCACGCACTTGAATGCAAATCTCCCATATTTATTTCCAATTTGATAGCCCCTATAGCTCTTTGCCCCTTGATTGAACCATTGAATCATCAAACAACTTTCACATAGTTCATCCATCGGTATGCCAAGCTCTTTGATAGTATGAATTGGGAGAATATTGATGTCAGATCCATCATCAATTAAAATTCTACTTATTCTCTACTTACGCACAAATCCAACCATAAATAGCAAGGGATTATGGGGTGTTTCACCTAGCAAAAGAACACCATTAGTAAATGTGATTTTTCATCACAAATGTCCACTTCTTCAGAGAAATGCTTAGTGAGTTTATCAGTCAAGGGAGGTTGCAGCAATGACATATCTTCCTTCTTTGTCTCTTCTTCATCTACCTTACAACATGAGGCCTTGATATCTTCACAGGAAGCTTGCATGCGTAACAAGTTTGGCAGGAATTCATCGAATGTTACTGGACGACGTAGCCTTTGATTGTGATTCTCGTCCATTTTTGTTTTCTTCCAATTCTTCTCTATCATTTTCTTCTTGGGTCTTTTCACCATTTTTCCTCTAGTCAATTGCTTACATGACTCCCTTTGTGAATTTGTCTTGCAACGTCTTCGCCGAGTCACAAGAATCCAACCTTCATAATCAGTTTGAACATCATATAATTCACTTTCCTCTTGAGATTTTTCTTCTACTATTACTTTATTCACTATAGGGAGAAGCAATGGTTTGCTCACATCGATAGGTTCAAATTCACCAAATTTATTCATGTTTGGTGATGATGCAGTTTGGATGCCATCACATTAAGGTAATTCGACAAAATTGCAAAGGACAATGGGATCAAGTGAACCAAAAGTGACATAGACTTGATTCGAACTTTCTTTTTCATCCTCGGGCAAGATTTTTCCTTCAGTAGCCAAGTCCATGACTTTCTCCTTGAAGATAAAGCACTTTTCCATAGGGTGACCAATCAACCGATGGTACTTGCAATAATTTGGATCATTAGTCCTTCCAACTTCATCTAGTCGCTTCATTTTAGGTAACTCAATGAGTTTCAACTCAAGGAGTTCTTCAAAAATTGCTATAACATCAAAGTCCAAGAATGGATATTCTTTGGGTTGCATTTCCTTCAGAGTTAATTTTCAGCCAACTTTATCCTGTAAGGACATTGTCTTCGCACTTTGCTTCTTACTCACTTTTGTAGTGACCTTTAATGGTGAGGCAATAACATTCATTGATTCCTTGCTCTCAGACTTCGAAAAAAACTTGCCTACTTTCTTTATTTTTTGTTTATCCTTCACTTTGAGAGGTTCATAAATTGGCGGCCATTGATTTCCACTTGAAGGCATGCTTAACTCCATGCCATAAGCACGTGTAGCCAATTCTTCAAAAGACTTAAGGCATGATAACCTGTAGTATGTAGCGAAGTCTCCAATGCATTCCTTGGATACACATTTCTATTCCAGAAGCTTCACTAAGTCTGTCTTTGCAGTTGAGGCTTGCATTCCTCCATCAATTGATGAAATCAACAACTATTTCATCCTTCCACTGACGTGTGTTTGTAAGTTCAACCATGCCTACGGTTCGCCTTGTGCTATAGAAGAGGTTGAGAAATTCATGTTCAAGTTGCTCCCAGCTATCGATGGAACCAACCTCGAGATCAGTGTACCAATCAAAAGCATTTTCTTTTAAGGAACAAACAAATTGCTTGACAAAATAATCTCCATAGGCTTCAGCATTATTACAAGTTTTGACGAAGTGTGCAATGTGTTGGTTTGGATTTTCTTTACCATCAAATTGTAGTAATTTTGGGGGTTGATAACCTGCAGGAGACTTCAAACTATCAATTGTCGCAGTATATGGCTTCGCATATGCGAGAGAAGACTTGGAAGCAACATCGTACTTACCTTTGATGGTTCCCATAATGAAGTCTTTCAATTGGTCACGAATAACCCCATCAGATGAAACTGAAATTCTTTAGGAGTCACTGTCTGCTTTGCAGATAAGCCTCCTTTATCTTGCATCATAGGAAGCTTTCCAGGTGCATGACTTGAATCTCCCTCCATCATGCTTTCAACTCTATTTTTCAACTTGACAATTTGATTATCTTGATCTTGCACATGCTTCGTTAACCCCTCAATTGCCTTTGTTAAATTTGTGAGTTGATCTTGTCGCGCCCCATTTTCTCGCGAAAGCGGGTTTCGACGTGTGACAACTCTTTTAACGGAGGTATTAAAAGAGAAGAGTTTCCACCTAATAATTTTTAAGGTGTGTTAGGGCACCTATTTGTAAATAACTCTGTTTGATTGGTCAATGCCACCAAAGATCAGGTAAGGGCTCAAATTACCTCAAAGAGAAGGTGCTAGGCACTCTTTGAGCTCCACAACTATGGGTCCTGGCCAAACTTAAGACTATGTGGATTATGTAATTAGGCTAAGTGATCATATAAACAAAGAAATATAAAATTCGAAAAGTTTCATTATAACATAATGAGAATTGGGTACAAATCTTTAAGGACTACAAGGATGCGACAACAATGGTCTACATTAAATGAGTAAGTGTGAATAACAAGTATATAAATGAGGGGGTCCTAAGTTCTTTAGCCTAAAGGATCACCTCGTGCAACATAAATAATACTTCTCAACTCCTTTTAGATAGGAGTTGCTCATATTATTCAGTAGGCACAGGCTGTCATCTCTTGCTATCCAATTACAATGTTGAAGTTGTTTACCTAAAGCGTTCTAATTCAATTCTAAGTCGTGTCCTATGCGTGCACTACCCGTCCCATGCCTATGGTCCAAGAGGCTTTGGACCTCTATTTGGGTGGTTCTAGACTTACTTAGGCTACTCAAAAATGATAAAACTAATCGTGCATTCAAAAACAAAGAGGACTGCACATAATAGCAAAGAGTGGCTCATGTTAGCCTCCGCACAAAAACAATGAAGCATGCAGACTGATTTTCAGATTAAGCAATAGAACGTTTCGAACATGAGACTCAGAGTCCTTTGGTCCTATAGGCATGATCTCAATATGATTCCAATATCAAAATGGCAATGTTGCATTTTAGGCCAACGTACAGATTAAATCATTATAAGTCCTGTAAACATGGTTTCTAGGTGATTCTGATTTCTAACAATGTACAGGCAATGGATTTGCAGGTTACAAATCTAAAGGCATGATTTCTGGATTGTTGGCGCAAAGGTAGTGAAACGACTTAGAATCATGAATCACCAACGCTAATTTTTTAGACAAGTTTCTTAGGCATGTGACAGTGTCCTAGAAGCATGATATCTAATAGTTGGCAATTGATATTATTTTATATAGTTTTATCCCTATATGCATGCTATCTAGATGAGAAATACAAACGATATGGGCAGTTAATTGATTATTAAACCTATAGGCATTAGCAGTACAATGATAATTGAGGCAACTGATAGATTAATCGTTCGAAGTCCTATAGGAATGGCACCTAGGTAAGTAGAATATTGCATTGCTATGCCCTATAATCATATTATCTAAGAAAACACAATAGTGGAAACTAGTACAGCAGACACTTGAAATAGCATGCGTTGGCAAGTTAAGTGATATGTGTGTGTGTGACTCCTATAGGCAGGCTTTGTACTCATGAGGTTAAAAACATGTAAAGCAAATAGCGAATAGATCACATAGATCTTATAGACATACTTTCTACCCATTTATGTGAGAATTAGAGTACCCTACCCCTTTTTTAACTAATTTCCCCATCTGTTTTTGTTCACAAATTATTACAGACCCAAAAAATAATGAACACCAGTGCGAAAGTTACATATTAAAGATTACAAGCCCAATACATAGAGCAGGCCCCAAAGAATATAACCCAGTAACACCTCGGCCTTCAGCAAGTTTCACCTATCATACGAACAATAACCCAAAACCCAGCATATTCCAGAATGAGAGTGTATCAACTACACACCCAGGGCCATACACAAACTCATACCAGGCTTGGAAGGGAGAAACCATACGTGATAACCAATTGACAGTCCTAAAGTCTATTAGCAGTGGTCATAATTCTTAGAAGCTAAGGGAACAAGATTGGTTAAACAAGAGGGCTTGAGCATACCAACTGCGTAGACAACTTTGGCACAGCAATTTCGACATAAAAGAACTAACACCATTTTAAACAATCATTCGACAAAGGGAAGGGTATAGCATACTAAACACAGTTACATATTAAGAAGGCTAAAGAGGCAAGTCTATCGAGTTACAGGACAAACACACACATATGTTGATTTCCAGAAATTAAGTAGCACAAGACATTAACCAAAATAGGTTAGAAAATACCTTAAACAAGTGAGCCTTATTTAAAGTAATTATAGTTAGAGGGATATGCAATTACATATGAAGATGAACACAAGCAGCATAGCAACACTAATAGGATGATCTACTATACACCTCAACAGTGTCCTAACTCATGAGAACATGCAGCACTTAAAAGGGAATGAGACAGGAAGGCATAACCATTCGTACCAATTACATAAACGGCGTGGAAACTAACATAGCAATTTTCCCTAGAAGTCATTCTAAACCAAACATGCAACAGAACTTAGATGGAAACATGATTTAGCTAAGTAATACAGCCTTAGAGATCTATCATATTGGGCAAGAAGAACTCAACAAGGTCTAGAATACAAACATTGAGATACTGGAAAAGGTAGAAAGCCTACATTAGTCTAGAAACACCTGAGAAAGCTGGAATCCATTCCAATAATGAAAGCATATTACATGAACTAGAATCTACTAAATTCAACTAATAAAGAACATGGAATTGCAGGGGGATTATAAAAACAATATCATGGCAGTAAAGAATACAAGATCAGGGGTCCATGAATAGCAAGAAAACTAAATCATGCTTACAAAATTTAAACAATATTAGCACATAGAACACACATCTCATAGACAAATAGAAAGGAGAATAGTTGATATTGTATGAGTCAAGGACACTAATCAATAGAAAAGTTAAACGAGCAAAAGAATGAAGAGTTTAGAAATAGTAAGAGAACCCCAGATTCTCGATGCTTCAGAGTTCACAAGAGCTTCGAGAAGGGCTTCGAGCAATGCTTGCACCGGAGGATGTCGTTTTAACAATATTATGGCCTTGGCTTTCAGTCAGCCAAGGATTCAACGATTCCAGAAAATATTCAAGTGTCTCAGAAGAAGTGAACGAGTGAGAGAAGAGTATAGTGAGTATAATAGTAGTGAAAATTAGGTCTGTCTAAAGGGGAAATCGGAGAGGGATTTATATAGTGTTCAAATTGAGCGGGCGAACATGGAAAATCATCAGTCAAACACAAGAAAGGAAAGAATATATCACATGCAATCAAAATCAGTAAGTAGAAAGGAAAATCTCAAACCCTAGTTGGGTCCAACGACCTTAAATCGAACCAATAATGCAAGAATCGTCCATTGTATGTATATAAACGAAAGATCCTCCAGATCTTCACAAAATCATAGTAAATTAGGCCCATTCTTGAAAGGTAGTTCTTGCCAAAAATAGGGTAAGAACTAAGTAACACCATAGACACGCACATAATAGTAAAGTATCACAAAATAGGTAAGTAGATCATAGATTGATTCCATGTTTAGGTTGGAATCGGAGAGGATTAAGGGTATGGTGGATAGGGTTTATTAGAGACGAGTGGAATAGAGAGGTTTCAGAGGCGGCTGTTAGGTGGGAAATAAGGATTAGGGTTTGGGGTTAGGTTAATTAAAAAGGGAGATGGCATATGGGTTGTTGATCTCCCAAGATCAAAGGCCAGAATTTTAAGGGGAGGCAGATCGGATTAAATGGACGGATATAGGTTAGTGGGTCGCTGGCATTGGGATGGGGGTTATTGGGGTGTTGGGCTAATGGTTTGGGTCAAATTTGGTCCGAAAAATAGCCTATTTTGGGCCACCTCTTGAAACCTCTTTAAAATTAATAAAAATAAATTATTAAAACGTCTAATAAATGGTAAAAAATAATATTAATGCTATAAAATTACTTAAAAATAATAACTAAATATTATAAAAATATAAAAATACTACTTTGGCATGAGTAATGTAATAAACGCAATTATTTGTAGAATATAGGCTATTTTTACAAAATTATGTAAATGACTTAAAAATATAGATATGCTGATATAAAAATAAATTAAAAATATTCTTGATGCAAATAATATCTTTGGGTAGTTAAATAATCATTAAACCAATAAAGGGCTAATTAATAAATGTTTAAGTAATTTAAATGCAGGAAAATTAATTTTAAAGGTCTAAAAATTATAAACAAAATTATAAAAATGTCTGTATAAACTTTGTAAATTGAGTAATGATGTAGAATGACATTTTGAAAAAAAAATATATATTATTTCAAAAATATGAAGGCAAAAATTAGGTACTAACAGTTCTTCAATAGTTGAAGTGTTAGTCACCATTACTTGGATAACTATTGTGGATGGTGGAGCAAAGCATGGATTTTCTCTTACACCATACTTTGAGTGGAAAAACTCACGTGGAGTGCTTGGAGCAGATCCAGTGATCAAGACATCATCAGCATCCTGTGTGATGAGATTCTTAGATCTAGATGGGCTAAGTAGAGCCAATGTCTTCTCAACGATTTCAGCAATGTTCGCTCCTTCTTCCAATTCAGTTGGAAATGATCTTGCCCCCTTTGAGGATCGAAAATCAAAGACAAGAACTGATGCAAACGACATTCGAACAAATTTGTCTTGTTCCTAGTGACAGGTCCTACGCTTTCTATAGTAGCATCCAACAAGTTTTCCACATCAAATAAAAACTTGGAATCTTTAGCCTTAGCAGTAGTGAGTTTGATGTTGATCTTCTTATGAGCCATTTTTGTGTTCTTCAAATTTGGTAATTTGAAGAGATGAGAGGTAGAAATGGTCTCACTGGGCTTGCTAGAAGTTTGTAACAACAAATTTTTGCGTCGAGAAAAATAAATAATCAAGATTGAAAAATTGCATAATAAATGTAATATTTGATTTCAATAAGTAATGAGTGTTACAATCTCTAAGGTATTCCTCTGATTCTTCAAGAATGTAAAGTATCTTAATGAGCTTGACTTTGATTTGATTCAAGGGCTTGTAAAGCTTAGTCTTGAATCTCCTTCTTGAACTTGAATTTGGATTTGATCACGAACAAGTAATTTGATCTTGAACGCCTTGGTATTTGATTTGCCTTCGTTCTTGATCTTGAACTTGAACTTGTATCTTGTAGAGAAATCTGCGGAGTTTGATCCACGAGCTCTCTGCTTGCTTCTTGTTATCACTTCTAGTGTCTTCTAGCTTTATGAAGACCTTTATTTATAGTTGTAGAGAGTGGTGTGACTTTGCGATTTGATTGGTCCATTTGAACTGACCATACCATCCAAACACTTGGCACAACTCTATTGGTTGTTGATTTGACGTGATATGCCTCCCTCTCTTGACACATGACATGATTTCATTAGAACGCCACATCATATGACACGTGTCTTGATTTTAGTGGCTCGTTCTTTTGACTTGGATTGTCACTTCACTTGACACGTGGCATGAGCCTGGGCTTTAAGATGGGCTAATAATCATTTGGACCTTGGGCTAATGAAGTGGGCTTATCATTTAATTTGTACTCCAATTAAATGGACTAGCCCAACATGTATATATTGAATTTAAATAATTAACCCCAATTTACTAGCCACAATATTTGTTTGGACTAGTGTCTTGAATTTAATATGGTCCAAATTATTTTATGGATTTAAATCCAATAAAATTTAAATGCTTAAAAGGAGCAATGTAATTTGTAAGAAATCCAGATGCTTATTAAAAATTACAAAACATTAAAAAAAAAATAGGTAAATAAGTTTCTAATATAGTATAGTTAGGTAAAAATTTATAGTCTAATTAAATGGACTAGCCCAACATTTATATATTTGATTTAAATAATTAGCCCAATTTACTAGCCGCAATATTTGTTTGGACTAATATCTTGAATTTAATATGGTCCATTATTTTATGAGTTCAAATCCAATAAAATTTAAACGCTTACGGTGTGCGGCAATCTCCCTATTCTATTATATTAATATTCTCAATTATGAGGCATAGATGAAAAAAAGAAACAAAAAATTGATTGTAAAGATATATCTACCTCCAAAACTTATGTGCAAAAACATTAGAGACTATGGGTGTGTTTGGTATGAAGTCAATTTTTTCATATTTAGTTGGCTTAAATATATTGAAAAATATTTTCCTCATAAACTCATTTTTCTCCAAGTTTCCTTCCAAAAGGAGGAAAAATATTTTCCAAAACTCTTTCTCAACCTTCCCCACCCTATTCGTCACTCCCTTCATCCACCCCACCACCTTACCCCTCTCCGACCACCACCCCACCCCCCTAACATCGCCACCCGCACCCTCACTTCCAGACTCCGACCTACCACCTTCCCTTGTCCTAGCTCATTTCGTCTCACATAACGTTTGCCTAAATTAAATATTTTTTATAAAAAAAAAAAATCTGCTACTTAACCAAACCCCAGAAAATAAGTAAGAAAATCACTTATTTTCAAAGAAAATATTTTCTAATGAAAACATTTTCCTTCGTACCAAACACACCCTATATTAAAAAAATTGTTGAAGTATTTCCTAGAAAAACTGTATATCTAAAGCTCGTAACAAGCCAAACTAAAAGCTTGATCTCCTGATGAAAAGAAATTGAATACTTGTGGTAGCGTAAAGACCCAAAATGGAGATGCTACGTTTGGAAGAATTTTCGGAGATCAAGGAAAGTGGATATTAGGATATTCAAGTAAACTGAGACCTACCTCATGCCTTACTACACAAGTATGGAGCATCAAACAAAGGGTTAAAACTAGCAACAAAAAAAGAAGGGACGCGGGGGTGGGGGATTTATCAAAGAAGAGGACATACAGGTTTACTCTCTTAATTAGGACTATTTTGAAGATTGTAAATACTTTTTGGAAGCCAACATGACAAATAATATACAAAATCCGAAGAGAAACAAATGTGCAGACTTTCTAGCCAAGGAAGGTCAGACATGAAGAAGATTAACAATCAAAACAAATGAAATTTTTGGTCCTGGTAGATTTTAGTATAGCTTATGAAAGAATTTAGTGCTTCTACTTATTACTTTGCAGTGTACATGAATAAAAATGAGATAAATAGAAATTTGCACTGGAGAAACATATTTGGGCTTTCTACAGAACAAACATTTACTTGAACAACTTTTCATTCCGTCTTAGAGGCTCCCTTTGGCACAAGACTTGTATTTATTTTTTACTTCTATTTAGTACTACTAATCTATTTATTTATTTATTTTACTTGATCTCCTCCATTTAAGTTTTCAAATTGTGACCATTTTAGCTAATCTAATCTTCGAGAAAAACAGAAGCTTTTTCGACTATTATCCTTATGTAGGAACAGCCTCTCCAAGAATCTTTACATTCAACTAAAGTTGAAGGGCAATTTTCAGGTAAAACGATCTACTATTTACAAATGCCATGCATAACATTGAGGAAGGAGGGAGTACGTTATAATTATATGATGTACCACATGATTTTTCCAAGAATAACCTCTAACCAAGTCTACCAGCCATGATTTCGAGGTTGACACCCGATACACACACATGTATATATACACTGAAATGGAGAAAATCTTACTTAAGTACCTGTAGAATGGCCATAACAGAACACAATAAGCAAGACGTCATCGAGAAGTGAACTATACAGACTAGCCTCCCAGGCCATAGGACATAGTTTAAAGGAACTCTATCATGCAAAATGAGAACTTTTAAAGAACCTTCACCTTTTTGCTTTTACAATTAGGCAAGACTATCTTCTTGGTGAAGTGCTATTGGTGCATGTACTGATTTCTTCCAATAAGCTACATATTCATATAATCAATTGCCAGGAGCTAATCTATCATTATCTTTTGAATCAGACTCACCATACACAACAGACAAGTAGTGCCCCAGTTCTTTTGGTGTTAAACCTGGAAACCGATGGTAACTGCTTGGCCGTGGGTCAATTTTGACAAATGGCCATCTCATACTTTCTGCTGCTTCACATTCTTCCCATCCATCACCAATAACACAAAATTGCACCTTCGGCCCACTGAACCGCTCCTTTATCCATGAGAAGCACTGGAGCTTGCCCACTTCCCATGAGCTGTAGACTGAAAAATGATGACAGATATGTTGGGAGAATGCTCTCAGAAATTGCATGTTGCATTATGGTGCGTTGATGAACATGGGAAAGGAATTCGCTGTCAGTGACTTTGACTTAGATGAATGGTAGGGCCAGGGTGTGCACTAGCTTAGGCATAATTTATTTGAAACATAACACATATCCAGTTCCTAAAGGGAGATTTTGGAAGTAAAAATGGGAGATTTCTTTTTTGGTTCGAGAATCCACTATGTGAACTACAACAATCAGGGATAGTGGGACCGTCCCTCCACCCTTATTCCTAAAGGGAGATATTGCCTAGTACAGCAACAACAACTAAGTCTCACTTCCAAACAAGTTGGGGTCGGCTATATAATCCTCACTGACCATGTTACTTCATAAAAACTCCCCTCACATGCCCATATTATTATAAAATAAAATAAAGTAATAAAATGAAAAGTACTAAAAGTTTCTTAAAATATCTACCGATGCATAAAATCTCTGAAAGGCTAAACAACTCGTAGAAAATCATAGGATGTAAAGTAAAGTTGATAACACGACTAAAGCATATTATCAACTAATAGGTCTCGCTTCTACAGATCATTTTCTTGCACAATGTCCTATTTTTCGCTAAGTATAAATATTAAAAATATGAACTGGACACATTTGCACTATTTCTGTAACGACCCGATCGGTCGTTTTGAGCTTTAAGGTTCCGTTCAGTGATTTGAGATCTTGAGTGGCTTCATATTGTGTATTATGACTTGCGTGCATGGTCGGATTTGATTTTCGAATGTTTCGAAATGAATTTGGATGAGTGATTCTCACTTTAGAAGCTTAAGTTGAAAATGGTGACCGAGGTTTGACTTTTGTGAAAACGACCCCGTAGCGGTGTTTTGCAGGCTCTAACAGGTTCGCATCGCGATTTTGGATTTGGGTGTATGCCCGGAATCAAATTCGGAGGTCCATAGGTTGATTTATGTTGGTTTGCCGAAAGTTGGCAATTTAACGGCTTAAAATTTTTGATAAGTTTGACCGTAAGTTGACTTCATAGCTATCGTGTTTGGATTTTTGTTTCGGGAGTTGGAATAGGTCCGTTTTGTCATTTGGAACTTGTCCGCAATGTTTGGCGTCATTCCGAGTTGATTTGATAGGAATCGGACACGCGGTTGTGTTTTTAGAAGTTTTTGAGTTTCACGTTGATTTCATGTGTTTAGGAGGTCCGATTCGTGGTTTCGAATATTATTTAGATGATTTGATCGTGCGAGTGAGTTTGTGTTATGTTTTTAGACTTGTGTTGATGTTTGGTTTGGAGCCCTGAGGGCTCGAGTGAGTTTCGAACGCGTTGCGGGGTGTTTGATAGAGTTTAAGTTCTGCTGGTTTTGCACAGATGCCTCAGGTCTCGCATTTGCGAGATATGGATCGCAATTGCGATAATAGGCTGAGTCCACTAAGATCGCATTTGCAAACCCAGAGTTTGCATTTGCGAAGGGGCTTGGGTTGGTACAGTTCCGCATTTGCGATCAAAGGTCGCTTTTGCGACATGTCCAATGTTCGCATTTGCGATGACAGTAGGGATGTGAGATTCTTCATTTTTGCGATTGTTTTCTCGCATTTGCGGGGTTCGCATTTAGGTCACATTCTGCACCTGGACAAAAAGCTGAGGGACGGGATTTTTAGTCTCATTTTCACATCTTTGAACCCTAGACTAGGTAGAGGCGATTGAAGAGGGATTTTTATCTACGATCATTGGGTAAGTGATTTTGTTCAATTTCCAACTATTTTACATGATTATATGTTAGTTTTAACATCAAAATCTTAAGAAACAAAGTGAAATTTTGGGAAATTTTGTCTATATTTTGAAAAACGAGAATTTGAGTTTTGAGAGTCGATTTGGACTTGAATTTTGTAACAAAACACATGGTGTACTCATAATTCTGAGTCACCTTCTGAAATTTTACTTTGTACGGTTTATTTCTATTTCGGAACAGTTGTACTTAAAGATTTTCTAGTAAACTCAACAGAGCTTGAATTGTACTATCGGTTTTGGGATGTTATGTATTTACTTTGGATTGTTGGCTTTATATAGATATTTCTGTTTCATGCTTAATAGTCAACTGGTTAAAATCGGTTATTAATTCATTAAGTGTTAGGCTTACCTAGTCCTACAGACTAGATGTCATCACGACTCCTAAGGAGGGATTTCGGGTCGTGACAATTTCCATGTTCACGTGATTTATATGTCATAGCATTCAACGTCTGTTACCGTTTTAGGCCATACATGATGAAAGTTTAAATATAATGGAAACAAGATATATCAATCAAACTTAACATGAAGAAAAAATACAAGGATACTCAATCAAAATTTAAAAATAGGACTAGTCAGAAAGAATAAAAATCAGAATGAAGAAAGAAACTAACCATTTTCGCTAGGGATTAAACCACCCAGGCCAAAGAGCAAGCATTTAACTAAGCTGGGTATCAATGATCCAGAAGTCACCAAGATATTCACATGCTGGAATATAGTATCATTGGTAGCAACAGCTGTGCCCGAAGAAGAAGCCAAATCTCTATTCCCAACTGCACACTGTTCCAAGCAAGCCTTAGCTGCATTGGAAGGAGAGTATTAAAGCAAGCAGATCAACTACACCTTATGCCTTAAAGCATCATCATTTATCTGTAGAGAACCAAGAATAGAGGAAAAACACCTTCAAAGAGTAAACACAAAATGAAAACTGCAGAAAGTAACTTGAATAAATGCTTAAGATTAAAAATAGCTTGTAATCAGCATTGATGAGGAATATCTTATTTCAAACTCGTACCAGTCAATGGTGGTCACCAAATATGCGTCCATGTTAAATAAGAACAAACCTCAGTCTGACCCATTAACTATTGGGTGAGAGCACTATGACCACCTGAAATATTTTTACTGCCAGATAACTTTCTTAACCCGTATATCCGGTAGGTATAACTAATTTCCTCCTCAAGGGTATCTCTGGCAGATATTACTGATTTCTATCAAGCGAAGAAAGCAACGAATAAGCTTTGCCGCTGAGAAAGGTGAGATCGGTCAGATGTTAAGGCATGAATAAAATCAAATTGGAAACATCACTACAAGTGGGTTTGGTCTAGTGGTATGTGTGGGTTAGATACATGTCACGTCACGGGTTCGAAAGACGCGCAGATAAAAGCCTGGTAGTTAAGTGGAGAAGGTAGAGGCATGGGCCCATTATCTACCGAGTTTCATATTGTGCGCCAATGGTCCTCGGAGATTTCTCGGTTATAAAAGAACATCACTACAACGGGGAGAAACAGGGATGCAAGAACACAAGAGAAGCCAATCACTCTTATGAGTTATGATATACGCACACACATACATACCATATATATATAGAGAGAGAGAGCAGGCGAAAATTATATTCATTGAGAAGTAACGGATGAAAAGGATATTAATGCACTTTGCACAAAGAAGCAGCTTTGAGAAATAAGGAAAGAAGAGGAGTTAATTTAGAATTTTAAACTCATGGATTTACTTCTAAGTTGGTGACTAGCACATTTAGCATTCCGATAACTTGTATGTTTCTCATTTGTTTTTCTTCTTTACTTTTATCTAGAATATCAGGATGCCGCATGATTGTCCACATTGACATTCTAACTTTGCAACTTCCAGTACACATAATTGGAATCCTATACTGCACGATAATTCACCATGGTGATAGAATCTAAAATAATCTACCTGCCGAGAACCACATGTCAGTGTAACTATCAGTGACGTCATAAAGTTCGCTCCACGATTTAATCATGTCTTGATCAAGAATACTATGTAATCCCTGCAACAAATAGTAAATCACGGTTGTTATACTTATATTATGTTAAACACTACTACGTGAATTCAATTAAGTATATATTTGGCCAACTAAAACAAGAAGCTGTCATTATACATTTTCCTTTGGGAGAGAAGAGGAGACTAGAGGGGAACGCCTTAAGAATTTTCTTTCGTGATCCAACCCCAAGTCCAGCCCAGTATGTAGTTAATGACCCCAACAAAAGTAGAGATCATATACAGCATTAAAAGCTTCATCTCAGTACTAAATAGTAAATGCAACTGAGCCAATAAATATTACTCCCTCCTTCCTAATTTTGCCACTATTTGACTAGAGACAATTTAAGAAAAAAATTAGGACTTCCGAAACATAAGCTAAAGGGAGGATTTTCCAAGGTGTATTCCCCTCCGACCATGCCGCTTTGGGTATTTATGCCACTTGAGCTGCATGACAATAACTATTGCACTTCGATTTAAGGAAAAGGATAAGGAAGCTGGCCTAGCATATGTCTCTTAGTTAGACTACTATCAGTTAGAATATCACATATGGGAATTCCATTCTAGGAGTTCTCCTATCCTATAAAAAGAAGGGATAGCTAACTTGATCTAGATGCATAACTTTCTTGAATTGTGATATGTACACATCAAAATCATGAGCACTCTTGTTTTAGCTAGAACTAGGAACAACCCAAGTCAGAGACTCAGCTATGCTAGTTATCACCTTTTTTTGGGGAGAGGTAGCCATGCTATTTATCATGTATCCAAGTTATGAAACAAACATAGCACGTTAGAAAAGTAGAGAACCAAAATAGCTATCACACATTCCTAAGAAGTGCAACATTATGGTTACTTCTCAATTCATGGTACAATCATCTTCAATTCAAAGTACTGAACATAGTAGCATTTTTTCCCTTGCACACTCTGGCAGCCTCATTCTATCATTACTCTGGCCATAAAAGCAATTAGATGCGCCACAAAGCAGTCTTAAGAGCACATCCAGCTTTAGGCAATATTCTCGGTTGTGAAGTTGCACAAACAGGTTATCTATAATGAAAAAAAGAACTTCTTCCACAAAATAACCTAAGAGCAAGCAACGAACCAGTTCATCCATAAACAAAATCTAAAAGAAAGGCCTCTCTATTGGTCATAGGTGATACAGCAAAATGGATTTTTGAAAAAGAAAATAATTCACAAAATACCAACCTTTTTGTACTTCTGTTCAATGGACCGATGACGGTACGCTAATTTCCTTTTGTTAAGATCATCACATGGGGGGCCAAAGCCGTCCTTGCTGAAGTCATAGTCAGTGAGATCTCGACCATCATCATATTGTTTCATGACATCCAGATATGGCATATTGCAATTTTCAACCTGAAAATCCATATAACATAAAATTAGAGTCCATGATCAGCACTGTGTATTCAGTGACCCGGTCAAATATATATTATAAGAAGATTAACTAACCTGCTCATAGAAAAAGTGGTCATCACATATCTGAAGAATATGATCCTCCCACATTTTCCCGATTTCCACACCAGTCTGTACATTCTTGGAACCATTGAATGCCTCAGCATATGTACCATTTATTAAAGACTTTAGCAATATGAGGGTTTCATCCATGTCCCATATATACACATTCATTTTCTGATCCATATAATCCCAATGGATGAACTTAACAAATCTCCAGACGACGACACGTGAAACAATTGTATGTGTAACCTAATGAATGAAAAATTACTTTTCAGATTCTATGCACTATACGAGATCCCAATTTATGATTCTATGTAAATTATGTAGCAAGAACCAACATAAAACAGAGACTCAGAAGTCTGAAATTTGCATAAACCCCCATATTCACAATTTATTGTGAAATATCACTTTTGCCTCAAAGAACTGACATACCCATAAAAAGTACACAGATGCTCTTCTCAACAAAATCATCAGTTCTCTATCAACTTTCGACACACAAATGTTACTCAAAGTAAATGATAAGTCCATTGGTATTAAGCTTCTTTAACATCCTTTTTATTTTTATTTATTTTGGTAAGTCAAATACTTCATTACTATTTACTAAACACCAGCCAGAGTCCAAAATATGTACAAGTTGTTTGTATGACTCTATTGGAGGTCATCCACAGTCATCTATCAAGTTTTTCGACTATATATATATATATATGGTATTGTTTACCATGCATATAATTGAAAATCATTTGTATTCAGACACAGCCAATGAACACACAACAGTTCCAAAATCAAAGATTTTCTATTTCTCCATAGTGCAGGTAAACAATCGTGAGGTAACTTTTATGTCTCCATTCACCATTTTCTGTCCAAAGTTGAAAACTTCATTTTGAAATTCCAGGTGTATAAATCAAGAAACAACATCCAAAGGAAGGGATTTTAGTTCTGGAGATCGATAAGCCTTTAATGATACAAACCATTGCCAAATTTTCAAATTTTCAAATTTTCAAATTTTATCATAAAACCCATGTCCCTTTATCCACAAGAAAGAACAGAGAAACCGAAAAACAAAAGATGAGCAAACACAGATATCCAAACAGGTAGTTTTTTCAATTCAACAAGATGAATTTCCAAAAATGAAGGACCATAAAGCAAAACAAAAAAAAAAGAGGATAAAAGTAAATGCCAAGATATAGAGCACCTAAGAGTTAGCTGTAAAATTGTTGAGGCATTCCAAACTTCAGTTAGTTCAGAGAATTTTGGTATTTTTGTTAATGGCAATGTTTGATTGATACAAAGTTGGAAAAAGCAGCTGGAAAGGAAAGGGAACAACTCTTGGGCCAGTCCAAGCGATTGTTGGGGTTGAACCACAAAATTTGATGGGCCAACCCTACTAAATCTCGTAGAAATTGCACGGAGCGTCCTATTTGGTTGCTCATTTTTAACCTGTAGCCGTTTTGTTTTTCTATTTGTATCGGTACCCATTTTTTTGTTAAAATTTTTTTAAAAAGATAATTTTGCCCTTCTTTATTAAAAGACTACTTTCTCTCCAAGTATACGCCAGTCTACTGTCTCTATCTCTCTCCCGTTCTTCGCGTTTGTTATTTGTTCTTCTCTAAAATCAAACGGTTTTCGTCATTCTTCTTGGTTTTTCAACTGTTTGTTCCTAATAACATTATGTATAATCACAGGTACATTGTATTAACTTTCTGTGTTTTATTTTAGTATTATTTTTACGATTTAATTTCTAGTTTTTTTGTTGATAGTCATGTTTGTTGAATCGTTTCCCTTTTTTATTTATGATAAAATAGTTTCCTAGGGTTTACTTTGATTAATGCATTACTTTTCTAGGTTTTACTTTTACGATTATGTTTTTAGGTTTTTTGAACATGTTTGTGTTTTTGATAAAAATTCTATAAATTCTTCACTCATTTTCGGAGACGTCGAAATTTTTAAAAATCTTGAGAGTTAAATAGAAGATTCTATTAAAATGTGAAGTTTATAATACTTCAAGGATACCTTAATTTTAGGAGCTGAAATTTTTATATTGTGTTTTGTATTTTTGTTATATTTTTTATGAACTTCAGCATTATTTGGAGTTGAATTTGTGTTCTATTTTTGTAAAAATTACAGCATGTTTTTGCGGAAGTGTTTGTTTTGTAACTGGTGAACTTCATCATTCTAGGAGCTGACGTTTTGTTTTGTATTTGCTTAACTTCAGCATTTAGGAGCTGAAGTTTTTGTTTTATATTTGCTGAACTTTAGCCTTCTTAGAGCTGAAGTTTTAACTGATTTTTTTGATAATGTTCCGACGTTATTTTTTCTATCTTTTACTTTTTTTGAACAGATGGCATCTACGAAATCTAAATCACCTACAAATCTTAAAGCACCTAAAGATCCTAAAGTACCTAAAGCATGTAGAATATGCAAAAGTCCTTCAGGCCATGTGCTCTACCTACATGTCACGACCCGAATTTTCCCACCGTCGGGATCATGATCGCGCCTAACATTGTACTCACTATGCAAGCCAACGTTACAGAATATTTCACTTTTTTCCTTTATCTTTTAACAATTTACAAGTTAACAAAAGTAAATCAGAGAAATAAATGCGGAAGAATAGAATTTAACAAATTATCTTTATACTAATAACGAAACCATAATAAAACTCCACGCAGAACTAGTGTCACAACTCATGAACAATCTACGATTACTACAAACAATGGTCAGAACAAAGAAATATACATCTGTCTCAAAAGTAGATAAAACAGAAAAGAAATAAGATAGAAGGGGACGCCAGGGCCTGCGGACGCCTGCAGGACTACCTTGGTCTCCAATGGATTAAAGGCAGCCACCCAACTCTACTCACAATGTCCGGCACCGAGATCTGCACAGAAAGTGCAGAGTGCAGTATTAGTACAGCTGACCCCATGTACTGGTAAGGGCCGAGCCTAACCTCGGCGAAATAGTGACGAGGCTAGGACACGACAACCAACATAAACCTGTGCAGTTAAACAATATACTAACAGAATAACAATAATAGAAGCTAAACAGAAATTAACGAGAAAGCGAAACATGCTATGGGGGTATCAGAATAAGGAATCACAGTAATAACGGAAATGAAACAATTAATGCACTTGAACCGATAACAACAAATAATCACAGCAAACAGAAAATGCACGGCATCACCCTTCGTATTTTTACTCTTAATCCTCACCATGCAATCAATAATAGAAATGTGCGCGGTGTCACACCTCCTTTTTACTACACCCCTGAGAAGGAGTGTATAAGTATAAGGGAGTTTTTCCAATTAAAGGACAATCGAAACGGGATTCGTTTATTTAAAGATTCACAGTCGCCACTTGGGAGATTTATGGTGTCCCAAGTCACCGGTTTAAATCCCAAATCGAGGAAAAGATTGACTCTGTATTACAGTCCGCGAACACAGAAATCCGGGTAAGGAATTCTGTTAACCCGAGAGAAGGTGTTAGGCATTTTCGAGTTCCGTGGTTTTAGCACAGTCACTTAAACTATTAAAATTGGCCTAATTATCTGACTTATTACACGTTTTAAACTTATTGTGTATTTTTAGATTTTATAAGCACTTTTTAGCTTGATTATTTGTAATTATAGAATTATCTTGAAACGAATCACGCGTACGTATATTCGTTTTATTTTGCATGTAAGGAATCATGTCACGCGTACGTGTACATAATTAATAAGGAAGAAACTTTGATTACCTAAGGAAGAAACTTTGAAAATAAACCAAAGAAAAAGTATTGTTGTTTTCTTTTTCTTATATGTACAATGTCCTAAAGTTCTAATAAAAATAAAAGAATTTTTTTTCAAGTCATTTTTCATCAATTTCCCAAAGAAAAAACCTCAACAGAAAATCTTTTTGGAATTTTGGATTTAATATCTTAAAAGAAAACTTTTAAGGAGGTACTAAAGAAAATTCTCTTTTTTTTTTGAATCTTTGGTCTTAATATACTAAAGGAAATATAAAAGCAATTTTTATTTTGATATTAATTTCCTAAATGAAAAACAACTTCAAAGGAAATTTTTTTCATTTAAAGAATTAGTATTCTAAAGAAAACTTATAACGAAAATATAAAAACGCAATTTTTTTTTGACTTGTAGCACATTTCCAAATGCAAAATAAGAAATACAATAACGAAAGACTATGCAAACTTAACTAGACAATACAAACTCTAACATCACCCAAAAGACTAAATACTACTTTACAAGGCTAGAAGATAAAACACTAACAATTGACTCAAAAACATAAAACGGCTCCTCGAGCAGCTCCTGAATATAGTGATCCTGGGGTATCTGTCATGATCAAACTCCGGTAAGTAGGTCCACACCTGTATGAAAAAACTTAAACCAACATTATGTGAGACAATAAAGTAGGGTCGTAGCATCAATGCAACATTAGGCAGTAAAGTTCGAATGGAATCAACAGGAAGTGATCATTCACGGCGATGGTAGAAACCCTATATATAGTCGCCAGACCATTCCGGTGATCGAGGGAAGAAGGAAGCTGGGCGGAGAAACTTACCACCACATTGAGCGGGTCAATGATATTGACAAGGACAAATGGTGGGATAGCAAAATCGAGAGTGTACTGAGTTGGAATGGGAACGAACATGACAAAGGGCTCAGCAAGAACCTCCAAGGAATCTCTAAACCCATAAAACTCAAGAAGCATGGCACTACCTTCGGTTTGGGATATGAATACACCTGGGAAGAATTCAATAACTGGTCGCCACCATGGTGCGGTCCTTACTACCCACTAGAGCAACCAATACCGCATCTAGAGCAGACCTTCCAACAAGCCGACATTATTTATGGGTCAGATGAAGAAGAAGCACTTGCGGCAGTAAAGAACTTGTTTCTAGAGGACAATTGTTGGCCCAAGAACAGGTGAAGTTTTGAAGAATGACAAATGAACTCAGTCATGGACCAGGTCCATCTTGTAAAGCATAGTCATGATCAATCTAGGCATGTGAGATGCACATGAAGGAGATAAGTCCTACTGATCAAGCAGCAATATCTCCTGATCTGATCAAAAAGGTTTCATATTAGATAAGGGGAGAAAGTCTCCTTATATGAAGAGAACACGATTCAGGATAAAGATAGTGTTAAAGTTTGAGATCATCATGAATTCTTTTACGATAGAAGTTCAGCAATTGAGTACCAATCAAACTCTGATTACTAATTTATTAAATGACAGTGATTGTTCTATTTTACAGGTATTGCACATACGCAGAAGTGAAACTAAATTGAGAGCAAAAAGCAAGGCGCTTTTGCAAGCAATTTATGTGTGATTTGAGTGTGCATTCCTGAAGCTACTTGAACGAGATAGAAGAACCAGTTCCATTGTATCTATCTTTTACTCTAGTTCAATTGTAGTAGGTGGTTTAAAGTTGTACCTTTCAGCTTTCATAGAAGCAATTGTATTAGGTACCTAAAGTGTTCAAGTTATAGCTAACTTGAAGTTGTCACAACAGTTGAGGCTGTGTGCCACAATGGGATTAGAGTTAATCCTTAGGTTTACAAAGAGTTTTTGTAAATGCTGTTTTGGCTCAGTGATTTTAGTGGAAGTTTGGAAAAATCCTACTGAGTAGTAGGTCGTGGTTTTTTCACCCTTTGAGCCAGGTATTTTCCACGTAAAAATCTCCGTGTTCTTTATTTTATGTACTTATTATTCCGCAAACAGTAGTAGTTAGAACACCTAGAAGAACCTAGTTCTTCTAGATCGAAAATTGGGTACCACACAAATCACCCCCCCTCTTATGTGGTATTGACGCTTAAAACATCAATTGGTATCAGAGCAGGTTATCCTTGAAGAGGCTAACACCTTAGGAAAAGATCAAAATGAGTGCACCACTTGGGAACTGGGAAGGGCAATCCACTGCTAGGCCTACACTTTTTAATGGTCAGTACTATTCTTGGTGGAAAAATAGAATGAGGGATCACATCATAGGAGAAGACTATGAACTCTGGGACATAGTCACTGATGGTCCTCTAGCAACCACAAAGAAGAATGTTGAAGGAGTGGATGTGCCAAAGACAAAAGCTGACTGCACTGCTGAAGATTTTAAGAAATGGGAGTAGAATTCCAAGACCAAGAAATGGCTTGTGTGTGGACTGGGTCCAGACGAGTACAGTAGAATTCAAAGCTGTACCATTGCTAAGAAAATCTGGGACACTTTGCAAGTGGCCCATGAAGGAACACCTCAAGTGAAGAGGTCCAGAAGAACACTGTTGTATTCTCAGTATGAGAATTTCACCAAGGAGAAACCATCCAAGAGATGTATACAAGGTTTACCACACTGACAAATGAACTTAAGTCTCTTGGAAGGGTTATTCTTGAAGAAGACAAAGTTGAGAAGATTTTGACAAGGGTTTTGCCAGTCTTTTGGGAAAGCAAAATCACTGATATTCAGGAATCAAAGAATATTGCTACCCTCAAGCTGGATGAATTAATTAGAAACCTCACTGCCTATGAACTAAGAAGGCAAACCATGAAAATGGATACATCCAAGAAGGAAAGAAGTCTGGCTCTTAGAATTGTTGAAGGTTCAGATTTGGAGAATGATGAAATGGCTATGATCACAAGAGATTTCAAAAAGTACCTGATGAGAGGAAATGGTTCTTCAAGAGGTACAACCTTCAACAAACCAAGGGCTCGTGAGAAATAGACCAATGAGGGTTGCTACAAATGTGGTAAGACTGATCACATGATCAAGAACTATCCTCAATGGGAAATTGAGTGGAAGAAGGAAAGGGCTGAACAAAGGAATAGGAAGAAGGAACAAGTTCAACCAAGAAGGAACAAAGGATCAACAAAGGCTATGGTTGCTGCCTGGGGAGAAACATCAGATGAGGTCTCAGAAGATGAAGCTGGAGATGAACAAGCACTTATGGCAATCGGAGAATTAGATGATGAACAAGAGGTAAGTATCCTTCATCTCAAAGACAAGATTAAATTACTATCTAAAGAAAGGTTATTTGAGCTATTGCTAGAATTCATTGATGGGTCTGAAATAATTAACAATGAGAAGGAAGATCTGTCTAGGGAATGTGTGATCCTAAAAGCCAAGTGCAAAAACCTAGAGTCTAGGTCTAATGAGAGTTAGAGTAAACATGTTGAGTTGAAGAACCAAGTTCTTAAACTTGACGCCGGTATCCTAGAACTTAGGTCTGAGAACTTAAAACTGAAACTAGGAACAGGTAAGAAGAAAGCTGACCACACATATCTCACTTTAGAAGAAAACTTGGGAAAAATGAAAGATGAGTTGTACAAGAAGGATGAGCAAATAGAAGTCTTAAAAGAAGATCTAGGGAAGGTAAAACATGAACTAGACAGAACTTGTAAATGGAACAAGGCTTCTGATGCACTTTCCTGGCTACAAGAACATCACAGTAGCAATAAAAGAGGACTTGGCTATGGAACTCAAGCACCTAAGTGGGATCCTAAAATCAAGTAACTCCCTCTTCCTAAGAACAAAATATGCACACACATGGCAAGACTAGCCATTACAAAAATGAATGTAATGCAAAAGAAAAGGCCAGTTAAAAGAACAAAACTTTTGTTCAAGAGAAAAATAGGCTGCCTGGGTGGGCTAAAAGGAATTTGATTTATCCCTTTGCCTATATAAAGGGACCCAAACTAGTTTGGGTTCCTACGACTAACCCTTGATTTCGTTTTGCAGGTCCAAGTGAAGGGAAGTAGCCAAATATGGTACATGAATAATGGCTGCTCAAAACATATGACTGGAAGCAAGAACGAATTCCTTTCACTTGAGGACCCAAAGGGAGGTAATGTCTCCTTTGAAAATGGGAAGAAAGGTGAGATTATTGGGTTTGGAAAAGTAGGTAAGACAGATTCTCACTACATTGAGAATGTCTACTTGATAGATGGCTTGAAATACAGCCTGATCAGTGTGTCACAGCTGTGTGACATAGGTAACCTTGTAGCATTTACCTCTACTAAATGCTTTGTGATTAACCTTACCACTAACAAGGTTGTTTTGCTGGGAAAAAGAGGTAACAACATTTACATTGTAGATTCGTCTACTCTTTCAGAAAATGAACTCACTTGTCTAAGTGTGTTGGATAATGACCCCCTCCTTTGACACAAAAGACTTGGTCATGCTAGTCTGAATCAGCTAAACAAATTAGTCTCTAAGGACTTGGTGATAAGGTTACCTAACATCAAGTTCAAGGAAGACAAAGTTTGTGAGGCCTGTGTAAGGGGGAAGCAGGTAAGATCATCCTTCAAAAGCAAGAAAATGTAAGCACAACCAAGTTGTTAAAACTGATCCATATGAATCTCTGTGGTTCAATAAGAACCATGAGCAGAGGTGAAAAGAAATATGTAATGGTACTTGTTGATGATTATTCTAGATTTACCTGGGTACTATTTCTAACATCTAATGTTGAAGCATTTGACATGTACTGCTTTTGTTAGAAAAACTCAAAAACAATTAGGAAATCAACTTGCATCCATTAGGTCTGATAATGGAACTGAATTTGAAAATGCTAAGTTTTCTGAATTCTGTGATGAGAATGGTATAGATCATAACTTCTCTGCCCCTAGGACTCCTCAACAAAATGGAGTAATTGAAAGAAAGATTAGGACTCTTGAAGACATGGCTAGGACTATGCTTCTTTCTAGTAAACTGCCCCACAGCTTCGGGGCAGAGGCTGTAAACACTGCATGTTACATTACCAATAGATGCATGACTAGACCTCTTGTAGAGAAGACTCCCTATGAGTTACTTAAAGGGAGAAAACCAAATATAACCATCTTAGGGCATTTGGATGCAAGTACTTTGTGTACAATAATGGAAAAGACTCCCTAGGTAAGTTTGATCCCAAAAGTGATGAAGGAGTATTCTTGGAATATTCTTCACATAGCAAAGCATATAAAATGTTCAATAAAAGAACTTTGTGTATAGAAGAAAGTGTGTATGTAGTATTTGATGAAACTAAAATTCTTTCTGAGAGACAGGGAAATGAAGATGAAGCCATTGGATTGGTAAAGGATTTGACTGAAGCCTCAACACAAGTTAAATTGACACCAAAAGAAGGAACAAGTGATGGAACATGTTCTTCCATTCATGGAAACCTGACAGGGGGAACTGATCAAAGAGGAATTGAAGCAAACCCCCTAAAAGAACTTGTTCATGACCCTGTTCCTCAGCAACAGAATATGGGAGAAACATCTAGCAGAAACTAGTTGGTTGTGAAACCTCACAAGTATCAAAGTTCTCATCCTATTGAGAACATTATCACTAATCCAACATCTGGAGTCAAAACTAGATCACAATTAAAGAATCTGTGTGCTTTTGATGCCTTTTTATCTCTTATTGAACCTAAAAATGTTGTTGAGGCTTTGCAGGATGCAGATTGGGTGAATGCAATGCAAGATGAACTCAATTAGTTTGAGAGAAGTCAAGTTTGGCATCTAGTTCCAAGACCCAAAGACAGATCAATTATTGGTACAAAATGGGTCTTCAGAAACAAACTTGATAAAGATGGAACAATTATAAGAAACAAGGCAAGACTGGTAGTCCAAGGTTACAGCTAAGAGCAGGGCATAAATTATGATGAGACTTTTGCTCCAAGTTGCAAGACTAGAGGCAACAAGACTCCTCATAGCCTTTGCAGCACACATGAAATTCACTCTTCATCAGATGGATGTCAAAAGTGCCTTCCTGAATGGCTACCGGAAAGAAGAAGTGTTTGTAAAACAACCTCGAGGGTTTGAGAGCAAGGAATGTCCTGAGCATGTGTACAAATTAGACAAGGCTCTCTATGGACTCAAGCAGGCTTCAAGAGCATGGTATGAATGACTATCAAAATTTCTGCTTGAACATGGGTACAAAAGAGATAAAATCAACAGTACCTTATTCTTAAGGGAAAAAGGTAAGGATCTCCTTGTGGTACAAATATATGTTGATGACATAATCTTTGGGGCCACCACTGATAAGCTAAGTAAGGATTTTGCAAAATTAATGGGGAGTGAGTTTGAAATGAGTATGATGGATGAGCTTAACTTTTTCTTAGGCTTATAGATCAAACAAAGCCCAAATGGAACCATGATCTATCAGCAGAAGTATGCAAAAGAGCTTATCAAAAAGTTTAAAATGGAGGAATCAAAGGAAATAGACACCACCATTGAAACTGCTACAAAATTAGACATTGATGAACCTGGTTCATCAGTTGATCAAAAGTTTTATAGGGGTATGATTGGTTCACTCTTGTATCTAACTGCTAGCAGACCTGACATATTCTTCAGTGTAGAGCTTTGTGCTCGCTTCCAGGCCAATCCAAAAGAGTCTCATTTGACTGTTGCCAAAAGGATACTAAGATACTTGAAAGGCACCACTGATATGTGTCTTTGGTATCCCAAAGGTAGTAATTTCAATCTACTAGGATATGCTTTATGCAGGTTTCCTTGTGGATAGGAAAAGTACCTCAGGTATGGCTCACTTTCTTGGTTCATGTCTTGTATCATGGGCCACTAAAAAGCAAAATTCAGTGGCCTTATCTACTGCTAAGGCTGAATATGTTGCTGTTGCATCTTGTTGTATTCAATTATTATGGATCAAACAACAGCTAGTAGATTTTGGCATTGAAGTTGGTTGCATTTCTATATTCTGTGATAATACTAGTGCTATAAGTATGACAAAGAACCCTGTTCATCATAAGAGGACTAAGCACATAGATGTTAGACACCACTTCTTAAGAGATAACTATGAGAAAGGATTGATCTCCATAGAATTATGTGCTACTGATAAGCAAATTGCTGACATCTTCACTAAAGCACTGAGTAGAGAAAACTTTGAAAGGAACAGGTTGGAATTAGGGATGATTAAGATCACCTAATAGGTCCAGCTCAGAATGCACAATGAAAAAAAATTTATATATTTTTGGCTAGGAATTTTGAACCTGTGTAAATATCTAGATTAATTCTTACTCAGCTTCATACTTTAATTAGTATACTCCTGTGACATGTGTTTATATGACTCACTGATCTCTTACAAAATTTTCTCTATTATGGCATTTGAGGCATGTTCAAGAGAGTTCTAAATGAAGAACCTGATCATCAGTATGAGTTCATCTGAAAGCTCAGGTATGTTTTATATACTCTGCACAATTAGAAAGATTAATAATTCAATCATGATCAGAAGTCTTATACTTGTCAAATTCGTAGAAAATTCTATCCGTTAGTATTGAATAGTTCCGTCCACCTAGAACTATAAACCGTAATTTTTGCCTAATATCTAGGGAAGCCAAATAGAACATTCAAAATCTAGAATTTCAAGTTGATTAGACTCATATTTGACCACTACAAAAGGCTGTCGTTACTTATTAAATTTGTAATTCCTTTAAATACACATCTTTTCTACAACCTTCATCATAACTCTAAACCATCAAAATAACTCTTCTTCACTTTCACTTACCCTCTTCTCCAAAATTCCCAGATTCTCTCAAGAAACCAACAATCATGTCTAACCCACAAGAAAATCCTGGAACTCCTCCACCACCACCTCCCTCAAATTCATCCTCATCTACTCCACCTAGTGTATCCCCAAAACCTAGACTACGAAGGGTGAAAATGCTTGCTCGAAAGACTGTAGCATCTGGGGCTCTGAGGAAGACTTTAAATGAAAGGTTGAAACCAAGCCAAGTGAAAGAAAGCCAAGCTCCAAATTTCGACTCCAGCTCTGAGTCTGAATCCTATCAATCCGCAACTGAGGGGGAAGGACATGGGTCTTCTGACTCTGAAAAGATTCAAGAATCTCCTTTTGAGGTAATTCATATGTGATTGAAAACCTAGAGACTAGGTTTGTTCTGGTTGGACGAATTAGAGATGTTGAAGTGCATGAGAAACATAGGAGTGGAGGTAAAAAGAATTTTGAAAAAGAAAAAGAGAGAGAGAGGGTGCATGCGGTGAAGAGAGGGGAATTGGGAAATTATAGTGCCTGCCATCTGTGGGGTTGAACATGAAAGGGTAAAAGAGAGTGGCATGAAGTCAAGGGGAAGTGGTTCTGGGAAAGATGCTGAGGGGTTGGTTCATCTGAGCACATAGTGAGATGAACCTGTTTCATCTACTGAAGAGACCCTAGCTGATCTAATGAAAAGGTTGGGGCAAGCTATGACCTAAAGAAACGTAGAACTCCCACAACAAAAGCCCCAAATGTTCCTAAGCCTTCCAAGAAAAGAAAGGCTTTATCTCCAACACCTACTGCCTCCTCATTTCCAAGGGGTAGAGCCACAAGAAGTAGGGTGAAACAGAGTGAAACTAATCTACAAAGGGCCTTAGAAGAAAGTAAGAAAAAGAAAAAGTATAAAGTAAAGGGAAAAATTGCAGAATCCTCAGAGGCTGTTGAGGAAGAGGAGATGGAACTGGTCCATTAAGAAAGGGGTACAACAGTGGAGGTTCCTACACCCAAGCCTAAAAAGCCCAAGACCTCTTCCAAGAAATCATCCTCTGTGCCTATGGCTGCTGAACCCACACTATTCAAGAGGACAAGATATGCAGTGAAAACCAAACAATCAAAAGTTTCTGATGATGATGACTGGAGTGGAGAAGAAGAAGAAAATGATTCTAAGAAGGAATAGGACAAGCTTGACATTTTTGGCAGAAGAAAGATTTTAAAGGGTAGACTATTGAAGGACCTGGTGGAACCAGGAATAATGAGATTGGTGGATGCTTTAGCTGCTCAGGGATGGAAGTACATGGTCCTTCAGATGGATGGTAGGTTAGCTAGAAATGAGCTGATTGAATTTATGGCTAATGTTGTTGTTAAGGATGGAGTCATTAGTAGCCTGGTGAAAGGAGTTTAAGTGTAGTTTGATGCAGAGAAACTGGGAGAGATTCTGGACATACCCTCTGAAGGGTTTGATGACTATACAAGGCAAAGTGGCCATGCTTGGACTCCCTCCCTACTGCTCTTGAAATCACCAAGAGGTTTTGTGATTTAGAAGAGGTGACTGAAGCCAGGGCTGTGCAGAAAAGTGAAATGAGGCCTGAGCACAAGGTTGTGTTTGAATTTGTCAACAAGTTCTTATTGCCTAGATAGGAGAGAAGGCACACTGCTAACTACATGGATCTGGTTCTTATGGAGTGCCTGGAGAGAGGAAAACAAATCAACTGGCCTGCCTTCATTATCAAACTGCTAGACAGGATCATAAATGGCTCCAAAGCTCATGCTACTCCATATGGCTTCATTCTGACCACAATTCTGGACAGGCTAAATGTGCCTCTAAAGAAATGGGAAATGGCTTCGAGCAAGGAACACTTTGGCATTAAAACTTTTCTTTACTGTGACTATCGAGTCAATGCCATCCCCATTGAAACTGGTTCATCCCAGAAGACACCCATCAACAGCAAAGTTAGGACTCTGGTTCAGGAATGTGCAGCCAAGGATGTTGAAATTGCTAGGCTCAAGGCTCGTGTGGTTGAAGTGGAAACTGAGAGGGATGGTCTTAGAACTGAGCTTGACAAAGAGAAAGAGAAGAATGATGAAATTCTTCAGAACATGCTAAATCTTCTCCAAACTCAAACCCATCCCTCCAGTTCCTCCAAGCCTTAGGATTCCTAGCTTCTGTCTCCTAAACTTGTTCAGTACCCCTAGTGACCCAGATTAGGGATTTTTTTGTTTTTTTGCTCATGGTTTGAATGTTTTTATTTCTTTTTGTGGATTGTAGGTGGCATATCTCTATCAATGATAACTGTTGTTTTCTCTTGTTCAATGATTAATCTATCCTTGTTAGTTTAAATATGTTTGTTTGATTACTGATGATTGCACCATGATTGCACTTGCAGTTGCCCTAGTGGCCATGAGTACTTATTAAAATCTGGGTATCACACTTCGTATGCAACTTTTCGATGATGCCAAAAGGGGGAAGAGATATTGTGCTTTACACATTCTGAATATAAGTGATATTTATAACCTAATTAACCTGGTCCTTGATGATAAGTGAATTTTCTAAGTTTAGCATTAATGGTTAACCTGAGTTCTTATAGGATTCAAATCAGTAAAAAGCACAGAGTTTGACATCATCAAAAAGGGGGAATTTGTTGGCCCAAGAACAGGTGAAGTTTTGAAGAATGATAAATGAATTTAGTCATGGACCAGGTCCATCTTGTGAAGCACAGTCATGATCAATCTAGGCATGTGAGATGCACGTGAAGGAGATAAGTCCTACTTATCAAGATTGAAAAGGTTGCATATTAGATAAGGGGAGAAAGTCTCCTGATATGAAGAGAACACGATCCAGGATAAAGATAGTGTTAGAGTTTGAGATTATCATGAATTCTTCTACGATAGAAGTTCAGCAATTGATTCCCGATCAAAATCTGATTATTAATTTATTAAATGACAGTGATTGTGCTCTCTTACATGTATTGCACATACGCAGAAGTGAAACTAAATTGAGAGCAAAAAAGTAAGGCAATTTATGTGTGATTTGAGCGTGCACTCCTGAAGCTACTTGAACGAGATAGAAGAACCAGTTCCATTGTGTTTATCTTTTACTCTAGTTCAATTGTAGTAGGTGGTTTAAAGTTGTACCTTTCAGCTTTCATAGAAGCAATTGTATTAGGTACCTAGTGTGTTCAAGTTATAGCTAACTAGAAGTTGTCGCAATAGTTGAGGCTATGTGCCACAACGGGATTAGAGTTAATCCTTAGGTTTACAAAATTTTTTGTAAATGCTGTTTTGGCTCAGTGATTTTAGTGGAAGTTTGGGAAAATCCTACTGAGTAGTAGGTCGTGGTTTTTTCACCCTTTGAGCCAGGTGTTTTCCACGTAAAAATCTCTGTGTTCTTTATTTTATGTACTTATTATTCCGCAAATAGTAGTAGTTAGAACACCTAGAAGAACCAGGTTCTTCTATAGCGAAAATTGGGTACCACACAAATCACCCCCCTCTTGTGTGGTATTGACGCTTAAAACATCAACAATGATATGGACTGTTGTGTTATTCTCGAGGAGGAGGGGGAGGAAGGCCCTTCCATGCAGGCTGTGAGCAGAGGGGCACATCTCAAGAATTGGACCATCAGGACAACCAAAGCCCGACGTGCCTCGGGGTAGCAAGGCTAAAAGAAGCATTATTCACTATTTTTACTAAATGATTTTCTTTTCATATTTTTCAATTCCCGCAATAAGATCTTCGATGTTCAAAATAGTATTCAGCTTATCAAAAGCATTTTCGATTTTTCTTATGAATTAATATTTATTGCTATCGTTTTCTCTACTTGCTTTACCAATACAACATTACTATTACTTGCCTTGATGAA
The DNA here is from genome assembly GCF_000715075.1 of Nicotiana tabacum. Classification (NCBI taxonomy): domain Eukaryota; kingdom Viridiplantae; phylum Streptophyta; class Magnoliopsida; order Solanales; family Solanaceae; genus Nicotiana; species Nicotiana tabacum. The sequence goes on along the minus strand of NC_134080.1, from coordinate 92,347,114 downwards.
CCAATGACTGTGACATGCAATGAGACAACACAACAAACGGACATTGATTTAGAGGAAGATGACATACCTGACGAGATTGTCAAAGAAGTTGACAACTTTGAGAACAGACCTAAGTCCAACCTGGACGAGATCGAGATTGTCAACCTAGGAGATGCAGAAAACGTCAAGGAAATGCGAATCGGCATTCCCCTATCGCCATTAGAGAAGAAAGAATACATAGAATTTCTAAAGGAGTATGAGGACATATTTGCCTGGTCGTATGATGACATGACTAGTCTGAGCACGTTTATTGTGGCTCACAAACTGCCAACCATTCCAATGTGTCCACTGGTAAAGCAAAAGCTCAGAAAGTTCAAGCCTGATATGAGTTTGAAAATCAAGGAAGAAGTCACCAAGCAGATCAAAGCTAAGGTTCTCAGGGTAGTAGAATACCCGACATGGTTAGCCAACATTGTGCTAGTACCAAAGAAGGATGGGAAGGTTAGAGTCTGTGTTGACTACCAGATCTCAACCGGTCTAGTCTGAAAGACGACTTCCCTTTGCCAAATATACACATCCTAATTGACAATTGCGCCAAGCATGAGCTACAGTCATTCATAGATTGCTTCGCTAGTTATCATCAGATCTGGATGGATGGGGAAGATGCTGATAAAATGGCTTTCATTATGCCATGAGGAGTGTACTGTTACAAGATGATGCCATTCGGGCTGAAGAATACAGGGGACACCTACATGAGGGCCATGACTACCATTTTTCATGATATGATACATAAGGAGATAGAGGTATATATGGATGATGTTATTATCAAATCCAAGAAGGCCACTGACCACATAGAAGATTTGAGGAAGTTCTTCAATAGACTGCGGAGATACAACCTAAAACTAAACCCCGCAAAGTGCGCATTTGGGGTTCCTGCTGGGAAATTGCTTGGGTTTATTGTGAGCTGCTGAGAAATAGAACTGGATCCATCAAAATTCAAAGCCATTCAAGAACTACCACCACCAGGCGTGAACAATGGCGGCTAACTCAAGGTCGTGAACAGGGTAGTTCTTCTCATGTATCTTCAATTGTCTGGACGCGTAGGCAATCACCCTACCGTCTTGCATCAACACCGCTCCGAGGACAACCCTCGAGGCATCACAACAGACCTTATAAGACCCCGAACCTGTAGGTAGTATAAAAATTGGGGTTGTGGTCAAAGCCGTCTTGAGCTTTTGAAAGCTCGCCTCACACTCCTCCGTCCACTGAAATAGAGCACCCTTCTAGGTCAACCTAGTCATAGGGGTTGCAATCGATGAAAACCCCTCCACAAAACGACGGTAGTAGCCCCCCAAACAAAAAATATTTGATGATCTGGGTAGCTGAGGATGGTCCACGGAACCACCTGAATACGCCCACTAGATACCACGTGGCCTAAGAATGCCACTGAATTCAACCAAAACTCACATTTCGAGATTTTAGCATATAACTTCTTCTCTCTTAGAGTCTGAAGCACAGTACTCAAGTGTTGCTCATGATCTCCCCGACTTCGGGAATACACCAGGATATCATCAATAAAGACAATGACGAGCGAGTCAAGATATGACCAGAACACACTGTGCATCAAATGCATAAAGTCTATTAGGGCATTGTTCAACCCAAATGACATGACAAGGAACCCGTAATGAACATACCAAGTCCTGAAAGACGTGTTCAGGATGTCTGGCTCCCGAATCTTCAACTGATGGTAATCTAAGCGCAAATCAATCTTAGAAAACACTCGTGCGCGCTGAAGCTAGTCAAATAGCTCATCAATACAAAGGCAATGGATAACGGTTCTTCACTGTAACCTTGTTCAAATGGCGGTAATCAATACACATACGCATAGAACCATCCTTTTTCTTCATAAACAAGATAGGAGCAACCCAAGGTGAAACACTAGACCAAATAAAACCCTTATCAAGCAATTCCTGCAACTGATACTTCAACTCAGGAGGATCCATACGATACGAAGGAATAGAAATGGGCAGAGTGCCCGACAACAAATCAATTCCAAAATCAATAACTCTATCAAGAGGCATGCCCGGAAGATCAGTTGGGAACACATCGGGATAATCCCATACTACTGGGACTGAATCAACTGAAGGGGTATCAATACTGACATCTCTCACATAAGCTAAATACGCGTCACACCCCTTCTCAACCATATGCTAAGCCTTAAGGAAAGAAATAACTCTACTCGGAGTGTGATCTAAAGTACCCTTCCACTCATCACGCGGTACACATGGCATAGCCAGCGTCACAGTTTTGGCGTGACAATCAAGAATAGCATAATGGGGAGACAACCAGTCCATGCCAAAGATAATATCAAAATCAACCATGCTGAGTAAAAATAGATCGGCTATAGTCTCAAAACCACTAAGAGAAACCAAACACGACCAATAAACGCAGTCCACAATAAGAGAATCTCCCACAGGAGTAGAAACATAAACAGAGGAAGTCAAAGAATCCTGAGATACACCTAAATACGGAGAAAAATAAGAAGACACATAAGAGTAACTAGTGCCTGGATCGAATAGAACCGATGCATCTCTGTGGCAAACCAATATAATATCTATGATGACAGAATCAGAGGTAACAACCTCAGTACGGGAAGGAAGGGCATAATATCTGGCTTGGCCTCCCCCTCTAGGGTGAGCTCTACCTCCCCGACCTCCACTTCTAGCTGGCTGAGTAGGTGGGGTAGCAACTGGAGCTGTAATCATGGCCTGTGAACTCTGCGGGGCACGCTGTGGCTGAGAAGTCTGTGGAGGTGCACTCCTCTCAAGTCTAGGGCAATCCCTCACCATGTGGCGTGTGTCACCAAACTCAAAAGAAGCTTTGGGAGGACATGGCGGCTATGACTGGCTCGGGCCAGGTCTACTGGACTAACCTCCGAAAGTACCCCGCACATGAGGCGCGCTAGAAACCGGAGGTGCATAATAAGGCTCCTGAGGCCTAGGAAGAGCTGGAATACCACTGGCTGCTAGAAGAGATGAATGAACAGGGCGACTCATATAACCCCTACCATGACGCTGCAGCTGTGGTACGGGCACCAGATTAATGGTCCGCCTCTCGAGACCTCTTGTCCTCCCTCTCCTCTCTCTCCCTAGCATGCATACCCTCAATCCTCTTAGCAATGCTCATCACCTGCTGATAAGAAATATCCATCTCCAACTCACGAGCCATGCTAGATCTGATGCTGGGAATAAGGCCCTCAATAAACCGGCGAACCCTCTCGCGGACAGTAGAAACCAAGGCTGGTGTGTGCCTAACCAAACTGGTGTAACTGACAGCATACTCTAAAACAGTCATAGCACCCTAGCGCAAATGCTCAAACGCTGCACGCCATGCATTTCTAAGGCTCTGAGGAACATACTCCCTCAGGAACAGATCTGAAAAATGAGCCCAAGTCAGTAAAGCAGCCTCATCTAGACTGTCTAACTCATAGGTGCACCACCACCCATAGGCGGCTCCACGAAGCTGGAAGGTAGTGAAAGAAACTCTGCTCGATCCTATGATACCCATGGTATGGAGAATGCAGTAACATTCATCAAGAAATCCCAGAGCATCCTCCAGGCAACTTTGGAGGCTTGTACTTCTTGAACCTCTCAAGCCTTAACTACTCATCCTCAGAAGCCGCTGCCCTGTCCTCAGGCTGAGCTGGCACTGCAGGCGGCACAGAAATAATCTCAGGGACCTGCTCAACATGCACTCGCTGCTCAGTAGTGCGGGCGGCGGGAGTCTGTGCTCCTCCCCCGACTTGAGATGTAGCTGCAGCAAGTGGAAGCAACCCTGCCTGAGCCAAGGTGGTGTACGTGCTCATGAACTGTGCCAAAGTCTCGTTAAGAGCTGGAGTAGTAGTAGTAGTAGGCGTGTTAGGTGCCTGAACTCCGGCTGGATCTGGTGGTGGTACCTCGGCGGCAGCTCGCGCAGGTGCTCTAGTTGCACCACGTGTGAGTCCTCGGCCTCTACCCTGGCCCCGGCCTCTGACGGCTGCAGTAGGGGGCGCGGGTGCCTGATCATCTCGAGTAGCACGTGTCCTCACCATCTGTGAGAGAATAGAAGACAGAAGTTTAGAATTGTGATGTAAAAATATCGCACGACAAGGAAATAAAATGAAGTGGAATTTTCCTAACAGTTACAAAGCCTCTCGTAGATAAGTACAGACATTTCTATACCGATCAGCGAGACTCTAATAATCTGGCTTGTGATCCATGACTCCTATTAACCTAGAGCTTTGATACCAACTTGTCACGACCCTGGTTTGCGCTCAATGAACCATCGTGATGGCACCTACTCTCTATGACTAGGTAAGCCTAAATTGTGGAAGATAACCAAAACTTGCGGAAGTAAAACAATTTTAAAACAGAAATAAGGCAATAACAGTGTTTAAATGTGTCGCTCGGCATACACCATATATAAATCTCAAAACCAATATCCAAATCCAAGACCCTGAAACCCAAGAATCACAAGCAAAGAAAAAGGAAATACTACATAGCTCTAACTCCGGAATGTCTAACAAGAACAAAAGTGCAGAAGGGCTAAATACTAAAATGCGGGAATAGAAGGTGACTCCTTAGTCTGCGGACACGGCAGATATACCTCAAAGTCCCGTAGAATCGCCTCGCCTCAAGAATGGTAAGCCTGAGTAGAGGTACCTGGATCTGCATATGAAAAACATGCGTAGAAGAGGCATTAGTACACCACACCGATACTCAGTAAGTGCCAAACCTAACCTCGGTAGGGTAGTGACGAGGAAGGTTAGGGCCCTACTGAGATTAAATAAATATAAAGATGACAGGATAAGATAAGCAGTACAATTGAGAATCCACAGTAAGAATCTACACAAGATAATAAGAGTACAATAATGGAAATAGAGATGAAGGCAACCACAAGGAACGTAACCGGGGATCTCTCAGTATCCCAAGGATCTCTTAGTACCCTTCTCTCGGTATCCTCAATATATGCTAGGGATCTCTTGTTATCCCGAGGATCTCTTAGTATCCTCAATATATGCTAGGGATCTCTCGGTATCCCGATGATCTCTCGGTATCCTCAATATATGCTAGGGATCTCTTGGTATCCCGAGGATCTCTTAGTATCCTCAATATATGCTAGGGGTCTCTCGGTATCCCGATGATCTCTTGGTATCCTCAATATACGTGTCAACGATCTATTGGTATCTCGCACCTCAGTCTAGATCATAAATACGTATAGGGGATCTCCCGGGATGTCGTCCCGTAGTCCCAAGTTAAAAACACATAGAAGCAACACAAGAATACTCAATTAAATACAAATTTCGTACCAAGTAAGCAGTTAATTCTAACCTAACATGCTTCATGTAATTCAATTTAAGAAGTTTAAGCAAATAGGCAATTAAGTCAACTAAACATGCTTTTCTAAACTACAACAGGCTATTCGCAAGTAGGATAAAGCATGAAAAAGGAACTCAATTGAAATACTTAAGTAAAATCGGATTTTCAACAATTAGCTCAAGTACGCACTCGTCACCTCACGTACAAGGCATTTCAATTACCAAATATATTGTATCCTAAGAGGAAGGTCCCCCACACAAGGTTAGACAATCCATTTACCTCGAACTAGCTCAAAATCAACCCAACACCACGTATTTGCCACGAGTACTCGACTCCAAATGGCCCAAATCTATTCAATTCAATTGCATAATATAAATAAAACTTCAAGTAACTGATTCTACAATTAAATTCTAAGCTAATACGCGAAATTATGTAAAATGACCAAAATGCCCCTCGGTCTCACGTGTCGGAATCGGGCAAAATTTATATTTTCAGAAACCTTGTACTCTCACGAATCTATACATAACAAGAACACTAAAATCGGAGTCCAAATAGCCCCTCAAATCCTCATTTAAAGATCTTTTAAACTCAAGCCCTAATTACCCATTTTCCCAAATTTTTCACAACTAATTAGGTCCTTAATCACATAAAAACGAGTTATGAAGTCAAAAATGTTACCTCCAAGTGACTCCCCTTGAATCCGTCTTCAACCCTCCTCAACAAACTTCAAAATCGCCTAACAATGGAGGAAACTAGGCTAAAATTCGCAAAATAAACCTTTTAAAACATTCTGCCCAGGCATAAAATTCCTTCTTCGCGAACACGGTCAAGGCCTCGCGTTCGCGGAGCACAAAAATGATGTTGACCAAAAGTCCTCTTACGCGAACGCGGTTCACAAGTATCTAGCCCTTCGCAAACGCGGAGCCTTCCTCACGAACGCGAAGGCTAAAATTTCACTAACCTCCACAGACTCTTCACGAACACGAGGGTCCACTCGCGATTGTGGAGAGTAAATATCTGCAACAACTGAACCTGCAATTCTGCAACTTTTTAAAAACTAAAAATGATCCGTTGAGCATCCGAAATACACCCTAGGCCCCTAGGACCTCAACCAAAGGCACCAACATATCCTAAAACCTTATTCAAACTTGTACAAATCTTCAAAACACCTCAAATGACATAAAATCAACCAAAAATCACCGGATTCAATCCTAAGCTTTCCAAAATCTCCCGAATTATGTTTTTGATCAAAAATCCAACCAAACCACCTCCGAATGACCTGAAATTTTGCATACATACCAAATGAAATAACAGAACTACTTCAACTCTCAGAATTCCATTCCGACCCTCGTATCAAAATCTCACTATCGAACCGGAAACTTCTAAAATTCAAATTTTGGTATTTCAAGCCTAAATTAGCTACGGACCTCCAAAATACAATCAAAACACGCTCCTAACCCCAAAATTACCCCACGGAGCTAACGAAACCATCGAATTTCCATTCCGAGGCCGTCTTCACACTGTTCCAACTACGGTCAATTTTCTAACTCTTAAGCTCTCATTTTGGGACTAAGTGTCCTAAAACTCTTCGAAGTTCAAAACCGAACATCCCGGCAAATCGAAATAGCAGAAATAAACTTGGGGAAAGCAGTTAATAGGGGATCGGGGCATTAATTCTTAAGACGACCGGCCGGGTCATCACACCAAATCCCTGAAAAAGTCTTTTGTTTAGAAAATAAATTTAAAAAGGGACTTCTTCATATTGTTTGAGATTCTGTTGGTGCATAGTTTGAGTTATATTGAATTTAAGCTATTGCCAATTTCAGCAACACTTGGTCTTGTGTCGTCCGTAACATCTTGAGATAAGCTTCCCTTTTTAGGATTTAAATTGTTGGGCCCCACATGATAATGACTAAGCTACATACTACACATAAATATGCCACCTTTCCTTCATAGTATAAGAGTCATAATGTGGAATTGAGGGGCTACCACATTATAGTAGGGGAAAGGATTACTTTTATCCAAATATATCTCCAATTAATTAGGTAATGTCTCGTTACCCGGTAATTAATCAATTACCCGTAAAATGGAGAATTATTCCCACTTACTTAAAATATTACTCATTTTTCACATACCTTATACACCTTACTATTATGGTCATGTGGTTGTATGGTACTAGTCCATAAATACTGCGTATGTTAGCTCGGGCCGTATTTTACCCCAAAATGCTAAACTTGGACGAAAATTCATTTTCTTCGACTTGCTTCCCTTCTCACCTTCACGAATTTATTCATCACTTACAATACTTATAATCTCCAAATAATATTTTCCTTGGACAAATATCGATTACCTTACAACAAATTTTAACACACAATACTACAGGGTGCAACATCGTCGTAACTTAATACTACGAAGTGTAACATCACCGTAATGTAATACTGCTGGGTGCAACACTGTCGTAACTTAATACTGCAAAGCGTGACATCACCATAATATTTTACTATAGGACGTAACACCATCGTAACATTTTGCTGTAGAGCATAACATCGTCGTAATATAATACTGCGGGATGTAATATTGACGTAATATTGCGGGGCATAACAATTGTGGCCCTCAGTTCTCATCCGGGGAGTTAAGGGATGCTTAGGACCCAAATGCTACCAACGTGGGAGGTCCTCTCAAGGGGGGATGTGCGCTTGGTAACTTCCTTGATGATGTTGATAATGTCAGCGAGGATATCGATCTCAATGCTCCCAGTGCTATCGAGGCAGCGGAGAAGTTCCAGCAGTAGGTGATAGCTGTTCATGTATATTTTTTTTAGTCCCAAGCATTTTTCCTTGTTTTTCTGACTCTACTATTTTGTTGTAGTCTAAGGAGATGTATGATTACGCCTTCTCTACGCTTCAAGTTGAGCTTTCATGCCATGGAAAGGAGCTCGAGAAGCTCACCTCGGGACTGTAGGAGTCGGAGTCCTCCTCTACCCGAAAGGAGAAGGAGTTAAGTGAGCTTCAGGCAACTTTGGAGGCTTGTACTTCTTGAACCTCTCAAGCCTTAACTACTCATCCTCAGAAGCCGCTGCCCTGTCCTCAGGCTGAGCTGGCACTGCAGGCGGCACAGAAATAATCTCAGGGACCTGTTCAACATGCACTCGCTGCTCAGTAGTGCGGGCGGCGGGAGTCTGTGCTCCTCCCCCGACCTGAGATGTAGCTGCAGCAAGTGGAAGCAACCCTGCCTGAGCCAAGGTGGTGTACGTGCTCATGAACTGTGCCAAAGTCTCGTTAAGAGCTGGAGTAGTAGTAGTAGTAGGCGTGTTAGGTGCCTGAACTCCGGCTGGATCTGGTGGTGGTACCTCGGCGGCAGCTCGCGCAGGTGCTCTAGCTGCACCACGTGTGAGTCCTCGGCCTCTACCTCGGCCCCGGCCTCTGACGGCTGCAGTAGGGGGCGCGGGTGCCTGATCATCTCGAGTAGCACGTGTCCTCACCATCTGTGAGAGAATAGAAGACAGAAGTTTAGAATTGTGATGTAAAAATATCGCACGACAAGGAAATAAAATGAAGTGGAATTTTCCTAACAGTTACTTAGCCTCTCGTAGATAAGTACAGACATTTCTATACCGATCAGCGAGACTCTAATAATCTGGCTTGTGATCCATGACTCCTATTAACCTAAAGCTTTGATACCAACTTGTCACGACCCTGGTTTGCGCTCCATGAACCATCGTGATGGCACCTACTCTCTATGACTAGGTAAGCCTAAATTGTGGAAGATAACCAAATCTTGCGGAAGTAAAACAATTTTAAAACAGAAATAAGGCAATAACAGTGTTTAAATGTGTCGCTCGGCATACACCATATATAAATCTCAAAACCAATATCCAAATCCAAGACCCAGAAACCCAAGAATCACAAGCAAAGAAAAAGGAAATACTACATAGCTCTAACTCCGGAATGTCTAACAAGAACAAAAGTGCAGAAGGGCTAAATACTAAAATGCGGGAATAGAAGGTGACTCCTTAGTCTGCGGACACGGCAGATATACCTCAAAGTCCCGTAGAATCGCCTCGCCTCAAGAATTGTAAGCCTGAGTAGAGGTACCTGGATCTGCATATGAAAAACATGCGTAGAAGAGGCATTAGTACACCACACCGGTACTCAGTAAGTGCCAAACCTAACCTCGGTAGGGTAGTGACGAGGAAGGTTAGGGCCCTACTGAGATTAAATAAATATAAAGATGACAGGATAAGATAAGCAGTACAATTGAGAATCCACAGTAAGAATCTACACAAGATAATAAGAGTACAATAATGGAAATAGAGATGAAGGCAACCACAAGGAACGTAACCGGGGATCTCTCAGTATCCCAAGGATCTCTTAGTACCCTTCTCTCGGTATCCTCAATATATGCTAGGGATCTCTTGTTATCCCGAGGATCTCTTAGTATCCTCAATATATGCTAGGGATCTCTCGGTATCCCGATGATCTCTCGGTATCCTCAATATATGCTAGGGATCTCTTGGTATCCCGAGGATCTCTTAGTATCCTCAATATATGCTAGGGGTCTCTCGGTATCCCGATGATCTCTTGGTATCCTCAATATACGTGTCAAGGATCTATTGGTATCTCGCACCTCAGTCTAGATCATAAATACGTATAGGGGATCTCCCGGGATGTCGTCCCGTAGTCCCAAGTTAAAAACACATAGAAGCAACACAAGAATACTCAATTAAATACAAATTTCGTACCAAGTAAGCAGTTAATTCTAACCTAACATGCTTCATGTAATGCAATTTAAGAAGTTTAAGCAAATAGGCAATTAAGTCAACTAAACATGCTTTTCTAAACTACAACAGGCTATTCGCAAGAAGGATAAAGCATGAAAAAGGAACTCAATTGAAATACTTAAAGTAAAATCGGATTTTCAACAATTAGCTCAAGTACACACTCGTCACCTCACGTACAAGGCATTTCAATTACCAAATATATTGTATCCTAAGAGGAAGGTCCCCCACACAAGGTTAGACAATCCATTTACCTCGAACTAGCTCAAAATCAACCCAACACCACGTCTTTGCCACGAGTACTCGACTCTAAATGGCCCAAATCTATTCAATTCAATTGCATAATATAAATAAAACTTCAAGTAACTGATTCTACAATTAAATTCTAAGCTAATACGCGAAATTATGTAAAATGACCAAAATGCCCCTCGGTCCCACGTGTCAGAATCGGGCAAAATTTATATTTTCGGAAACCTTGTACTCTCACGAATCTATACATAACAAGAACACTAAAATCGGAGTCCAAATAGCCCCTCAAATCCTCATTTAAAGATCTTTTAAACTCAAGCCCTAATTACCCATTTTCCCAAATTTTTCACCACTAATTAGGTCCTTAATCACATAAAAACGAGTTATGAAGTCAAAAATGTTACCTCCAAGTGACTCCCCTTGAATCCGTCTTCAACCCTCCTCAAAAAACTTCAAAATCGCCTAACAATGGAGGAAACTAGGCTAAAATACGCAAAATAAACCTTTTAAAACATTCTGCCCAGGCATAAAATTCCTTCTTCGCGAACACGGTCAAGGCCTCGTGTTCGCGGAGCACAAAAATGATGTTGACCAAAACGCGAACGCAGTTCACAAGTATCTAGCCCTTCGCAAACGCGGAGCCTTCCTCACGAACGCGAAGGCTAAAATTTCACTAACCTCCACTGACTCTTCACGAACACGAGGGTCCACTCGCGATTGTGGAGAGTAAATATCTGCAACAACTGAACCTGCAATTCTGCAACTTTTTAAAAACTAAAAATGATCCGTTGAGCATCCGAAATACACCCTAGGCCCCTAGGACCTCAACCAAAGGCACCAACATATCCTAAAACCTTATTCAAACTTGTACAAATCTTCAAAACACCTCAAATGACATCAAATCAACCAAAACTCATCGGATTCAATCCTAAGCTTTCCAAAATATCCCGAATTATGTTTTTGATCAAAAATCCAACCAAACCACCTCCGAATGACCTGAAATTTTGCATACATACCAAATGAAATAACAGAACTATTTCAACTCTCAGAATTCCATTCCGACCCTCGTATCAAAATCTCACTATCGAACCAGAAACTTCTAAAATTCAAATTTTGGTATTTCAAGCCTAAATTAGCTACGGACCTCCAAAATACAATCGAAACACGCTCCTAACCCCAAAATTACCCCACGGAGCTAACGAAACCATCGAATTTCCATTCCTAGGCCGTCTTCACACTGTTCCAACTACGGTCAATTTTCTAACTCTTAAGCTCTCATTTTGGGACTAAGTGTCCTAAAACTCTTCGAAGCTCAAAACCGAACATCCCGACAAATCGAAATAGCAGAAATAAACTTGGGGAAAGCAGTTAATAGGGGATCGGGGCATTAATTCTTAAGACAACCGGCCGGGACATCACACCTAATCCCTGAAAAAGTCTTTTGTTTAGAAAATAAATTTAAAAAGGGACTTCTTCATATTGTTTGAGATTCTGTTGGTGCATAGTTTGAGTTATATTGAATTTAAGCTATTGCAAATTTCAGCAACACTTGGTCTTGTGTCGTCCGTAACATCTTGAGATAAGCTTCCCTTTTTAGGATTTAAATTGTTGGGTCCCACATGATAATGACTAAGCTACATACTACACATAAATATGCCACCTTTCCTTCATAGTATAAGAGTCATAATGTGGAATTGAGGGGCTGCCACATTATAGTAGGGGAAAGGATTACTCTTATCCAAATATATCTCCAATTAATTAGGTAATGTCTCGTTACCCGGTAATTAATCAATTACCCGTAAAATGGAGAATTATTCCCACTTACTTAAAATATTACTCATTTTTCACATACCTTATACACCTTACTATCATGGTCATGTGGTTGTATGGTACTAGTCCATAAATACTGCGTATTTTAGCTCGGGCCGTATTTTACCCCAAAATGCTAAACTTGGACGAAAATTCATTTTCTTCGACTTGCTTCCCTTCTCACCTTCACGAATTTATTCATCACTTACAATCCTTATAATCTCCAAATAATATTTTCCTTGGACAAATATCGATTACCTTACAACAAATTTCAACACACAATACTACAGGGTGCAACATCGTCGTAACTTAATACTACGAAGTGTAACATCACCGTAATGTAATACTGCTGGGTGCAACACTGTCGTAACTTAATACTGCAAAGCGTGACATCACCATAATATTTTACTATAGGACGTAACACCATCGTAACATTTTGCTGTAGAGCATAACATCGTCGTAATATAATACTGCGGGATGTAATATTGACGTAATATTGCGGGGCATAACAATTGTGGCCCTCAGTTCTCATCCGGGGAGTTAAGGGATGCTCAGGACCCAAATGCTACCAACGTGGGAGGTCCTCTCAAGGGGGGATGTGCGCTTGGTAACTTCCTTGATGATGTTGATAATGTCAGCGAGGATATCGATCTCAATGCTCCCAGTGCTATCGAGGCAGCGGAGAAGTTCCAGCAATAGGTGATAGCTGTTCATGTATATTTTTTTTAGTCCCAAGCATTTTTCCTTGTTTTTCTGACTCTACTATTTTGTTGTAGTCTAAGGAGATGTATGATTACGCCTTCTCTAGGCTTTAAGTTGAGCTTTCATGCCATGAAAAGGAGCTCGAGAAGCTCACCTTGGGACTGTAGGAGTCGGAGTCCTCCTCTACCCGAAAGGAGAAGGAGTTAAGTGAGCTTCAGGCAACTTTGGAGGCTTGTACTTCTTGAACCTCTCAAGCCTTAACTACTCATCCTCAGAAGCCGCTGCCCTGTCCTCAGGCTGAGCTGGCACTGCAGGCGGCACAGAAATAATCTCAGGGACCTGCTCAACATGCACTCGCTGCTCAGTAGTGCGGGCGGCGGGAGTCTGTGCTCCTCCCCCGACTTGAGATGTAGCTGCAGCAAGTGGAAGCAACCCTGCCTGAGCCAAGGTGGTGTACGTGCTCATGAACTGTGCCAAAGTCTCGTTAAGAGCTGGAGTAGTAGTAGTAGTAGGCGTGTTAGGTGCCTGAACTCCGGCTGGATCTGGTGGTGGTACCTCGGCGGCAGCTCGCGCAGGTGCTCTAGTTGCACCACGTGTGAGTCCTCGGCCTCTACCCTGGCCCCGGCCTCTGACGGCTGCAGTAGGGGGCGCGGGTGCCTGATCATCTCGAGTAGCACGTGTCCTCACCATCTGTGAGAGAATAGAAGACAGAAGTTTAGAATTGTGATGTAAAAATATCGCACGACAAGGAAATAAAATGAAGTGGAATTTTCCTAACAGTTACATAGCCTCTCGTAGATAAGTACAGACATTTCTATACCGATCAGCGAGACTCTAATAATCTGGCTTGTGATCCATGACTCCTATTAACCTAGAGCTTTGATACCAACTTGTCACGACCCTGGTTTGCGCTCAATGAACCATCGTGATGGCACCTACTCTCTATGACTAGGTAAGCCTAAATTGTGGAAGATAACCAAAACTTGCGGAAGTAAAACAATTTTAAAACAGAAATAAGGCAATAACAGTGTTTAAATGTGTCGCTCGGCATACACCATATATAAATCTCAAAACCAATATCCAAATCGAAGACCCAGAAACCCAAGAATCACAAGCAAAGAAAAAGGAAATACTACATAGCTCTAACTTCGGAATGTCTAACAAGAACAAAAGTGCAGAAGGGCTAAATACTAAAATGCGGGAATAGAAGGTGACTCCTTAGTCTGCGGACACGGAAGATATATCTCAAAGTCCCGCAGAATCGCCTCGCCTCAAGAATGGTAAGCCTGAGTAGAGGTACCTGGATCTGCATATGAAAAACATGCGTAGAAGAGGCATTAGTACACCACACCGGTACTCAGTAAGTGCCAAACCTAACCTCGGTAGGGTAGTGATGAGGAAGGTTAGGGCCCTACTGAGATTAAATAAATATAAAGATGACAGGATAAGATAAGCAGTACAATTGAGAATCCACAGTAAGAATCTACACAAGATAATAAGAGTACAATAATGGAAATAGAGATGAAGGCAACCACAAGGAACGTAACCGGGGATCTCTCAGTATCCCAAGGATCTCTTAGTACCCTTCTCTCGGTATCCTCAATATATGCTAGGGATCTCTTGTTATCCCGAGGATCTCTTAGTATCCTCAATATATGCTAGGGATCTCTCGGTATCCCGATGATCTCTCGGTATCCTCAATATATGCTAGGGATCTCTTGGTATCCCGAGGATCTCTTAGTATCCTCAATATATGCTAGGGGTCTCTCGGTATCCCGATGATCTCTTGGTATCCTCAATATACGTGTCAAGGATCTATTGGTATCTCGCACCACAGTCTAGATCATAAATACGTATAGGGGATCTCCCGGGATGTCGTTCCGTAGTCCCAAGTTAAAAACACATAGAAGCAACACAAGAATACTCAATTAAATACAAATTTCGTACCAAGTAAGCAATTAATTCTAACCTAACATGCTTCATGTAATGCAATTTAAGAAGTTTAAGCAAATAGGCAATTAAGTCAACTAAACATGTTTTTCTAAACTATAACAGGCTATTCGCAAGTAGGATAAAGCATGAAAAAGGAACTCAATTGAAATACTTAAAGTAAAATCGGATTTTCAACAATTAGCTCAAGTACACACTCGTCACCTCACGTACAAGGCATTTCAATTACCAAATATATTGTATCCTAAGAGGAAGGTCCCCCACACAAGGTTAGACAATCCATTTACCTCGAACTAGCTCAAAATCAACCCAACACCACGTCTTTGCCACGAGTACTCGACTCCAAATGGCCCAAATCTATTCAATTCAATTGCATAATATAAATAAAACTTCAAGTAACTGATTCTACAATTAAATTCTAAGCTAATACGCGAAATTATGTAAAATGACCAAAATGCCCCTCGGTCCCACGTGTCGGAATCGGGCAAAATTTATATTTTCAGAAACCTTGTACTCTCACGAATCTATACATAACAAGAACACTAAAATCGGAGTCCATATAGCCCCTCAAATCCTCATTTAAAGATTTTTTAAACTCAAGCCCTAATTACCCATTTTCCCAAATTTTTCACCACTAATTAGGTCCTTAATCACATAAAAACGAGTTATGAAGTCAAAAATGTTACCTTCAAGTGACTCCCCTTGAATCCGTCTTCAACCCTCCTCAAAAAACTTCAAAATCGCCTAACAATGGAGGAAACTAGGCTAAAATTCGCAAAATAAACCTTTTAAAACATTCTGCCCAGGCATAAAATTCCTTCTTCGCGAACACAGTCAAGGCCTCGCGTTCGCGGAGCACAAAAATGATGTTGACCAAAAGTCCTCTTACGCGAACGCGGTTCACAAGTATCTAGCCCTTCGCAAACGCGGAGCCTTCCTCACGAACGCGAAGGCTAAAATTTCACTAACCTCCACTGACTCTTCATGAACACGAGGGTCCACTCGCGATTGTGGAGAGTAAATATCTGCAACAACTGAACCTGCAATTCTGCAACTTTTTAAAAACTAAAAATGATCCGTTGAGCATCCGAAATACACCCTAGGCCCCTAGGACCTCAACCAAAGGCACCAACATATCCTAAAACCTTATTCAAACTTGTACAAATCTTCAAAACACCTCAAATGACATCAAATCAACCAAAAATCATCGGATTCAATCCTAAGCTTTCCAAAATCTCCCGAATTATGTTTTTGATCAAAAATCCAACCAAACCACCTCCGAATGACCTGAAATTTTGCATACATACCAAATGAAATAACAGAACTACTTCAACTCTCAGAATTCCATTCCGACCCTCGTATCAAAATCTCACTATCGAACCGGAAACTTCTAAAATTCAAATTTTGGTATTTCAAGCCTAAATTAGCTACGAACCTCCAAAATACAATCGAAACACGCTCCTAACCCCAAAATTACCCCACGGAGCTAACGAAACCATCGAATTTCCATTCCGAGGCCGTCTTCACACTGTTCCAACTACGGTCAATTTTCTAACTCTTAAGCTCTCATTTTGGGACTAAGTGTCCTAAAACTCTTCGAAGCTCAAAACCGAACATCCCGGCAAATCGAAATAGCAGAAATAAACTTGGGGAAAGCAGTTAATAGGGGATCGGGACATTAATTCTTAAGACGACCGGCCGGGTCATCACACCTAATCCCTGAAAAAGTCTTTTGTTTAGAAAATAAATTTAAAAAGGGACTTCTTCATATTGTTTGAGATTCTGTTGGTGCATAGTTTGAGTTATATTGAATTTAAGCTATTGCCAATTTCAGCAACACTTGGTCTTGTGTCGTCCGTAACATCTTGAGATAAGCTTCCCTTTTTAGGATTTAAATTGTTGGGCCCCACATGATAATGACTAAGCTACATACTACACATAAATATGCCACCTTTCCTTCATAGTATAAGAGTCATAATGTGGAATTGAGGGGCTACCACATTATAGTAGGGGAAATGATTACTTTTATCCAAATATATCTCCAATTAATTAGGTAATGTCTCGTTACCCGGTAATTAATCAATTACCCGTAAAATGGAGAATTATTCCCACTTACTTAAAATATTACTCATTTTTCACATACCTTATACACCTTACTATTATGGTCATGTGGTTGTATGGTACTAGTCCATAAATACTGCGTATTTTAGCTCGGGCCGTATTTTACCCCAAAATGCTAAACTTGGACGAAAATTCATTTTCTTCGACTTGCTTCCCTTCTCACCTTCACGAATTTATTCATCACTTACAATCCTTATAATCTCCAAATAATATTTTCCTTGGAAAAATATCGATTACCTTACAACAAATTTCAACACACAATACTACAGGGTGCAACATCGTCGTAACTTAATACTACGAAGTGTAACATCACCGTAATGTAATACTGCTGGGTGCAACACTGTCGTAACTTAATACTGCAAAGTGTGACATCACCATAATATTTTACTATAGGACGTAACACCATCGTAACATTTTGCTGTAGAGCATAACATCGTCGTAATATAATACTGCGGGATGTAATATTGACGTAATATTGCGGGGCATAACAATTGTGGCCCTCAGTTCTCATCCGGGGAGTTAAGGGATGCTCAGGACCCAAATGCTACCAACGTGGGAGGTCCTCTCAAGGGGGGATGTGCGCTTGGTAACTTCCTTGATGATGTTGATAATGTCAGCGAGGATATCGTTCTCAATGCTCCCAGTGCTATCGAGGCAGCGGAGAAGTTCCAACAGTAGGTGATAGCTGTTCATGTATATTTTTTTTAGTCCCAAGCATTTTTCCTTGTTTTTCTGACTCTACTATTTTGTTGTAGTCTAAGTAGATGTATGATTACGCCTTCTCTAGGCTTCAAGTTGAGCTTTCATGCCATGGAAAGGAGCTCGAGAAGCTCACCTCGGGACTGTAGGAGTCGGAGTCCTCCTCTACCCGAAAGGAGAAGGAGTTAAGTGAGCTTCAGGCAACTTTGGAGGGAATGCTCCGAGAAAAGGGTGATCTTACTGAGCAGGTAACTTGTTATTCATAAATCCGTTCATCGTTCTCATAATTTGGTGTTTACTAACTTATCTTTTCCTTTGAAGATCGGGCAAAAAATGTGGAGATCCTCGAGTTGAGGTAGCGAAACGAGGTTATGACCTCGGTATTGGCATTGACCCAGGGTCTTCTCCAAAATGCTCGAAAAGAGATTATTGTGTTATCTACGGCTAAGTCTGAGGTCAAAGAAAAAGACACTACATATCTGAAAGACGTCGCCACTGTGAATCAAATAGCCCAAAATATATCGGTGGAGGCCGAGCAAAAACTAATTCAGATTGTCGCTCACGCTAGTGCAAAGGCGAGGAGACAAGCCTTAGAGGAAGCTAGTGCTAAAGGTGGCAATCTCTCAGCTGAGATCGAGGAGGCCCGAGAGTTAGAGGAAGAATTAGCGCTCTTAGTTGCTTTGGACGAAGGTCCCGGAGATGGTTCGGAGGGTAGTGGCGATGAAGAGTAGGGCTGTGTCGCCTTTGCTTTTCTTTTTCCTTTTTGTGTATGTATTTTCGGGGAGACAGGTCTTGTATAGACGCCTCTTGTAAATATTTTTTGGCAATGCGAGAAACTTTTTCTACTTCAAATCATTGAATTCTTTATATTCCAGTATTCATGCGAAGTTAGCCTTTGAATTTTGATATTGGCTCTTCGGAGTCCATACTTGGAGTAATCGGGGCCCTTGAGATCGGGCACCATCCCAAGATTGGGTTAATAGCTTCTTTAGAGCTGATGCTTGTTATGGAAGAAATCCTTAGGGTCTCGATATTTCCCGAGCAGTGCATAATTGTATTATACATGCAACACGGTAGTGGGCCCCCCGGGGTGGTCCCACCAGTACACTTCCAAAAAGTGGTACTGCCATGGTCAGACCTAATTGGTCTTCTGGATAGGCGAACAGTCCTCGCTTGCCTATATATATGCATTCGCTCATTTCTCACCTGGAGATTCTGCTATTCCGGATAATCATCCTTCTCATAGAACTTTTGTTCTTTGCGCTAGTTCTCTCGTTGTTTCAACTCAAAGCCTTCACCCAAATCTTCATCCTCCTTTTTCCTATTTTACCGTAGCCATGGCTGCTACATCGACATCCTCCCATCAAAGAGAGGGGAGTTCTGCCTCTATTCCTTGTTCGGTTGGTGGTACACCACTAGTATCCGATAAGCGGGCCTTGAGGCGCTTTGTCTCAAGGAGAGACTTTACGTTGGAGAGACCTCCCAACGTTCAAGGGCATCAGGAGCATGCATCGAGGTTCATCTCCTTAATAAGGGAGGAACACCTCGAGATTATTAGGAAAGACTACGGATGGGGAGAAGGAGTGGTACTGGAGGTACCTTCCATGGAGGAGAGCATCATGACCCATGTCGAGGGGTTTTTGAGTGTGTATACGTATCCTTTTATGTAGGGTCCCACCGACAAGGTCGTGCTTGAATTCTGTAGGAGGTATCAGGTTACCACGGTGCATGCTCACCCTTCCCTTTAGAAGATAGTGCTGATGATAAGGTACTTTACGAATAAGGCCAGGCTCGAATTCACCCTCAACGACGAGGATTGAGGGTAGATGAGCCGGTTCATTCGAGCACGGACAGTCGATATTATCCCTGGAGAGTTTTTGCCATTTCCTGAGAAATGGAATTTCACACGTAAGTGGTATACTTGTATTTATATCGCTTTGTCCATAGTGGAGGCGGGCTCCATAAAGGCATCTTTTCATTTCATTCTTTTTAGCGATTCCTCGATTGCCAAACGAGGTCCCAGATCTGGCTGAATGGTCTCGTAAGCTGGTATCTTGCTCGACTTATGATGAGCTCAAATGGCAAGACCTGTCCAAGGGGAGATGGGAGGCAAAGCATCACGGTAGGTGTTTTAGTGGCTTGTTTCCTCAGAAAGGTACTTTCTTTTTAGCGCACTAACTCTACTGCCACAGGTGTTGGAGGTTTTTCTGAGATGAGGTCATGCCCCCAGGGGAAGAGGATAGATTACCGACCTCTAGGTCGAGGATCGATAATAAGTAAAAAGAGTCTCTGAGGTGTAAGGACGCTCACGGCGGGGCGAGCCCTTCTCTTAGGTTCAAAAGAGACGAGTCGACTGATCTTCCGGCTTCAAAGGCCTCTGTTTTTTAAAGAACATTTCCCGTTCCCATCGAAGGTAAATCGAGGGACAAGGGTCATGCGACACCTTCCTCCTCTCTACCGAAGGCACTTCGGGGGAAGCTAAGACAACGGACATAGGCTCGACCTTTGGCGAGGCTCAGCGGCTTAGCTTTATGGTAAGCTTTTTTAGCTAGTATAGACTTCTTTCGGTTTCGTGCCCTCCCTTTCTTATTGAGTTTTCTTTTGCATGCCTTTGACAAGCTTAAGTTCGAGCTACTTCGCTGTGAGGCCAGGCTGCGGAAAGCTTTGGATAGGGAGAAATCCCTTAGGCTTCTTTGTACGAAAAAGGAAGGTGAGATGGTATACCTGTGATGCAAGGTGGATCAAAGTCGGAACTACGAAATCTGTCTCAAAAAATAGGTAACCTGCAGTTTGTGTCGATGTGTGCTCCCCCTTCCACTTTCAGAGATTAATATTTTGACATTTTAGTTGGAGAGTAAAACGGAGGAGCTGGAATGACTTTGGGGTGAAGTTGACCGGGTCAAACGTGAGTTTAACGAGTTGAAGGCTCAGGTAGATGCCCAAGTTACAAACAAGAAGGGTGCTTTGGCTCAGGCTTCTACTCTCGAGGTGCAAATCCGGAATGCTCGTGCAAACGATTTTGTCCGAGCGAATATGATCACAAGGCTCGAGCTAAGATTTTGAAGGCGAAGGCCGAGGTTGTGGATGCCCGGGCTGAGGCTGTAATGAGCCGCACTAAGGCTGACTAGAAAGTGGCAGTCTATTTGAAGGGCGCTGCGGATGCTAAAACTGATCTAAGGAAGCCTATTGACCGTGAGAGCAGTAATAAAGAGTACGCGAGGTGTAAATCTTGGAGGGAAACCCTCAAGGAAATTCATGCCAGGGGCTTTGACCTCTTAGAAGAGATAAAGTGGGCGAAGGCAGAAGAATACGATGCGAAATTCCTTCTATCTGATGCGGAGGATAGCGAGAATGGGGCTGACGGGCCATAGTCCCCAAGGGGGCGTAGATTTCCTTTTCTATTTCTCTATATAGTACTTTCAAAGTACGTTGTAAATGTAGCTTTTAATTTTTCGCATGCATGTATAAAGAGGAAACCTCGCGGTTTTGATTCTCCTACATTTCGTTTTGCCTTGATTTTAACCAGATGAACTGGTCTTTGAGTTAAAAGGAATCCTTAGATTCATGGTATGGCCCTTGGGCTCATTAGGCTGGCCTGTAGGCTCTTACACGCTTGGTCGATGCGACCTTTTAGTATAAGCCGGCGTTCGAGCTCTTATGCTTGTGCTCTTAGGCATATTTGGTCAACTATTTTGGGTTCATTCTTCGAATCGGGTATCGACTCGAGCTCATTCGACCCTCAAGTTTTTGAATTTCAAGCTGGCCTTTAGGCTCATATGAGTTGGGTCAGTACGACCTTTTGTATGGGCTGGCGATAGTGGCTCTTACGCTTTTGGTCAATATGACCTTTTATGTGGGTTGGCGGCAGTGACTCTTACACTTTGGGTCGATGCGACCTTTTATATAGGCTTTATTTTTCCCTCAATAAGGATTTTTTTGAAATAATGTTTGCCTGACTCTTCGATGGTTTAATAAAAACCTCGATTGTGAGTCGTTATATGGCGATGATCGAGCACCTCGGGAGGTGTGGCTCGGTGGTTGAGTATCTCAAAGCCTATATTTAAGAGCTAACATGGTCGAAGATCTTTTGCCTATGCCGAGGGTAGCCTGTTTAACAGGTTCTTTTCGCAGTATATTCGAAGTAATTGAAGGCCTGTAGTTTTTTAGCGATGGTCGGGCATCCCCGAGTTGCGTTAGTTTGGCTGGAATAGCCTTGTGACCATAGTCATTTGTGTTTGATCGGAGCCTTTCAGTCCCGAGTGAAGTAGTTTCGGCATCTATATTGAGGGTATGCCTTTTGAGGGGTCTTACAAGTTCGATATATAGCCTTAACTTTGAGATCGAGTTTATGCCTTTAGTATGGTCTTACAAGTTTTACATGCCTTTGAGGTCTTATAGTTTTAGATACTTGGTACAAGTATGGTTCATGACTTGCTTGAGGTCTTACAAATATTTTCACTTGGTACAAGTGTGGTTCATGCCTTGCTTGAGGTCTTACAGATATTGTTGTTGCCTTATATAGGTCTTACGAGACCGAGGCTGCCTGTACGTGGTCTTATGGCCTCGATTTTTGATAAGTCAATGGAGATGGCGATTGACGGTAGTCCCCGAGTTGTCGAGGATTTCTCAGCTTGGGAGACATTACTTGTAAACTTTGTATTGCCTCGTTGAGGGCTTACGAGTTCAGAGTTTCCGACTCGAAGGTCATGTGGCCTTGAGTTTTCGAAGCCAGTCCCCGGGTGTTCGGGATGTTTTTGGCTCTGAAACTATTTTGTGATCTTGTTGTTGCCTTATTGAGGGCTTACGAGTTTTAAGCTCCGACCCGGGGGTCGTATTGTTTCGAGTTGTTGACACCAGTCCCTGAGTATTCGGGATGTTTTTGATAGAGGGTCCATTTTTGCAAAAATATTTCTTTTGAAGCGTGAAATGATTTGATGGAAAGTATTCTTGGATTACTTGGTACAAGTATACATGTTTTCGCTGTCAGGGGCCTGGCTATTCTACACGGACATGGTTCGTTCGTCCGTTTGGTCTGGTACATCATTTTTCTATCGAGACCTCATTTGGCGTATCTTGGCTTCTCCGAGTAGGTGACCTTCTGGGGGGATGCCCCCCAGTATTAGAGGTTGATTGCAAAAGAAGCCTTGAATACTTGTTGAGTCTTATTTAGGTAGCATATGGATGTAGCCTCGTTAAAAACCTTGCCAGTAAAACCCTTTTCGGGATAAAAACCCAGTCAAAAAAAAATAGTGCAATGCATGCTTTTGAAACCTAAGGCCTTCGAGTTGGAGAGTGCTTTGGCCGTTTCGATCAGATACCTGTACTCAGGTTAGTGTAGAATGTAATTGAAAGAAAAATGAGACGGTCACACGTTAGTGTAGAATGTGTCGGCGGTGTTTCGATCCCTGATATGTTTCAGTCGCTTGTGATGAGGACGCGGTATGGTCCTCTACTTTGTTTAGTCGGGGGTAGTCGAGAGTGTATCTTGTTATCATTACTATACTGTTATCTTATCCTTCGGCTCGTTCGATGGTATAGGTACCGGTGTAGGCGCCACATCGTGCACCGCGAACATTTCTCTTGCTACATGTTGTTCCCCGTAGACGGTTTTAATATCATCCTTTGTCGGGAATTTATTTATTTGATGGAGGGTGGATGGTACTGCTCTAATGCAATGTATCCATGGCCTTCCGAGCAAGCTTTGTACCTCATGTCTCCTTCGATGACATGGAATTTAGCATTTTGGGTTGTGCCGGCCACGTTGACTGGGAGGGTGATTTCCTTATTCGTTGTTTCGCTCGCCATGTTGAATCCGTTGAGGACTCAAGAGGCGGGTACGATTTGGTCAAGCAGTCTGAGCTGCTCTACCACCCTTGACCTGAAAATGTTGGCCGGGCTACCTGGATCCACAAGTACACGTTTAATTTGAAATATATTTACAAGAAAAAAGATTACCAGTGCATCGTTATGAGGCTGAGACAAGGTCTCGATGTGCTCGTTGCTGAATGTGAGAGCATCCTAGGGTATGTAACCCCGAGTTTGCATTTCTCTAGTGATGGATATTTTTGTTCTTCTCATTATGGGCTCTTATGGGGCATCGATGCCTCCCAAGATCATATGGATGACATGTTGTGGCTCATTCGTTTCGTTCTTCTTGGCCGCCTCTCTTTCCTGGAACTGATTTTTGGCCCGATCGTTGAGTAATTCTCGAAGGTGACCTTCACTTAATAGTCTGGATACTTCTTCTTGGACCTGGTGGAAATCTTTGGTCCTGTGGCCATGCGTGTTGTGAAATTCACACACTAAGTTATGATTTATTTGCGAAGGATATGATTGCATAGTCCTGGGCCACCTGGCGTCTCTGATTTTACTGATGACGAACACGATGTCTGATACGTCGATGTTGAAGTTGTACTCTAACAAGCGAGGTGCCTCCGTTGGCCCTGTGTGCCTATCGAATCCAGCTCTATTGATGAGTCCCTAAGGGTTGTGGCCTCGTTCCATCCTTCGATCATTGTGGGGTATGTTGTGCCTCAGGGCATTTCTCCTGTCTTTGGTGTATGGCTGGTACCTTTCTTTGTTTAGCTTTGACTCCTTCGCTAGAAGCCTACTTGGGTATACCGAGCCCGAGGGGCTCCAAGTTGGTCGTCTTCGATCCTAATCTTTGATTGGTATTGGTTGTGGACGTCCGACCAGGTCACGGCGGGATACTCAACCAAATTCTGTGTCAGCTACTTCTAAGCCACCAAGCTTCGTTCATTCAAACCTTGAGTGAAGACCTGCACCGCCCAGTCGTCAAAAAGCGGTGGTGGTTCTATTCGTTCCATCTTGAAGACATCGAATTTCTGTGTAGCTAGTTTGATGGTACCAGTATGTGCCTTTATGAAAGAATCTTCCAGCATAGTTAGGATCTAGGTTGTGATACCACATCATGGCCCCTTTTGAGAGTGTTTCCCCGAACTTCTTTAGCAAGACAGACTCAATTTTGTCATCCCTTAGGTCGTTGCCCTTCACTGCACAAGTGTAGGCAGTGACGTGCTCGTTGGGGTCCGAGGTTCCATTGTACTTCGGAAGCTCGGGCATTCTGAACTTCATTGGAATGGGTTTTGGGGCTGTTTACTACGGGAATGGCTTCTGTACGAACTTCTTTGAATCCACACCTTTAAGGATCGGGGATACGCCTGGAATTTGGTCGAACCTGGAGTTGTAGGTCTCGGCCTTCTTGTCATTGGCTTCTATCTTCTTCTGGCCTGAATCGATCCTCCTCGTGAGGTCCTCAAGCATCTTTACAATGGCGGGGTCGGCTGCCGACCCGTTGTTGCTTGATATCTCCGATACCTTCTCGGCTTGGGGAGCCGTCCCCAATGCTGCCGTGCTAGGAGTTTTCTGGTGACTTTGCAGCTGAGAAATAGCGAGCTGTAATGCCTGCAACATTTCAAAACTAACGTGAAGGATAACCTCCCGTCCTTCCAAAGCTAGGGTTTTCTGAGCTTCTTGTTGGTCTCCTTGGTGCGTGCTCTTGTTAGTGTGGGAGCTTATATCGACGTGTTGGGCATCGCATGAGACCACATCCATGGGAATTGGTTCTGGTGCGTTCTCATGGTTTCGTGGTAGTGCACCAACACCTGGAACATCCACGCCATTCTCTCCATGGTTCTCAAGATTGTTGTTTACTGAGTCAGACATTTTGACCTGAAATCAAAGATCTTAGGCAAGAAAAAGTGTGAAAGATAACTTGCGTTGTGTAGTAAAACCAGCAAGAAAAATTATTTTTATCCCCATGGTGGGCGCCAAACTATTTACCGTGAAAATGGTAATAACAATTAAATTTTATTTTGTGGTTCTAAAAATACGTGATCTATTTTTATGCTAGTTGTTAGGGCAATAAATGCTAAGTGAGGTGCTTGGAATCAAGGTATGAGCTTAAAATAAGATGTTAACCAAACTGAATGGTTGTCGATCGGGGCCTCGAGCTTGCTTATTCGGGGCCTCGGGGTCGAGTCTAATTCCCCGCCGAGGGTAGTCGATGGAAACTAACAGTTAGAAATAAATCAATGACGGCTCTTTATGGCCAATAATAAGCAATAAATGAAGAACAATTAATATCACACAATGGATATGAATAATAAATGCAAGTACTGAGGTTAGGAGAATGTGTTAGAAAGTAGGGAGAATGTTCTTTAGTACTTAGTATTGAGCAACGGGTATTTACAAAATGACAAGGATCCCCTTTATATATGAAGGGGAGTCCCAAAATAGTATAGATGCATTGATTACAAAGATATGGGGCTGGTACAACAATTTTATGTCTTAATTTGTTCTTGGACTAGTCCTCTAGGCCTTGTCAGCTATAAGAGGGCCTTGGGAACTTCACCTTGATCCACCGAGACCGCTAATTTACATCGCCTCGAGGCTGGTCGTCATTTACGCTACCTCGAAGTCCATCATCGAGAACCCTCAAAATCGATCACTAAAAATTCTCGAGATGCCTTGATGATCGTAAATCGAACCGTTGATTTCTACCGTATATAGAAACCTGCCCAAAAAGGCATACGTACATATACGTGCAACATACGTAGGGCGAGCCGACAAGGATGCTATAGACAACTATATACCTCAAAACTGAAAGTCGGCAAGGCCACATACTATCCAACTAGACATACTATCTACAGACCTCTAAAAGAAATATAACTGTGCAATGATAGGATTGAGCCACGTCATACACACATATATATATATATATATACAAACATATCGTACCAAAATCAAAAACAGCTCCGAATCAAGTGGAGCATGCCAACTCTCGCTGATCAAGGATCCTAAGAGAGGGGGACCGCCAGCTTCCCTACCTGCACCTGCGAGCATGAAACGCAGGCCCCGTGAAAAAGGGCGTCAGTACAAAAAATGTACTGAGTATGTAAGGCATGAAAATCTGTATGTAAAAGTCATAGATGAAACATGGAATAAAGAAATCCATCTATAAATCTGAATAACTTTGTAAATGCTGAAACATTTATAATGTTATGCACGTGCATATAAATGTCGTGTCATGCATGGGTATAGGTGTACATAACATCATCAAGCCACTGAGGGCATCCCATCATATCATCTCGGCCACTGTGGGAAAAATCATCAACATATACCAACTGATCAGGTGGTGGTGCGTATATAACGCCGTAACTTTTTCCCATATCCCATATACACACACACACACACATAATATATATATATATATATATATATATATATATATATATATATATATATATATATATATATAAATACACGTATATAACGCCATCTGGTCAAGGGTCAATGTACATGTATAAATGAATGAAATGCATGAAACATATGCAATAATCTCAATATTTTATCCGGATAAACTTTTTCAATTGCGTATTACTCTAAGACCCATGAATAGAAGATATAATAATATGTCACATGGGGAATCAAGAATACAGAGACCCCTAGTATTTGTATTAATAGAGTCGTTTATGAAAACTCTGTATTTGCTCGATTCTTCTGTGTAACTTGGATCATGCCAACAAGAAAGAAGGGATTGCCTTAACATACTTGGAGTAGGGAAAATTTCGTATAGTATTCTTGGCGAAAATTGCACCATACTCTTTTAGAACCACAAAATTTGGATGGAATTAAGCTTCTATTCTTTGAATTATTTGAACGAATTAAGATTTTGCTTCTTTGAAGTGTTTGAACGAATTTTAAGCTTCAGTTCATTGAAATGTTTAAACGAATTTTAAGCTTCAGTTCTTGAAATATTCAAACCAAGAAAAGATAAGTTCTTTCTTTAGGATTTTTGGTATTTTTGGTTCACTTTGTCCAAAATGAAAAGTGCAACAAGACTTATAACAAGTCTTATTTTGTTAAATTGCAATTTAACCTTAGGTAGCCACCTAAGCATAAATGACTAAGAGTAATTCTTAGTCTTCTGGATTTGTGCCACATTTTTGGGGTAAAATTATTAATTTTTATCCACTTATTAGTTAACTGGGTAATGTCCCATTACCCGGTAATTAACCAATTGCCCACATAATTTTGTAACGACCCGATCGGTCGTTTTGAGCTTTTGCACTTGGCTCACCAGTTCTCGGGCATGACTTGCCCCGTGTGATGTATTATGACTCATGTAAATCGTTGGTTTTGGTTTTCAAGGTAATCAGCATAAAATTTGGAAGAACAGTTCTCAGTTTGAAGCTTGTAATTCGAAAGGTTTGACCAAGATTTGACTTGTTTGTAGATGATCTCGGATCAGAATTTTTATGATTTGGTTAGCTCCGTTAGGTGATTTGGGACTTAGGAACGTGATCGAAATGCAATTGTGATTTCATTCAATGGAAGGTTTAGGCTTGAATTGGCGAAATTGTGATTTCGGCGTTTTCCATTTGATAGGTGAGATTTTGATATAGAGGTCAAAATGGAATTTCGGAAGTTGCAGTAGTTCTGCTGTGTCATTTGGGATGTGTGTGCAAAATTTCAGGTTATTCGGATGTGGTTTGGTTGAGTTTTTGATCAAAAGCGAAATCGGAAGATTTTAGAAAGTTTGGCTTGAATCCGATGTGTTTTGGGTGATTTGATGTTGTTTGAGGTGTTTCAATGATTGGAACAAGTTTGAATAAGGTGTTAGAATATATAGGTGCTTTTGGTTGACGTCCCGGGGGCCTCCGTGTGATTTCGGATGGTTAATGGAGAAGTTTGGATTTTGTTGCAGTTGCTAAATTTGTTGTTGAATATGTAAGAGGAGTTTTAGTCGTAGAAGCCGAATAGGGACTGAGGAGCAGGAACCGCAGAAGCGGCTATGTGGACCACATCTACAGAGCCGCAGATGCGGAAGTGTGATTGCAGATACGTAATTTCGGTTGTTTAGTGATTTCCGCAGAAGCGGGCGAGAGACCGCAAATGCGGTACCGCATGTGTGTGGATTGACCGCAGATGCAGGTCCTGGTGTCATAAGTGAATTCCATAGAAGCGGATGTTTTTCCGCAAAAGCGGAGGCACAGATGCGCTTATAGGATCGCAGGTGCAAAAGAGCTGGGCAGAAGGTATAAAATGCCCCTTCACGATTTTCAGTCATTTGTTCACCATTATTGTGCGATTTTGGAGCTTCAAGATGCGATTTCAAGAGGGGATCAAGTGTATCCACAGAGGTAAGCTACTTGGGCTTTATACCTTGTGTTTATGGTGATTATATCATTGTTTAATCATGAAAATTTAGGGAAAATTAGAGGAAGAGTTGGGAATCTAGGGTTTGAAATTGGAGAGTGAATTTATAGAATTTGAGTGACCAGATGAGGTCGGATTTTGGTAAATTTGATATGTATGAACTAATGAGAGGATGAGGACCCCATTGATGTTAATTTTATCGGATTTTGAGACATGGGCCCGGTGGTCGGGTTTGAGCAATTTCGGGATTTTGATGTTAAATTGGATATTTTCGAGTAGACTTCGCTCCCTTAGCTTATTTTAATGATTATGTACTGATTGTGGCAAGATTTGGAGCATCCGGAGGTCGATTCATGCGGGCGAGGCATCGCGGGCTAGAGTTTGGACCGGATCAAGGTGAGTAATAATTGTAAATGATGTTCTGAGGGTTTAAAACCCCGGATTGCACATCGTAGTGCTATATTGAAGTGAGACACACGCTTGATGACGAGCGTGGGATCGTGCACTATTGGGGTTTGTGACTTGGTCCATTTCGATTGATGATTTTACCACCTATTTGACTGAAATCTATTTGCTATCATCATTATTTGGGCTGAATGCCATATTTGGGCTTCGTGCCAACTATTTGAACCCTTCAGGGATTTTTGTTGATATTTCCTCACTGTTTTGATTTTATACTTAAACTCAGTCATGTTATTTTTCACTATTTTCAAAACTCAGCCATGTTTACTTTGCTTTAACACTTGAAATGATATTTCAAATAATATTTTGGGCTGAGCATCATGTTTTACTATTGAGCGAGTGGCTTATGTGATTTTTGACTGAGTAAGGTCGAGGGCCTGTGTTGTGAGGATATCTTTTGGGTCGGGCTGCACGCCGCAGTGGTGATACATGAATTTTCATTATGAGGCCGAGGGCCTGAGATATGTACGTCACGAGGTGGCTTGTTGATATGAGGCCGAAAGCCTAGAGATGATGCCATGAGATGGCTTGATATTACGCTTGGACCGTAAGGGGCCCCTCCAGGAGTCTGCACACCTCTAGTGAGCGCGGGTACCCATTGTGATGTGAGATATAGCCCGAGGGGCTGATATTGTTCTATGTGATTGCTCGAGGGGCTGGTATTGTTCTATGTGATTGCCCGAGGGGCTGGTATTGTTCTGAGATATTGCCCGAGGGGCGAATTGTTGACACTGTGCCCGAGGGGCGAACCTTATTGTTACAACCCATATAACCCATATCCACACGCGTTAGTTCATGCCATATATTAGTTAACATAAATTCAAGAACGAATTACCTTTGAGATGATAAGAAGTTAATCCTATTGGTCTTAAGTTAAACAAGGGTGTATAAGGGTGATTAACAAGTATTAGAAGTTAAACGAATCAAGGATGTGGTAACTCGTATTTTCAAGTAAACCTAGAGGTTCTTAATACACTCAAGGTCATGTATTAATGTGTTTGAATCATATAATATCCGTATCATAAGTCTTGAAGTCAAACGAGTTATGAAACAAAAGTCGACAAACGTTGTCGCAACTTAGGTTCATAATTTTACTTAAACATTAGGTTAAATGTTTCTAAGCTTTTCTCCTAATTTAAAAGGAATTACGGGGTGATCTACCCACAAAATTAAAGATCTACGAGTCTAGTTTCCAACGCATTAAACCATTTGTCGATACAATTTCGGAGTATAGAGATATTCATATTTTCGCAAGCCTGCGCAGATTGGTAGATGACAAGTAGGTGCATCACCTACTTGCCAAAATGATAGGACAAAATTAAAAGACCTAAGTCGTCCAAGAGAGGACTTTTAAGGGGTTATAAACTCAGTTACTTCATCCATATTTCAGACCCTCAAAACCAAAGTTAACCCCTGCAACTCCTCCCCAAAAATCCCACACAAACCCTAATCGATTTTCCCTCTCTTTCAAGTTCTATTTGAAGGTAAAACCTAGAGTTTCAAGAACCAAGAGAAGGGCTGAGTTACCCAACAAGTAAGGTAAGTTACTACCATATTTCAAACATTTTTTTCTGTTGTGAATTCATGGTAATTCGTTCTATACATGTAAGAACTCACGGGACGGTGATCGGAAGCCGTGAGTTCGAGTTATTCACTTGTAGCGGACTATTTTGTGGACTGTTTTGTGTTGCTATTGGGCTGCGTGTTTTACTACTGTTTTGTGGAGTTTTGGAGGTGGAAGAGTGTGGAGGAAAACCATATATATGTAGGGTTGTGGGCTGATAGTTATTCATAATATTTCCGGGTCGTTTGACACGACTACGGTGGTAGTCGTATGTATGGTGTAATTAGGTTGTGCGTAAACTATTTTGGGAGGCTCAATATTTTTATTATTGATGTTGTTTGGGATGTTAGGTGATTGTTTGGAATGGTTTGAAGTCATATATATAGGGGAGGTGCTGTCCGTTTCCACGTAAAATAGGTTGTGGTCGATACATAATAGTTATGACGCTTAAATGATAACGATAGTATCGTTTCTCTTATTGTAGACTAAAGAGTTGTGACAATTGCATAGCTTGTGATTGGGGCAGTATATACAAGGTATGTTAGGCTATCCCTTTTCTTCTTTTGCACGACTCCGATTGTACATAGTGTAATGAACGAGCTTCCAAAGATACTCTACTCTTAGAAGCTAGCAGTACTTACATTGCTTTCCCTCTTATGGAACGATTGATGTTAATATTGCTTCTCTTATTCTTATGTTATCAATGTTGTTGGTACTTCCTGATTCTTATAAGGTTCGTAATGAAGAGTTGGTCCTAATAACGTATACAGAGGATACCGACCTTACGTCACTCCGAAAGGTTTAGAATGTGATTCCATGAGTCGAGCATGCATTATATATTTGTATCTATTTTACTCAACCGAGCCGCGCTATAGTCGGCCGGGTATGGCACATATTGTGCAACCACTGATCAGTTGGGTTTTACCGAGCTCCACGTGGCCGGGTATGATTCTACCGAGCCTTATGACGGTCGGGTACGTTTTTACCAAGCCTATTATGGTTGGGTACGATATGATGATGATGATGCCCATAAAGGCATATGTTTTAAAAGTTTATGTATACATATATATGTATTATGCATTTCATGTCAGTAGCCCTCAAAGGTACTCAAATGTTCCAGGTTGTATATTCTCTATCCCTACTTACATTACTGTTCGTATTTATGGTTCCCTGCCTTACATACTCAGTACTTTATTCGTACTGACGTCCTTTTGTTTGTGGACACTGCATGTCGTGTTGCAGGCCCTAATAGACAGGCAGGTGCAGCTCCCCCACCACAGTAGGTTGTCCAGTTCAGTAGTGATTGGCGATATCCTTCTCCGGACTTGCCGTGGTCTTGGTATGCATTTCTGTTATAGACATTATGGTTATATCGGGGCCCTGTTCCGGCTATGTTGCAGCACTTATGTTCATTTAGAGGCTCATAGACAAGTGTCAACTCATGTATAGTTTGGTATGCCTTGTCGGCTGGTTTTTGTTGTATAGTCTTTCATGGTAGCATGGTAGCTCATACCTTATATGTAGTTTCTTGATTGTCTGGTCATCCACTGCTATGTATGTTCATGCCGTCATATTTTATTGCTGGTTTTTCATGATCCAGGTCTACCATTTATATTGATCTCGTCAACCCTAAAAGATAAAAAAAAAAGTTAGATAAAATGTACGTTGGTGCTCGGCAAGTATGGTCGGGTGCTAGTCATGGCCTCCAGTTTGGGTCGTGACAAACTTGGTATCAGAGCAAGTCTGTCCTAGGGATTGTCTATGAGCCATATCTAGTAGAGTCTTGATTATGGATGTGTAGTGCGCCATATTTATAATAAGGAGGCTACATGACATCTAGGGTTCTTACCTTCTTCTCGAATCTTGATCGTGCGTAGAGTTGAGTCGTAAGTGTTTGTCTCTAATATTCACCTTGTTTTCTTTCAGCGATGCCTTTGACTACGAAGCAAACAATTAGTAGACGGCTTGATACAGCTGCGGGAGAGGGTACCGGTCAGGTGCCCCAAGCCAGAGCAGGCCAAAGTGAGGCTTAGAGTGAGATTCCGTCTCATACCTCATCTACCCCATCTCCTCCAGAGGATATTAGGAGGCACCCAGCACCTCCAGTTCCTCCGTCTGGCACTACAGACCAGGATATGCGGAGTGTTTTGCAGTTATTCACTAGCTTGGTAGCTGCTCAGGCTTAGAGGCAGAATACAAGTGTTGCTGAGAAACCAGTTAGTACGAGAGTTCGTGATTTTATTAATTTAGACCCTCCAGTGTTTACCGGATCAGGCCCCAAGGAGGACCCGCAGACTTTTATTGACCAGGTTCATCGTACACTTCGGGTTATGCATATTAGTGATACAGAGGCAGTAGAGTTAGCTTCTTATCGGCCACGGGATTTAGCGGTTCTCTGGTATGATAGTTGGGAGAGATCTAGGGGTTCGAATGCTCCTCCAGCTGTGTGGAAGGAATTTTCTGAGGCCTTTCTTCGTCACTACTTGCCAGTTGAGATACGACGAGCTAGAGCTGATAAGTTCTTGAACCTTAGACAAGGTAATATGAGTGTGCGAGAGTACAGTATGCAGTTCGATTCTTTAGCAAGGTATGCTCCCCATATGGTGGCCGAGATGAGTGATAGGGTGCATTTGTTCGTGAACGGATTGGGACCACATCTGATAAATGAGTGCACGACAGCCTCCTTGGTGGAGGGCATGGATATTTCCCGTATTCAGGCTTATGCCCAGACCCTAGAGGATTGTAAGCACCAGTAGAGGGCAGATAGGGAGCAGGATAGCGGCCAGCATAAGAGGGCGAGTTTTGCAAGGTATTCTAATAACTTCAGAGGCAGCGTCAGGCCCCAGTCTTCGAGGAGTTCGGCGCCACCTGTAGCTAGTGCTCCCCCACAGTTTCAGAGGCCTCAATATGATCGATTTACCCATTCTGGTCCAGGTCAGAGTTCGCAGGCATCAGGCTCGCAACATCACAGGGATACTAGTCAGACGAGACCCACAACACCACGTTGTGATCATTGCGACAAGGCCCACTTTGGACTGTGCCGTCGAGGTTCTGATGCATGTTATTCTTGCGGACAGCCTGGCCATATGATGCGGGATTGTC
The DNA here is from genome assembly GCF_000715075.1 of Nicotiana tabacum. NCBI lineage: Eukaryota > Viridiplantae > Streptophyta > Magnoliopsida > Solanales > Solanaceae > Nicotiana > Nicotiana tabacum. The sequence goes on along the minus strand of NC_134080.1, from coordinate 92,313,162 downwards.
CTAACAGGGGAGGTGATGGTATGGCTCAGCCGACTGGATCTGTGTCTGCCTCTTCCTTATCAGTTCGACCTCCAGCACGGGGTTTTCAGCAGTCGACCGGTCATGGTAGAGGTAGAGGTGCAGTGTCGAGTTTGAGGGGTGGTCAAAATCGAACCTATGCTCTAGTAGGTCGACAGGATCTCGAGTCATCTCCAGATGTTGTTACAGGTATTTTATCTGTGTTTTCTTATGATGTATATGCGCTGATTGATCCGGGATCTACATTATCATATGTTACACCCTTTGTGGCTAATAAGTTTGGCATTGAACCTGAATTGATAAGTAAACCCCTTGCGGTATCTACTTCGATAGGAGATTCTGTGATTTCTAGAAGGGTATATAGAGGTTGCACTGTGATGATTTGTAGTCGTCAAACCTCGGCAAATTTATTTGAGTTAGAAATGGTTGATTTTTATGTGATAATGGGAATGGACTGGTTGGCCTCATGCTATGCAAATGTTGACTGTCGTACGAAGATGGTTAGGTTTCAATTTCCTAGTGAACCCATCATTGAATGGAAAGGGAATATTGCTACACCAAAAGGTAGGTTTATTTCCTATCTTAAGGCAAGGAAAATGATCTCAAAAGGTTACATTTATCATTTCGTTCGCGTTAGGGATGCGGAGGCAAAACCGCCTACTTTACAATCAATCCCCGTGGTCAACGAATTCCCAGATGAACTCCTAGGCCTTCCTCCTGAAAGGGAGATTGAGTTTAGCATTGATGTGTTGCCTAACACTCAACCGATCTCTATCCCTCCATACAGAATGTCCCCAGCAGAGTTGCAAGAGTTGAAGGTGCATTTGAAGGACTTGCTGGATAAGGGCTTCATTAGACCTAGAACTTCACCTTGGGGTGCACCAGTCCTATTCGTGCGGAAGAAAGACAGGTCGTTACAGATGTGTATCGACTATCGACAGTTGAATAAGTCTAATATAAAGAACAAATATCCACTTCCAAGAATTGATGACCTGTTTGACCAACTCCAGGGTGCCAAGTATTTCTCCAAGATTGATTTACGTTCAGGGTATCATCAAGTGAGGGTTAAGGAGAAGGATATTCCAAAGACGGCCTTCCGGACAAGATACGGGCACTTTGAGTTCTTGGTGATGTCGTTCGGGCTAACAAATGCCCCAGCAGCTTTTATGGATCTCATGAATACTATATTTACGCCCTATCTTTATGTGTTCGTGATTGTATTAATTGATGACATTCTAGTATATTCTCGTTCGGAGGCGGAACATGCGGTCCACTTACGGATAGTATTACAGACGCTTCAGGATCGTAAGTTATATGCTAAGCTCTCCAAATGTGAATTTTGGATGAACTCAGTAGCGTTCCTTGTCCATGTGATTTCTGACGAGGGTATTAGTGTCGACACTCAGAAGATCGATGCAGTAAAGAATTGGCCGAGACCTACAACACCATCAGAAGTTCGCAGCTTTCTAGGGCTAGCAGGATATTATAGGCGGTTTGTGGAAGGGTTTTCCTCTATATCATCACCATTAACTAAGTTAACACAGAAAGCTACCAAGTTCCAGTGGTCTGACACTTGTGATCGTAGTTTTCAGGAGCTGAAGAATCGATTGACATCCGCACCAATGCTCACTCTTCCTGAAAGAACAGAAGGTTATGTGGTATATTGTGATGCCTCAGGTATAGGTTTGGGGTGCGTATTGATGCAGCGTGGGAAGGTGATTGCTTATGCATTAAGACAATTGAAGAAGCATGAAAATAATTATCCAACCCATGATTTGGAATTGGCTGCAGTAATATATGCTATGAAGATATGGCAGCACTACTTATACGGCGTCTATGTTGACATCTACACAGATCACAAGAGTTTACAATACATCTTCAAGTAGAAAGAGTTGAAGTTGAGGCAGCGTAGGTGGCTTGAATTATTGAAAGACTACGACGTCGAGATATTGTATTATCCCGGTAAAGCCAATGTTGTGGCAGACGCTCTTAGCCATAAATCAATGGGAATCTTAGTACATATTGAGGCAGGTAGATTGGGGTTGACTAAAGAGATTCATCAGCTAGCCAATATGAGAATCAGATTGTTAGACTCTGATGACGGAGGTGTTACTGTATAGAATACATCAGAATCATCTTTGGTAGCCGAGGAAAAAGTACGGCAATATGAAGATCCTATCTTAGTACGATTAAGAGAGAGCATTCAGCAGTGTAAAAGTATGGCTTTTGAGATCGGAAGAGATGGGGCACTGAGATACCAGGGCCGATTATGTGTGCCTAATGTGGCAGGGTTGCGAGAGAAAATTATGAGTGAGATTCATCAATCCCGATATTCTATCAATCCCGGCTCGACAAAGATGTATCATGATGTCAAGGAGTAGTATTAGTGTGATAACATGAAAAAGTCTATTGCAGAATTTGTAGCCCAGTGTCCCAATTGTCAACAAGTAAAGATAGAACATCAAAAACCCGGTGGATTGCTTTAGAATATAGAGATTCTGACCTGGAAATGGGAGGTGATTAATATGGACTTCATTATTGGATTACCTCGCTCTTATCATAAGTTTGACTCCATCTGGGTGATAATTGATCGACTTACAAAATGTGCCCATTTTATGCTAGTTAAGACAACTTACACGGCTGAAAATTATGCGAAGTTGTATATCAAGGAGATTGTTAGGCTTCATGGTGTGCCGATATCTATTATATCAGACCGAGGAGCTCAATTTACAGCTAACTTTTGGAGGTCTTTTCATAAGGGTTTAGGCACACAAGTGAATCTCAGCACTGCATTTCATCCACAGACTAACGGACAGGCTGAACGTACCATTCAGACACTGGAAGATATGCTACGAGCATGCGTTCTAGATTTTAAGGGAAATTGGGATGACCATCTTCCACTCATAGAATTCGCCTACAATAATAGCTACCATTCCAGTATTAAAATGGCCCCATACGAGGCACTATACGGGAGAAGATGTAGATCACCAGTTGGATGGTTCGAAGTCGGTGAAACAGAATTATATGGGCCAGATTTGATTCACCAAGCTATTGAGAAGGTGAAAGTGATACAGGAACGATTGAGGACAGCACAAAGCAGGCAAAAATCTTATTCTGATGTCCGACGTCATGATCTGGAGTTTGAGTGTGGTGATTGGGTTTTCCTGAGGATCTCACCAATGAAGGGTATTATACATTTTGGGAAGAAAGGTAAGCTGAGTCCAAGGTATATCGGGCCGTATAAAATTCTTCGACGGATTGGACAGGTTGCTTATGAGTTAGAATTGTCATCCGAATTGGAATTTGTCCAACCGGTATTCCATGTATCTATGTTGAGGAAATGTATTGGAGACCCTTGTCGAGTCGTCCCTATCAAAGATGTACAGGTTACAGAGGACCTAACATATGAAGAAGTGCCAGTGGCTATATTAGATCCACAAATCCGCAAGCTAAGAACAAAAGATGTAGATTCCATCAAAGTATTGTGGAGGAACAAGAATATGGATGAAATAACATGGGAAGCAGAAGAGGAGATGAAGTCTAAATACCCGTACCTATCCACACGCGTTAGTTCATGCCATATATTAGTTAGTATAAATTCAAGAAGGAATTACCTTTGAGATGATAAGAAGTTAATCATATTGGTATTAAGTGATACAAGGGTGTATAAGGGTGATTAACAAGTATTAGAAGTTAAACGAATCAAGGATGTGGTAACTCGTATTTTCAGGTAAACCTAGAGGTTCTTAATACACTCAAGGTCATGTATTAATGTGTTTGAATCATATAATATATGTATCATAAGTCTTGAAGTCAAACGAGTTATGAAACAAAAGTCGACAAACGTTGTCGCAACTTAGGTTCATAATTTTACTTAAACATTAGGTTAAATGTTTCTAAGCTTTTCTCCTAATTTACAAGGAATTACGGGGTGATCTACCCACCAAATTAAAGATCTATGAGTCTAGTTTCTAACGCATTAAACCATTTTTCAATACGATCTTGGAGTATAGAGATATACATATTTTTGCAAGCCTGCACAGATTGGTAGATGACAAGTAGGTGCATCACCTACTTGCCAAAATGATAGGACAAAATTAAAAGACCTAAGTCGGCCAAGAGACGAATTTTAAGGGGTTATGAACTCAGTTATTTCATCCATATTTCAGACCCTCAAAACTAAAGTTAACCCCTGCAACTCCTCCCCAAAAATCCCACACAAACCCTAATCGATTTTCCCTCTTTTTCAAGTTCTATTTGAAGGTAAAACCTAGAGTCTCAAGAACCAAGGGAAGGGCTGAGTTACCCAACAAGTAAGGTAAGTTACTTAAATATTTCATATATTTTTCTCTGCTGTGACTTCATGGTAATTTGTTCTATACATGTAAGAACTCACGGGACGGTGATCGGAAGCCGTGAGTTCGAGTTATTCACTTGTAGCGGACTGTTTTGTGGACTGTTTTGTGTTGCTATTGGTCTGCGTGTTTTACTACTATTTTGTGGAGTATTAGAGGTGGAAGGGTGTGGAGGAACACCATATATATGTAGGGTTGTGGGCTGATAGTGATTCGTAACATTTCTGGGTCGTTTGACACGACTACGGTGGTCGTCGTATGTATGATGTAATTAGGTTGTGCGTAAACTATTTTGGGAGGCTCAATATGTTTATTATTGATGTTGTTTGGGCTGTTTGGTTATTGTTTGGAATGGTGTGAAGTCATATATATAGGGGAGGTGCTGTCCGTTTCAACGTAAAATAGGTTGTGGTCGATACATTAGTTATGACGCTTAAATGATAACGATAGTATCATTTCTCTTATTGTAGACTAAGGAGTTGTGACAATTGCATAGCTTGTGATTGGGGAAATATATACAAGGTATGTGAGGCTATCCCTTTTCTTCTTTTGCACGACTCCGATTGTACATAATGTAATGAACGAGCTTCCAAAGATACTCTACTCTTAGAAGCTAGCAGTACTTACATTGCTTTCCCTCTTATGGAACGATTGATGTTAATGTTTCTTCTCTTATTATTATGTTATCAATGTTGTTGGTACTTCCTGATTCTTATAAGGTTCGTAATGAAGAGTTGGTCCTAATAACGTGTACAGAGGATACCAACATTATGTCACTCTGAAAGGTTTAGAATGTGATTCCATGAGTCGAGCATGCATTATATATATGTATCTATTTTACTCTACCGAGCCGCGCTATAGTCGGCCGGGTACGACACATATTGTGCAACCATTGATCAGTTGGGTTTTACCGAGCACTACGTGGCCGAGTACGATTCTATCGTGCCTTATGACGGCCGGGTACGTTTTTACCAAGCCTATTATGGCTGGGTACGATATGATGATGATGATGCCCACAGAGGCGTAGGTTTTAAAAGTTTATGTATACATATATATGCATCATGCATTTCATGTCAGTAGCCCTTAGAGGTACTCAGATGTTCCAGGTTGTATATTCTTTATCCCTCTTACATTACTGTTCGTATTTATGGTTCCCTGCCTTACATACTTAGTACTTTATTCGTACTGACGTCCTTTTGTTTGTGGACACTACATGTCGTGCTGCAGGCCCTAATAGACAGGCATGTGCAGCTCCCCCACCACAGTAGGTTGTCCAGTTCAGCAGTGATTGGCGAGATCCCTTCTCCGGACTTGCCGTGGTCTTGGTATGCATTTCTGTTATAGATATTATGGGTATGTTGGGGCCCTGTTCCGGCTATGTTGCAGCACTTATGTTCATTTAGAGGCTCATGGACAAGTGTTGACTCATGTATAGTTTGGTATGCCTTGTCGGCTGGTTTTTGTTGTATAGTCTTTCATGGTAGCGTGGTAGCTCATACCTTATATGTAGTTTCTTGATTGTCTGGTCATCCCCTGCTATGTATGTTCATGTCGTCATATTTTATTGCTGGTTGTCCATGATCCAGGCCTACCATTTATATTGATCTCGTCAACCCTAAAAGATAATAAAAAAAAAGTTAGATAAAATGTATGTTGGTGCTCGGCAAGTATGGTCGGGTGCTAGTCATGGCCTCCAGTTTGGGTCGTGACAAACTTGGTATCAAAGCAAGTTTGTCCTAGGGATTGTCTATGAGCCATGTCTAGTAGAGTCTTGATTATGGATGTGTAGAGCACCACATTTATAATCAGGAGGCTACATGACATCTAGGGTTGTTACCTTCTTCCTGAATCTAGATCGTGCGTAGAGTTGAGTCGTAAGTGTTTGTCTCTAATATTCACCTTGTTTTCTTTTAGCGATGCCTTTGACTAGGAAGCAAACAATTAGTAGACAGCTAGATACAGTTGTGGGAGAGGGTACCAGTCAGGTGCCCCAAGCCAGAGCAGGCCAAAGTGAGGCTCAGAGTGAGATTCTGTCTCATACCTCATCTACCCCATCTCCTCCAGAGGATATTAGGAGGCTCCCAGCACCTCTAGTTCCTCCGTCTGGCACTACAGACTAGGATATGCGGAGTGCTTTGCAGGTATTGACTAGCTTGGTAGTTGCTCAGGCTTAGAGGCAGAATACAGGTGCTGCTAAGAAACCAGTTAGTACGAGAGTTCGCCATTTTATTAATTTAGACCCTCCATTGTTTACCGGATCAGACCCCAAGGAGGACCCGCATACTTTTATTGACCAGGTTCATCGTACACTTCGGGTTATGCATGGTAGTGATACAGAGGCAGTAGAGTTGGCTTCTTGTCGGCTACCGGATTTAGCTGTTCTCTGGTATGATAGTCGGGAGAGATTCAGGGGTTCGAACGCTCCTCCAGCTGTGTGGAAGGAATTTTCTGAGGCCTTTCTTCGTCACTACTTGCCAGTTGAGATACGACGAGCTAGAGCTGATAAGTTCTTGAACCTTAGACAAGGTAATATGAGTGTGCGAGAGTAAAGTATGTAGTTCGATTCTTTAGCAAGGTATGCTCCCCATATGGTGGCCGATATGAGTGATAGGCTGCGACCACATCTGATAAATGAGTGCACGACAGCCTCCTTGGTGGAGGGCATGGATATTTCCCGTATTCAGGCTTATGCCCAGACCCTAGAGGATCGTAAGCGCCAGCAGAGGGCAGATAGGGAGCAGGATAGGGGCCAGCATAAGACGGCGAGTTTTGCAAGGTATTCTAGTGACTTCAGAGGCAGCATCAGGCCCCAGTCTTTGAGGAGTTCGGCACCACATGTAGCTAGTGCTCCCCCACAGTTTCAGAGGCCTTAATATGATCGATTTACCCATTCTGGTCCAGGTCAGAGTTCGCAGGCATCGGGCTCGCAACATCACAGGTATACTAGTCAGACGAGACCCATAACACCACGTTGTGATCATTGCGGCAAGGCCCACTTTGGACTGTGTCGTCGAGGTTCTGATGCATGTTATTCTTGCAAACAGCCTGGCCATATGATGCGGTATTGTCCTAACAGGGGAGGTGATGGTATGGCTCAGCCGACTGGATCTGTGTCTGCTTCTTCCTCATCAGTTCGACCTCCAGCACGGGGTTTTCAGCAGTCGACAGGTCGTGGTAGAGGTAGAGGTGCAGTGCCGAGTTTGAGGGGTGGTCAAAATCGAACCTATGCTCTAGTTGGTCGACAGGATCTCGAGTCGTCTCCAGATGTTGTTACAGGTATTTTATCTATGTTTTCTTATGATGTATATGCGCTGATTGATCCGGGATCTACATTATCATATGTTACACCCTTTGTGGCTAATAAGTTTGGCATTGAACCTGAATTGATAAGTAAACCCCTTGCGGTATCAACTCCGATAGGAGATTCTGTGATTGCTAGAAGGGTATATAGAGGTTGCACTGTGATGATTTGTAGTCGTCAAACATCGGCAAATTTATTTGAGTTAGAAATGGTTGATTTTGATGTGATAATGGGAATGGAGTGGTTGGCCTCATGCTATGCAAATGTTGACTACCGTACGAAGATGGTTAGGTTTCAATTTCCTAGTGAACCCATCATTGAATGGAAAGGGAATATTGCTACACCAAAAGGTAGGTTTATTTCCTATCTTAAGGCAAGGAAAATGATCTCAAAAGGTTACATTTATCATTTCGTTCGCGTTAGGCATGCGGAGGCGAAACCGCCTACTTTCCAATCAATCCCCGTGGTCAACAAATTCCCAGATGTTTTCCTAGATGAACTCCCAGGCCTTCCTCCTGAAAGGGTGATTGAGTTTAGCATTGATGTGTTGCCTAACACTCAACCGATCTCTATCCCTCCATACAGAATGGCCCCAGCAGAGTTGTGAGAGTTGAAGGTGCATTTGAAGGACTTGCTGGATAAGGGCTTCATTAGACCTAGAACTTCACCTTGGGGTGCACCAGTCCTATTCGTGCGGAAGAAAAACGGGTCGTTACGGATGTGTATCGACTATCGATAGTTGAATAAGTCTACTATAAAGAACAAGTATCCACTTCCAAGAATTGATGACCTGTTTGACCAACTCCAGGGTGCCAAGTATTTCTCCAAGATTGATTTACGTTCAGGGTATCATCAAGTGAGGGTTAAGGAGAAGGATATTTCAAAGACGGCCTTCCGGACAAGATACGGGCACTTTGAGTTCTTGGTGATGTCGTTCGGGCTAACAAATGCCCCAGCAGCTTTTATGGATCTCATGAATACTATATTTACGCCCTATCTTGATGTGTTCGTGATTGTATTCATTGATGACATTCTAGTATATTCTCGTTCGGAGGCGGAACATGCGGGCCACTTGCGGATAGTATTATAGACGCTTCAGGATCGTAAGTTATATGCTAAGCTCTCCAAATATGAATTTTGGCTGAACTCAGTAGCGTTCCTTGTCCATGTGATATCTGACGAGGGTATTAGTGTTGACACTCAGAAGATCGATGCAGTAAAGAATTGGCTGAGACCTACAACACCATCAGAAGTTCGCAGCTTCCTAGGGCTAGCAGGATATTATAGGCAGTTTGTGGAAGTGTTTTCCTCTATATCATCACCATTGACTAAGTTAACACAGAAAGCTACCAAGTTCCAGTGGTCTGACACTTGTGAACATAGTTTTCAGGAGCTGAAGAATCGATTGACATCCGTACCAGTGCTCACTCTTCCTGAAGGAACAGAAGGTTATGTGGTATATTGTGATGCCTCAGGTATAGGTTTGGGGTGCGTATTGATGCAGCGTGGGAAGGTGATTGCTTATGCATCAAGACAATTGAAGAAGCATGAAAAGAATTATCCAACCCATGATTTGGAATTGGCTGCAGTAATATATGCTTTGAAGATATGGCGGCAATACTTATACGACATCCATGTTGACATCTACACAGATCACAAGAGTTTACAATACATCTTCAAGCAGAAAGAGTTGAATTTGAGGCAGCGTAGGTGGCTTGAATTATTGAAAGACTACGACGTCAATATATTGTATCATCTCGGTAAGGCCAATGTTGTGGCAGACGCTCTCAGCCGTAAATCAATGGGAAGCTTAGTACATATTGAGGCAGGTAGATGGGGGTTGACTAAAGAGCTTCATCAGCTTGCCAATATGAGAATCAGATTGTTAGACTCTGATGACGGAGGTGTTACTGTACAGAATACATCAGAATCATCTTTGGTAGCCGAGGTAAAAGCACGGCAATATGAAGATCCTATCTTAGTACTATTAAGAGAGAGCATTCAGCAGTGTAAAAGTATGGCTTTTGAGATTGGAAGAGATGGGGCACTGAGATACCAGGGCCGATTATGTGTGCCTAACGTGGCAGGGTTGCGAGAGAAGATTATGAATGAGATTCATCAATCTCGGCTCGACAAAGATGTATCATGATATCAAGGAGCAGTATTGGTGGGATAACATGAAGAAGTTTATTGCAGAATTTGTAGCCCAGTGTCCTAATTGTCAACAAGTAAAGATAAAACATCAGAAACCCGATGGATTGCTTCAGAATATAGAGATTCCGACATAGAAATGGGAGGTGATTAATATGGACTTCATTATTGGATTACCTTGCTCTTATCATAGGTTTGACTCCTTCTGGGTGATAATTGATCGACTTACAAAATGTGCCCATTTTCTGCTAGTTAAGACAACTTACACGGCTGAAAATTATGCGAAGTTGTATATCAAGGAGATTGTTAGGCTTCATGGTGAGCCGGTATCTATTATATCATACCGAGGAGCTCAATTTACAGCTAACTTTTGGAGGTCTTTTCATAAGGGTTTAGGCACACAAGTGAATCTCAGCACTGCATTTCATCCGCAGACTGACGGACAGGCTGAACGTACCATTCAGACACTGGAAGATATGCTACGAGCATGCGTTCTAGATTTTAAGGGAAATTGGGATGACCATCTTCCACTCATAGAATTCGCCTACAATAATAGCTACCATTCCAGTATTAAAATGGCCCCATACGAGGCACTATACGGGAGAAGATGTAGATCACCAGTTGGATGGTTCGAAGTCGGTGAAACAGAATTATATGGGCCAGATTTGATTCACCAAGCTATTGAGAAGGTGAAAGTGATACAGGAGCGATTGACGACAGCACAAAGCAGGCAAAAATCTTATTCCGATGTCCGACGTCGTGATCTGGAGTTTGAGGGTGGTGATTGGGTTTTCCTGAGGATCTCACCAATGAAGGGTATTATGCGTTTTGGGAAGAAAGGTAAGCTGAGTCAAAGGTATATCGGGCCGTATAAAATTCTTCGACGGATTGGACAGGTTGCTTATGAGTTAGAATTGCCATCCGAATTGGAATTTGTCCACCCGGTATTCCATGTATCTATGTTGAGGAATTGTATTGGAGACCCTTCTCGAGTCGTCCCTATCAAAGATGTACAGGTTACAGAGGACCTATCATATGAAGAAGTTCCAGTGGCTATATTAGATCGACAAGTCCGCAAGCTGAGAATAAAAGATGTAGCTTCCATCAAAGTATTGTGGAGGAACAAGAATATGGAAGAAATAACATGGGAAGCAGAAGAGGAGATGAAGTCTAAATACCCGTACCTATTCCAGAATGAAGATAACAAGGATGCTGGTGGAACACATGATACATTGGAAGGTGAAATGGCTCTATGAGGTAAGCAATAACTTGAGAATACTCTTCCTTAATACAAAATGGCGATATGCAGATAATGTACATGTCCATAATGCTTTGCATACTCTTGTAAGGCCATACATTGAGTTAACCGCTTGCAAGTTTGTCCTCTATTTATGGGAGAAACTTGACCGGAATCCACGATGATTTAAACTCCCCATGAACCCTTACATTCGAGGACGAATGTTCCTAAGGGGGGAAGGGTGTTACAACCCATATCCACATGCGTTAGTTCATGCCATATATTAGTTAACATAAATTCAAGAAGGAATTACCTTTGAGATGATAAGAAGTTAATCATATTGGTCTTAAGTGATACAAGGGTGTATAAGGGTGATTAACAAGTATTAGAAGTTAAACGAATCAAGGATGTGGTAACTCGTATTTTCAGGTAAACCTAGAGGTTCTTAACCCATATCGTGACTTGTGACACCCCGATATCGGGCTGTGTTTGGGCTGTATTCCGCACATTATAAAATCTTTTGCTTAGTCTTTGGTTTATTTACTCATGCTTAGACTGTTTATTAATGTTTAACTGTTAAAAATTGAATTGGGACTAGTTGGCTGGTCTTGTCTTCACGAGAGGTGTCATCACAACCGGGTCCGGGTTTAGGGTCATGACAAATTTAAAAATTGCCTCAAATTACTTAAAAGTATACTTATTTTTAATATACTTTATATATACTTTATACATTATACTACCGTGGTCATATGGTATCTGGCATGGTACTAGTCCATAATTATCGGGTATTATCACTCGACCCATATTATATCTCAAATTGGCCACTTTCAACAAAACTCGTTTTATTTGATTCGTGTATCCTTTATCCTTTATGATACTTATTTATCGTTTGTTACAAATAGTGTGAATGCGTTGTGAGCACGTGATTTTTGCCCTACAAGAACTACTCCCAAAAATTCAAAATAAAATAGTTTTGTGTTGCTTGTGATTTATTTGTATTTGTCTATGCATGTTTATTTTTACTAAGAAAAAATATAAAATATGTGTTGCATGTGCATTTAGGATTTAATTTTATAATTAGGAATTAATTAAACAATATTTGGATTTGCGAGAATGAAAATCACAAAAATATGTACTTGGCATTTTTTTTAGCATTTAACCTCCCATGGTGTGATTTTATTTTAGTTGGTATTTAATTGTGTGTGAATTATCATTGAGGGTTAATTAGTATTTTTCTAAGTTAATTTTGGCTTTACAATTTATTTTAAAATTTTGGTAATTAGGAATTAAAAGAAAATAAAAGGAAAAAGAAGAAACAAGAGAAAAGAGTAAAAATCGGACTGGGCCAGTTTTAAAAAGGAAAAGTTCAGGCCCAATGTCACCCCCATATCCAGGCCCAATACACCCAATACCCGCCCCAAATCAGCCCAAAACCCGTTCCCCAACCGGTCCGCCCCTACCAGAACCAAACGACGTCGTTTGGACATACTTTGATTAGGGCCGTCGATTTAATTTTATCTAACGGACCATAGCCATTTTCATTACCCGACCCCTTGTCCCCGGATCGACCCAATCCCCAGTTTAAACCAAACGACATCGTTCCTCCTTAGTGAAGTGATCAAGGTCATTGATCGTGAATGATCCAATGGCCAAGATCAAATCCCCATCCCACTATATATTCCTAAAAACCTCACCCCACGCCCCCTAAGCCATACCCCCCGGTCGTCTCTTTTAGAGACGAACCAAACGACCCACCAAACCCTAGCCGCCCTCGTTCCCTTCGCCTTAAAACCCGGCGGCCTGAGGACTGATGACCCTCAAATTCACACCCCTGAACCTTCTAACCACCCTCAACACAAATCCCTACCCCTTTTACCTCGAATCATCCCGGTTTGTTTCGAATCTTCAATCGAAGTTTCGAGAAAAACCCTAAATCTACCCAACCAGTCCCAAAGTTACACCATTGAACCACCTAGCTACCCTCGTCCCAAATCCCACCCCAGTTCTGTCCGAATCTTGTTAGAGCCTTTCGAATTTCAAATCAAAGGCAAACCCTAAAAGAACCAAACTTCAGACTGTGTATGGAGTTAAAAATTTGAGGTTTTGACCGACTTTAGTCGAGTGTTCTCAGTCGAGAACACTCGATTAAGGTCCGTTTTGGCTTCAAAGTTTCAAGACGAAGTTCAAACTAAAACGGATTGGGTTTGGTCTGAAATTTCGAGGTATTTCTTTTGTTTTCCTTTTTCTTTTGTTGTTGTTTTATTTCTGACTTTTTAGTTCGTCATTTATGTCAAGTAGTTCTTCCTCCAGTTTCGGACCTTTTTCATGGTCTAGTTTTCTTCTGTTGATTAACATATGGTTAAATAGTTTCGTCGATTAATTCGGTTTAATTGTAGTTCAGAAGTTCTGGTCAAGTCGTTTGCTGTTATGCCAAATTATTTCATTTTTATGTGATGTTTGGTCCCCTACTCTGTGACGTGACTTGGCATATGAATTTAGTTGTTCATTCAAATGTGTTTACAGTTTCATCTGCTCGTATTTAGGTTTAATGTAGAATTGTGTTAGTCTATTCCCTGAATCCTTAAACCCTTCATCTTTGTTGCAATACTGTTCGTGTTGATCAAAGTTCAATTGTTGTGTGAGTTTAGTGGTTTGAATCTGACTGTGGTTCTGTTTAAGTTTGGGGTCCGAGGGAATTCAACTTGTGTTTAAATTCAGCTTTAGTTAATTAGTGATTAGGTTTCTTTCTTAAGAATTAGTTATAGCTGAAAGAAGTAATCACAGGGGTTCCATGGGGGTAATTTGGGAATTGAAAACTTGAAGAAATGGGTAGTTTGAGTGTTCTGTCCACTAAGTACTAATGTACCATTAAATAGACATTTGTTTAATAGTTAGTGGGAAACAAAACATAATGGTATGTGGAGGCTTAAAAGGAATCAATTAAAATATAGCAGGGCCCATACACCTTTGAATTAAACAATGAAATTAGACACTTAGTAGTGGCTGTCAGGGAATATGATGGAAGAAACACATTTCTTAATGATTTAAGTGTTAAAACAGGCTGGAAAAGGGGTCTGTCTTAAGGTATAAAATACATGCCAGAACTTAGAAAAAAATGAGTTTTTGAGAGTTCTTTGAAGAGGCAGTCTCAGACAACATTTTAAAAAGCTAAGGCATTCAGTTTTTTTAGAGCTCTGGAGAGTTTAAGAACAGAAAACCAAAAATATATTGTTTCATTGCATTCATAGGTGTAAGTCGAATTCTGGAAAGTGATTCTCATTGCTGAAGTGGTTCAGTAGTCTACTGATTAAGTTTTGGTTTAATTCCAACTCTATTGAGTCTGTTCGTTTTGATATTTGTTGTTGCTATTGGTTTTGCAACTTGTTCTGGGCTGTGGTCGAGTTGATTCTGGGTAAAAAGTGGTCTTGAACTGTGATGGTTGCTGTTTGAATTCCTGGTTGCTGTTGTTTACTATTCTGTTGCTAACTCCTCCTTCTACTCGATTATATTTCTAGGTACCTTGTTGTCTCTAATGCCTTGAAGTTTCATTCGATGTATCTGAACGATTATGAAATCAAATGACGAGGCACTGCTACCATATGAATTTGCTTCTGTATTTCACTATTAGTATAGCTTGTAGTTATAGATTTCAAATACGCATTAGTAATTTCTGAAACTTGTCTTGTAATTAAACTAGAGAGACTGTGGATTATTGATTATATGACCATGAATCTGTACTGGACTGTATGAGCTACTCGGATTTGCTATAGTTAATTTAGTTAACTGTGACGTTAATGTGAAGGTGAATCTGGATCGTAATAGCCAATTGCTATAGCTTCCATATTTAGGGTGCTGGGATCACAAACGGGTATAAAATTAGACATGACTAATTGTACGAATAACATGGTATAATATATAATCACCTCAATAAGTTAAGCTTTTTCATGATTATCTGTGTTAATTCCTAGCATGAACAACGGCTTTAAATCTGATAGATATGTGAACTCGAGTTGGTAATTTTGGTTAGCATAAGGGCTGGGGTATAGAATCAGAATAATTGTTCATTTCGTTGAGCTAGTTCACTAAACTTGATGGTTTAAAACTTTCAGTGAACACTTGTGCACATTGAACTGAAGCGTTGTTTAATTTAACGGCTGGGGCTCGACAGCCCCTTTGCATAAAGTGTAAGCTCCAGGGCCGAAATAAATGGCCCAGGCCTGGGTCTGACATGCATATCCGTTTGGGGCCTGGACCCATGTCTGCGATTGGTCCAGTTTGTGCTGGGCCTGGATTATGATTCCTTCACGTAGACTGTTTGGAGTTTGCAGATCTAGATGTAGTATTTCTTAAAAGATAATAATTAGTTAGGTTTTATTTTTATTATTAGAGAGAAGTAAAAATAGGAAAATCACCATAGCTTTTAGGTTTGCCTTTTGAATAATAAAAATGAGACGAGCCTCGCTAAACAAACAAATAAACTACGGGGCCCTCATTAAATGTATATATAAAAATACTTAGATTTCGGGACGGGTCGTTTAACGAATTTCACGGTTTTTCCCCAAAGTAATAACGCGCTAGTCTCTGTAGGCGCGTATTTTAATAATGTTACCTTCCTAAACTTGGGTGCGCATTTATGTGACCCAAATCCAAATCTTAACGATGTTAAAATATGTCAAAAACCACGGGTGCATTTATGTGACGTGGTTTAAGACTTCCTTTAATGACGTTGCAATTTTCCTTAAAAAATAGATAGAAAGCGGTTGAAGTTAAAATTTGCACATAGGTTCAACATGTATTTTAAATCAGATAGATAAGCTGAATATGACAGTTGAGCGACCGTGCTAGAACCACGGAACTTGGGAATGCCTAACACCTTCTCCCGGGTTAATAGAGTTCCTTACCCGGATTTCTGGTTTGCGGACTGTAATACAGAGTCAATCTTTTCCTCGATTCGGGATTCAACCGGTGACTTGGGACACCATAAATCTCCCAAATGGCAACTCTGAATTAAATAAATAAATCCCGTTTCGATTGTCCTTTAATTGGAAAAACTCCCTTTACGCCCCTTTACGCAGGCGCAGGTAAAAAGGAGGTGTGACAGCTCTGGCGACTCTACTGGGGACGAACCCAGAATCTCTGATTCAGGGTTCAAAATTCGAGCTTTAAATAATTGTTATAATTGGCTTGTTTTATCTGATTTTTTACATGTTTGGGCCTAATGTGCTAAGTGATGCTTTTTACCGCTTTGATATTATCTGAACTGTATAAACTGCTACGAAGCCCTTCTCTTCTCATGTTCGGGGATGTGCTCGCTGGTCGAGACTCTCTATTCTGTTAGTGTCATACCTTGAAATAAGAAAGAGGCTTGGACAAGTTACTAAGCCGGATGGCCTTTTGGTTCCCGGTACGTAGCCACCTCCTCGACTCGAGTTGTCCGCTCGAGTACACAGACTAGAACAAATACCCAGGTTATGAACCTAGAATAACTCAGCTTCATGTCGGATCCCTAGTAGGAACATTTGTTTGCATCACGTGCATTTGACTTTGGAGGCTCAACACAGGGGTTGGGTCTGTCTAGGACAGGTACCAAAAATGACAAAAGACCATCCTGATGCATCTTACTTGCTACTTGTGCATTTGTTTGCTTCGGACTTGCATACTGACCGGCTTTTGAATATTTTGAGAAAAGAGAGATAGAGGTACGAGGGTTAAAGAGAGTTAATCGCCTGTTTTGAAAAAAACCCAATGTCCAAATAGTGTCGAAACTCTGCCGAATTTTTGAGAAAATGAAAAAAAAGAAAAAAAATAGTTTTATTTGCCGATGAAACGAGTCTTGTTTTCAAAAGAAGTTTATTTTATCGGTCCGAACTATGCCAGTTTGATTCTCACAGGGTGTGAGATACGTAGGCAACCCCCATCGGGTCCAACTTCACTTTTTGCGAAATTAGCCAAAAGAACAAAAAAATTATTTGAAAATAATTAGGGTGATGTCATTCTTGCTAGAAATAGCCGAATGTCCCTAAAAGGGCGCCGGAAGGCTATTTTTGTAAGAACAACCGCCTGTGGTCATTTTTTTTAGGGCTTTCACCGGTTAGCCGACACAGCCTTAAAATCTTCGACCCCAAGGTGCTGAAAGGCCGTATTGGCAAAACCGGGTTTTATTTTAAATGAAAAAAAAGAGAAAAGTGTCCACGTTATCTTTGAGTTAGTGGAATCATGATTTTTGCTTAACCACCCTAATAAATGTGCAGAATGAGCACAAGTCAGAATTTGCACGTAACAATTGTGAACAAGATCCCTTTGGAGGTGCACATGTGGTGGGATGACTTGGGCGAATCAAGGCGCGACACAGTCAATCTATGCCTGGGAGGCCTCACTGGGTTGCTGAAGATTAATCCTAGGGGGGATATCATAAAGGCCTTGGTCACATTCTGGGACCCGGCTCACAACGTATTTCACTTCTCGGATTTTGAACTTACCCCAACATTGGAAGAAATAGCCGGATACATCGGGAGTCCCAAAGTTCCTCTGAGACACCAGTACCTGATTGCTCCGAGGGCCGTAGCCGTACACAGGTTCCTAGACTCTTTGAAAATAAGTAGGGGGGCCCACAACCCAGACTTGGCAGCTGGATTTTGTACTTTGAAGTTTATATACAATAGATATGGTCACATAGAGGGGTTCAACAAGCCATAGAACAAAATCTGTAGCAAAGGAAACCGCCTTAAGTGGGAAGAACATAGGTGTTTTGCATTCATGGTAGCCCTTTTTGGGACTCCTGGTGTTTCCTAGAAAAGATGGGAACATTGACATACGAGTATCTAGGGTTGTCAGCACTTTGCTTACTCAGGCCAACAGCACCCTCGCACCCATGATAGTAGCTGAAATCTTCCGCTCTCTCACAACCTGCAAAGCCGGGGGAAACTTTTTTGAGGGGTGCAACGTGTTGCTGCAGATGTGGATGATCGAACACCTATGTCATCGTCCTCAATTTATGAGTTATGGGTCGACGGAGAAAACTTGCATAGAGGAATTTCCTACGAGGGTTGACGGAATCAGCTTACCAGAAGGGGTCACAGAATGGACAGCGTGCCTCCATTCTGTCACTGCGAGCCAAATAGAATGGACATTTGGATGGTTGCCTGTGGATGAAATCATATATATGCCAGCCACTGGACCTCATTTCCTTTTGATGGGGCTCAGGAGTATCCAGCCCTATAGCCCTTATCGAGTTTTGAGGCAGTTGGGGAGATGCCAAATAGTTCCGAAAGATGAAGATCTTAGTGGCCAAATAGTCGAGATCGGGCCCAACGGACAATTTCATGAAGCAGCAGTCCGTCAAATTTGGAGCGAGTGTCAATACTTAACGGCAAATACGTGTGTACGTGATCGGTCTAAAGGTGAAGTTTCGCTGGGATACCTTGCTTAGTATAGGAGAGAAATCGAGTTTGGGAGGCCAGCCAAAAGACCCCATCTCCAGGAGTTCGTCAAGGCATCGCAAGGACAGTGGGATATGATGACTAAAGAACATGAGTATAGAGCCGCAATAGGCAGATTGGAGAAGCAAGTCATGGAGCTTCAGTTTGAAAATTGTGTTCAAGCCGCTGCAAACAATGGATAAAAGAAAAAATTAGCTCAGGAAAATGAAGTCCTCAAAGCTCAAATCCAGAAGATGAAAAGAAACCCGGAGAGAAGTCGAGCTGATAAAAGGCTCATAAACGGTCTGAAGAAGAAAGCCCTCGAGTATCAAGAAAACCTGGAAAAATCTGAAGCTGGTCTAGCGAGAATCCAGGCGAAATGGATAAAGAAGGAAAAAGAGCAAGCACGGTTTTATGAAGGGACCATCACTATCCTAAGAAGAAGGATAGCCACTCTCAAGAATGAGGCAGTCAAGCAGGCTCAAGATTTCAAATCTGATAGGGAACGTTGTTATGATCTGGTGGCTCGGATAGAGGAAGAAATGCAGCAGTTGCAAAATCAACACCTGCAGGACTCTCGAGTGTTAGAAGCCCGTAATCAGCAAATAGGGTGGTTGCTTCAGGAGAAAGGCGTCATAAGAGAGAGAATTAGAAACATCGCTGACTACATCGTTATGAAGTGCCACATTTGTGAGGATATGACTCGCACTACATTCTTTGCAGCAGTGATGACCTTTGTTAAGCAAATAATGAACAATTTGGACCTACTTCAAAGGGATCTTGCAAATAGGCCCGTGGCAAGACCAAACGATGTCCCACGGACATCAGGAACATTGATGTACTCATAATTTTCCATTTGAATCTGTATTTCCTTTTCTGTCAGGGTCTGTGAGTCATGTTGGGTTTGCATTTTCTTTCTGTTCTGAGTCTGCATTTCTTTAGAGTGTGATATCTTGATTTCAGAGTCTGTTTGTCTTCTTTGTGTCAGAGTCTGTTGGTCTTTTTAAATTTGTTGATATTGAGTCTGTGTAATCGAAGCATCTATTTTATAAAAGCTAAAAATCCCAAAAATGTTTTATTTACTTGCACACTTATCTGACATAACTACGCACGGTCTGATTCATGTGGGGACGTGATACGTAGGCAATCTCTATAGGATTCGACCGCCACTAAAAGGGAAAGGAAAAATAAAGAAGGATAGAATAAAGTTTAAAAGAAGAGGCACAATTGTGAGAGGCCGGAATGACGCACGCAACCGAAGCAAATGCATGATAGAAATGGTTAATTGCCTAGGTGTATTGCATCCCAACGTGTAATTGCATATGTGTTAAACTCTAACAAACTAACAAGTTTGTTGATTTCCAGAGAATTCAAGCAGTTAGTTTATTTAGAGGATACTGGCACACTATCATTACCAAACCAGATCAAAGGGACCAATACCATAAATCATGTCTATCCCGGATGTCGACACTAGTGTTGAGGTAGAGGAGTTGGACGTCAATAAAATGAAAGAGGAGATGCTCAAAATTAAGCAACAGATGGCCAAAATGTACCAGGCCTGGTCCCAAGGGCAATCACCACCGTCTTACCCAGCCAACCCGATTTTTACCCCACCATTATCTCAGTCTCAGGATCATCCCGCCACCAATCCAGGTTTTCCTATTTATCAACACTACCATGGCACTACTTCTCATACGCCACAAGCTCCGCCACCAAAATCAATTCCATACCCTCCTCCGCCAATCACCCCTGTCTTTGTGGCATCTCCACCAGCTGCACTCTATAAATCCCCGAGTGAACCTGTGTTCCAAGCGCAGGACAACCATTATTATCCCCCGGAGCTTACCTTCAAAGCGCCCGAAGCCTATCCACATGATCCACATTCTGACCTACCGGGGAAAGCAGAAAAACCGGCCAGAAATCCTGAACAGGAAGAGATGTTCACAAAAATGAAAAGCATAGAACAATCCTTCAGGGATATGAGAGGGTTAGGAGGTCAGGTGAGTGTAGCTTACAAAGACCTGTGTTTGTTCCCAAATGTACAACTATCGGCAGGGTTCAAAATGCCCAAATTCGACTTGTACAAAGGACACGGTGATCCGGTGGCTCATCTAAGAGGTTTTTGTAGCAAGATGAGGGGAGCAGGCGGAAGAGATGAATTACTGATGGCGTATTTCAGCCAAAGTTTAAGTGGATCGGCGTTAGAATGGTACACCAGACAAGATCATAGCAGGTGGTACACATGGGACGATTTGGCCCAAGCATTCGCTTGTCACTTTCAATATAATCTTGAGATTATTCCGGACCGACTGTCCCTGACCAAACTGGAAAAGAAGCACAGTGAAAGCTTTAGAGAATATGGTTTCCGGTGGAGGGAGCAAGCAGCAAGGGTAGATCCCCCAATGAAAGAGAGCGAGATGGTTGATTACTTTTTGCAAGCTTTGGAGCCGACCTACTTTGGTCATCTGGTGTCTGCAATTGGCAAATCTTTTAATGAGGTTGTAAAAATGGGAGGCATGGTCAAGGAGGGGCTTAAGTCCAACAATATCGTGAGTTATTCAGCGATCAAGGCAACCACCCAGGCCATTCAAAGCGGCACTGGGGGTGTGCTTGGGAAAAAGAAGAAAGAAGATGTCACGACTGTTGAGTCTGGAGCCTGGTTTGGATCTAGAGGCCCGTCACCCTACTATAGCCAATCACGACCCTACCACCAAAATTACCCCCACATTTCATATAGCCCTCCACAGCACTACTACTCACCACCAAATCCCCATTTTTCCGTCCATCATGAACAAACCTATACCCAAACCCCGGCACACGCACAGTGGCGTACGCCGGCTCCACAAAATCCATACCCAGCTCCACAAAACACATATCCACCCCCAAGGGCCTACAGAAATCCCCCCGAGACAGGTTTCCGACCAAGATAGGTTTTCGACCAAACCAAGCCCTCAAGAATGAGAGGTCATAGAAGCAAAAGACTTTCACTCCATTGGGGGAATCATATACCAGTCTTTTCCACAAATTGAGGCAATTGGGCATGTTGAATCCAATTGAGCCCAAAATGCCAAATCCTCCCCTAGAAATCTTGACCACTCGATGAGTTGTGAGTACTGTTCAGGGGTCCCTGGGCATGATACAGAGAAGTGTTGGAAATTAAAAACAGCTGTGCAAGAGCTTATCGATACTCATTGGATCGAGGTTAAAGCCCCAGGAGCACCAAATATCAATCAGAACCCACTGCCAACTCACTATGAGACACACATGATTGAGTTGATACACAAAGAGGGGGAGCCTAGGAAGCCCTCACAGACAGTAATGATGATCCGTTCCAGCAAAACCAGCTTAAAGGAAAAAGTAACCAGTGGGAAATCAGTGGCCTAGTTAAGAGGGGTAGATGATAATCCAGCTGTGGTAGCCGAGAGAGGGTCGTCAAGCACTGTTGCAGTAAAACCAGAGAAAGCTAAAATGGTAGTGCCAGGGGTTGCAAGTAAACCAGTTGTGGTCGTGAAGGGTGATCACACAGAGCCTATTATTATAAAACCAGTAACTCAGCTTCCAGTAATCAACTGCAAGGCTGTTCCTTGGAATTATAAACGGGTGACGGTGATTTACAAAGGGAAAGAAATCAAGGAAGAAGTTTGTGAAGCACAAGGTTTGACTCGCTCAGGAAGGTGTTTTACTCCCGAGGAGTTAAGAAGAACTAAAAACGATCCAACGCCGGTGAAAAAACCTGTAACCAAAGAAGAGGCAGAGGAATTTCTTAGGAGAATGAAAGCGCATGACTATTATATTGTAGAACAGTTGAGGAAAACACCCGCTAAGATTTCATTACTCTCATTGCTAATCCATTCAGATGAGCACCACCAATCACTGATGAAAATCTTGAATGAGGCCCATGTTCCCGACAAGATCTCGGTAAACCATCTAGAAAAGATAGCCAACAAGAGTTTTGAAGTAAATAGAGTCACTTTTTCTGATGACGAATTGCCGGTAGAGGGTACTGAGCATAACAAAGCCCTTTACCTGACAGTGAAATGCAAGGGCGCCGTGGTTACCCAGGTATTGGTTGACAATGGTTCAAGTGCAAACATCTGTCCTCTCTCAACTCTAAGCAAGCTAAAAGTAGAAGAGGAGAGAATCCATAAGAACAGTATCTGTGTGCGGGGATTTGACGGCATAGGGAAAGACTCAGTCGGGGACATAATATTGGAGCTGACCATAGGTCCGGTAGAATTCACAGTGGAATTCCAAGTGCTGGATATCGTTGTTTCCTACAATTTGCTATTAGGGCGACCGTGGATTCACACCGCTAAAGCAGTACCATCAACACTCCATCAGATGGTCAAGTTTGAATGGGACAGACAGGAAATAGTTGTGCACGGCGAAGATAATTTGTGCGCTCACAGCAACACCATTGTGCCGTTCATTGAAGTGGAAGATGACAAGGGACCATGGATCTACCAAGTTTCTGACGCAACGTCAGTCGAAAAAGTTCCATAAGGGAAGTGTATCCCAAGTCCGAAGATAAACGCCGCATCAGTCATGGTAGCGTATGAAATGTTGAAGAATGGTTTTGTACCAGGAAAGGGTTTGTGATCAGCGTTGCAAGGCATCATACAGCCCGTGTCTCTTCCTGAAAACTTGGGAACATTTGGTCTGGGATTCAAGCCCACAGCCACAAACATAAAAAGAGCCAGGAAATTGAAACAGAGGATATGGGTCATTCCAAAGCCGGTCCCACATCTTTCCAGATCATTTGTCCAGTCCGGTACGAGGAGTCGCTCAGTGACAGCAATTCCCAGTCCTATGATTAATCCTGACAAGGAGTTGATTGAAAGATTTGAGAAGTTGTTCGACAATGTGAACATGGTGGAGATTGGAGAAGGTTCTAGCAATGCAGAAGTGCAATTTGTTGGGCCAAAAACAAAGCTTAATAATTGGAAGGCTACTCCTCTCCCTACTTGGAAGGAGTCTTGGTAGTTTGCTTTGATTTTCCTTTAAGTTTGTACGGATTATTCCAGGGATGCAATCCAGATTTCATTTTTTTTCCAGTCTGTTTGAGTGTGCAAACCTTGTTATCTTTTATCAATCAATGAAATACAATTTCTCTTTCTTCATCATTCCTGATGGTTTGCCTTTTGTTTTGTTTTCTTTTCTATACAGTTCTT
Organism: Nicotiana tabacum; assembly: GCF_000715075.1. NCBI lineage: Eukaryota > Viridiplantae > Streptophyta > Magnoliopsida > Solanales > Solanaceae > Nicotiana > Nicotiana tabacum. Next base: position 92,289,511 of record NC_134080.1, on the reverse strand, counting down.
TTTACGCTAGTTCTAATGACATGGCATGCATAAGGAATCCTCAGCCCAGTCTTAAAAATCAATCTGATCCCGAAATGTTAGTTCAAGAAGTAGATTGTGATTACGAATTAGAATATGATGATGAGGGTGAAGACTTCGAAGATATTAGTAAGGAGTTAATTCACTTCGAAGAAAAACCCAAACCCAACCTGAATGACACAGAAGCCGTCAATTTAGGGGACACAGACAATGTCCAAGAGACTAAAATAAGTGTCCACCTCGAGCCAAAAATTCAGGAGGAGTTAATCAAAGCACTCATCGAGTACAAAGATGTTTTTGCATGGTCATATGACGACATGCTGGGTTTAAGCACTGATTTAGTGGTCCACAGATTGCCCACTGATCCGGCGTTCCCCCCCCCCCTGTCAAGCAAAAGCTGAGGAAATTCAAAACTGATATAAGTGTGAAAATTAAAGAAGAAGTTACCAAGCAGTTGAACGCAAAGGTTATTCGGGTCACCCGATATCCTGTTTGGTTGGCTAACGTTATCCCTGTACCGAAGAAGGATGGCAAGATCAGAGTATGCATCGATTACCGCAATCTCAACAAAGCAAGTCCGAAGGATAACTTCCCACTACCTAATATCCATATTTTGATTGATAATTGTGCCAAGAGCGAGATTGGATCTTTTGTGGATTGCTATGTCAGGTATCATCAGATTCTAATGGATGAAGAAGATCCAGAAAAGACGGCGTTCATCACGCTATGGGGAACTTATTGCTACTGGGTAATGCCATTTGGTTTGAAGAATGCTGGGGCAACTTATATGAGGGTGATGACTACTGTATTTCATGATATGATACATAAGGAGATTGAGGTATATGTAGATGATATGATCATAAAATCAAAGCATCAGGCCGACCACGTCGAGGATTTGAGAAAATTCTTCTAGAGGCTTCGCGGGTACAACCTCAAGCTTAACCCCGCCAAATGTGCATTTGGTGTTCCATCCGGAAAGCTGTTAGGATTCATAGTCAGTCGGCGAGCCATCAAGTTGGACCCATCAAAGATCAAATCCATACAACATTTGCCCCCTCCGAGGAACAAGACTGAAGTGATGAGTCTGTTAGGAAGGCTGAACTACATCAGCAGGTTTATTGCTCAGCTCACGACAACTTGTGAGCCTATTTTCAAGTTGTTGAGAAAGGACGTTGTGATCAAGTGGACTGATGAGTGTCAAGAAGCTTTTGACAAGATAAAAGGTTACTTGACAAACCCACCTATTCTGGTTCCGCCAGAACTAGGGAGACCTTTGATTCTCTACTTGACAGTCTTGGAAAATTCATTTGGTTGTGTACTGGGGCAGCATGACATCACCGACAGGAAAGAACAAGCCATCTATTATCTTAGCAAAAAGTTCACAACTTATGAGGTTAAGTACACTCACCTAGAAAGGACATGTTGCGCCCTAACTTAGGTCGCACAGAAATTGAAACATTACTTGTCATCCTACACTACCTACCTCATTTCGCGTTTGGATTCGTTGAAGTATATCTTTCAAAAGCCTATGCCGACAGGAAGACTTGCAAAATGGCAAATTTTGCTCACAGAGTTTGACATAATCTATGTGACTCGGACTGCGATGAAAGCCCAAGCATTGGCCGATCATTTGACCGAGAACCCGGTCGATGAAGAGTATGAGCCACTAAGGACTTATTTTCCCGATGAAGAGGTGATGCACATTGATGAACTAGAACAGGCCGGAAAGCCAGGTTGGAAACTTTTCTTTGATGGGGCTGCTAACATGAAAGGAGTCGGAATAGGAGCTGTGCTTATTTCTGAAACAGGGCATCACTATCCTGTTACGGCTCAGCTTCGGTTTTATTGCACCAACAATATGGCTGAATATGAAGCATGCATTTTGGGTTTAAGGCTAGCAGCAGACATGGATGTCCAGGAAGTCTTGGTCTTGGGAGACTCGGACCTTCTGGTACATCAAATTCAAGGAGAATGGGAAACGCGAGATCTGAAGCTCATACCATACCGACAATGCTTGCATGATCTTTGTCAAAGGTTTAGATCATTGGAATTCAGGCATATTCCAAGGGTCCATAATGAGGTCGTCGATGCTCTGGCTACCCTAGCGTCAATGCTGCACTATCCGGACAAAGCCTATGTCAATCCTTTGCATATTCAAGTACGAGATCAGTATGCTTACTGCAACATGATTGAAGAAGAATTTGATGGCGAACCATGGTTCCATGATATCAAGGAGTACATCAGAATAGGGATATACCCAGTGCAAGCCACGGGGGATCAAAAGAGAACAATTCGACGGTCCCAAGGCGAATGGAGCAGTTGAGGCAGCCAACAAAAACATAAAGAAGATACTTCGGAAAATTGTAGAAGGTTCTAGGCAATGGCCTGAAAAATTACCATTTCCATTGCTGGGTTATCGCACTACTATCCGTACTTCAGTAGGGGCAACTCCTTATTTGTTGGTATATGGAACTGAAGCCGTAATACCTGCGAAAGTTGAAATCCCGTCCCTTCGGATTGTCGCTGAGGCTGAGATTGATGATGATGAATGGGTCAAAACCCGTCTGGAACAGTTGAACTTGATTGATGAAAAAAGATTGGCAGCTGTGTGTCATGGCCAGTTATATCAAAAGAGAATGGCAAGAGCATACAACAAAAAGATGTGTCCCCGGAAGTTTGAAGTGGGCCAGCAAGTGCTAAAACGCATCCTTCCACATCAGGCTGAGGCAAAAGGCAAGTTCGCCCCGAATTGGCAAGGGCCATTCATTGTAACCAGAGTATTGTCCAATGGTGCTTTATGTTTAACAGATATCGAAGGAAAATGCATAGACATGGCTATCAATTCTGATATAGTAAAAAGATATTATGTATGATTTCTTTGGTATAATTGTTGATTGTTTGTATTTGGCATTATTTCGAAGATTGAAATGAGGAAGGCAATTTGTTCTACTATCTAAACACTTTACCCTTTGTTCTCCTTTTTTGAGCTTTATTTCTTTCTTTCATACCCCTCTTTTGGAATCAGTAACGAAAAAGAGAGAAAAAGGAAGAAAAGAAAAAGAGAAAAGAAAAGAAGTGAAAAAATATAACAACAAGAAAATTCAGGTGTGAACTACGTTTGACCTGATCCCTGTTAAGGGTACGTAGGCAGTTTTACGGCTCGGTCATAGTAAAATAAAAGTCAAAAGATCCCCAAGCAAGAAACTGGGGCAGATGTTGTATTTGTAATAAGAAATGTGATTCCAAAAGTTGTAATTTTAAACCCATGTCAAATTATTTTGAGCCTTTGATACCCTTTCCTTTTAATCCCATCCAAAAGCCCACATTACGGTCCAAAGAAAGACCTTCTGATCAATTTTCGAGAGATGACAAGTCGAGTAAATAGAGTGATTCATATCAAGGTAATACTCCGGTCCAAGCAGGGAAATTAATGAAAATGAGAGTCTTATTGGTGAAAACCTTCACAGGCACCATAAGGCAACGGAAGTTGAGAGAAATAAAATGAGAGAGTCTTATCGGTGAAAACCTTCACAGGCACCATAAGGCGATGGGAGTCGAGAGAAACGAGAGAGTCTTATTAGTGAAAACCTCTCGAAGGGCACTATATGGCGACAAGGAATTAAAAGGGGCAAACGAGATAAGCTTGATGGAAAGGATTCGTCGAGACCTCAAGCAGAATAAAGATGTTGTTTCGTCAAAAAGAAGATGGGTTGCGGGACCTTTGAAATACAAAGTATGGATATCAGGAAGATTGATTGATGTAAACAGACTGGGTGGATTAATCCAAAAATGTACGACATGACCATTGGGATCGGTTATACCATTCAGATAAGTTATTTTCTCTTCAAACAATTGTTCAGAAAGATTTTTCTTATTCTATCTTTCGAAGTCATCATTTTCCATTTCTTTTTGGTCAGCAGTAGTTTGTTTTTAAAGAAGGATTTTCAAAGCCAACTACCAGTTGCCAACATGGTGCAAGGTAAATGGGGATAAGACAGGAGAGGATAACGTGATAGGACGAGAAAGACGTCGTTGTAAGACCAAATGATGGATTGGTCTAGGTATTTGGGGACAGTATGGAGCGAAGGTGGAAAACAATGGTGGAGAAGTTGGTGAATACAGAATCATCAAGAAGGTCGGAAGTTATCAGCCAAGTTGTAAGATGGTCAAACAACACAGAACATGGAAAAGAGCGAAAGGGAAAACCGTCCCCAGCAGGAGCATCCCCACGTTTTAAACTAACAAAATCTCTTTGGTTTTAAGCAGGGACAGGAAATGATTGTCAAACTGGGGCAGAAAATTTTTGAAAATTTTCTGGAAGTCAGGTACCCACTTGGGGAAGAAGGAAGATAACACAAGTTTGGAGAAAAGTGGTATCCCCAGTAGTCAGAAGAAGACAAAACAAGTTTTAAAGAACGCAATTTCGGGAGGAAGATAACATAAGTCTTAAGAGAAGTAGTTCCAGCGGAAGGAAAACACCAACTTTAAGGGAAGTAGTCTTTGAAGGAGGAAAATAACATATTTTCGAATGAAACACCGGTGTTATCCCCAGCAGTTTTCAGAGGAATGGAACACCAGTTTTGAGGGAAGCAGTTCTGAAAGAAGATAATTCAAGTTGGAAGGAAAATGGTTCAAGAGGCAGGAAGGAACAACGACAATAAAGCGCATATTTTAAGAAGTAGTTGAAGTCAGGAGCCCGCCTGGAGAATGGAGGTGTTATATTTTTAAGAAGTTGTTGAAGTCAGGAGCCCGCCTGGAGAATGGAGGTGTTATATTTTTAAGAAGTTGTTGAAGTCAGGAGCCCGCCTGGAGAATGGAGGTGTTATATTTTTAAGAAGTTGTTGAAGTCAGGATCCCGCCTGGAGAATGGAGGTATTATATTTTAAGTAGTTGAAGTCAGGAGCCCGCCTGGAGAATGGAGGTTTTTATATTTTTAAAGTTGTAGTCGAAGCCAGGAGCCCGCCTGGAGAATGGAGGTTGTTATCATTTCAAGTTGTAGACGAAGTAAGGAGCCCGCCTGGAGAATGGAGGTGTTATATTTGTAAGAAATTGTTGAAGTCAGGAGCCCGCCTGGAGAATGGAGGTTGTTATATTTTCAAGTTTTATTGAAGTCAGGAGCCCGCCTGGAGAATGGAGGTATTATCTTTTTAAGTCGTTGTAGAAGTCAAGAGCCCGCCCGGAGAGCAGAGGGTTGCAACAAAGATCCCAGCATAAAGTAAAGTTCAGAAGTTGGAAGGAAGCCAACACTAGTCAGAAGAAGGCAATTCAAGCTTCGAAGAAAAAATAATTCGAAGCTCACAAGAAGGAAATAAGCAATTCAAATTCGATAATCAAGAGAAGACTACAAGTCAAATCAGAAGTAAAAAAACTTCAGAGGAAACACAAGGCAACAAGATAGCATGGCAGCAAGGCAACAACAGTCACATGACCAAGTTTGAGAATAAATCTTTGTAATTCATAGACCATAGCTTAGTATAACTTCTTTATTTTTTTATTTTTTTTATCAAGGTATAATAAGGAGTTCAGTAAGCAGTATCAGCAGCAGCAGCAGTAACAGTGAAACCACAACTCCATGGTAGTCCTAGCTACCAAAATTTTTCGAACTATATTGACCCGATTCCCTTTTAGCCAAGGATATGTAGGAAACCTTTGAAGCAGAGGTTCGGTCAACTCTCTTTCAGAAATATGCTTCACATGGAGTAGCCGAACGGGCAAAAATCGCTCGTATCCGCTCACTTTATCTTTGCACGAAAACTCTTCATGTTTCCGGACAAAGAGGGGCAGCTGTGAGCACGTGATTTTTGCCGTACAAGAACTACTCCCAAAAATTCAAAATAAAATAGTTTTGTGTTGCTTGTGATTTATTTGTATTTGTTTGTGCATGTTTATTTTTACTAAGAAAAAATATAAAATATGTGTTGCATGTGCATTTAGGATTTAATTTTACAAAGAGGAATTAATTAACAATATTTGGATTTGCGAGAATGAAAATCACAAAAATATGTACTTGGCATTTTTTATTTTTTTTAGCATTTAACCTCCCATTGTGTGATTTTATTTTAGTTGGTATTTAATTGTGTGTGATAATTATCATTGAGGGCTAATTAGTATTTTTCTAAGTTAATTTTGGCTTTACAATTTATTTTAGAATTTTGGTAATTAGGAATTAAAAGAAAATAAAAGGAAAAACAAGAAACAAGAGAAGAAGAGTAAAAATCGGACTGGGCCCGTTTTAAAAAGGAAAAGTTCAGGTCCAATGTCACCCCCATATCCAGGCCCAATACCCGCCCCAAATCAACCCAAAACTCGTTCCCCAACCGGTCCGCCCCTACCAGAACCAAACGACATCGTTTGGACATACTTTGATTAGGGCCGTCGATTTAATTTTATCCAACGGACCATAGCCATTTTCATTACCCGACCCCCTTGTCCCCGGATCGACCCAATCCCCAGTTTAAACCAAACGACATCGTTCCTCCTTAGTGAAGTGATCAAGGCCGTTGATCGTGAATGATCAAACGGCCAAGATCAAATCCCCATCCCACTATCTATTCCTAAAAACCTCACCCCATGCCCCCTAAGCCATACCCCCCAGTCATCTCTTTCAGAGACGAACCAAACGACCCACCAAACCCTAGCCGCCCTCGTTCCCTTCGCCTGAAAACCTGGCGGCCTGAGGACCGATGACCCTCAAATTCACACCTCTGAACTTTCTAACCACCCTCAACACAAATCCCTACCCCTTTTACCTCGAATCATCCTGGTTTGTTTCGAATCTTCAATTGAATATTCGAGCAAAACCCTAAATCTACCCAAACAGTCCCAAAGTTACACCATTGAACCACCTAGCTACCCTCGTCCCAAATCCCACCCCAGTTCTGTCTGAATCTTGTTAGAGCCTTTCGAATTTCAAATCAAAGGCAAACCCTAAAAGAACCAAACTTCAGACTGTGTATGGACTTAAAAATTTGAGGTTTTGACCGACTTTAGTCGAGTGTTCTCAGTCGAGAACACTCGATTAAGGTCTGTTTTGGCTTCAAAGTTTCAAGACGAAGTTCAGACTGAAACGGATTGGGTTTGGTCTGAAATTTCGAGGTATTTATTTTGTTTTCCTTTTTCTTTTGTTGTTGTTTTATTTCTGACTGATTAGTTCGTCATTTATGTCAAGTAGTTCTTCCTCCTGTTTCGGACCTTTTTCTTGGTCCAGTTTTCTTCTGTTGATTAACATATGGTTAAATAGTTTCATCGATTAATTCGGTTTAATTGTAGTTCAGTAGTTCTGGTCAAGTCGTTTGCTGTTACGGCAAATTGTTTCATTTTTATGTGATGTTTGGTCCCTTACTCTGTGACGTGACTTGGCATATGAATTTAGTTGTTCATTCAAATGTGTTTACAGTTTCATCTGCTCGTATTTAGGTTTAGTGTAGAATTGTGTTAGTCTATTCCCTGAATCCTTAAACCCTTCATCTTTGTTGCAATACTGTTCGTTCTGATCAAAGTTCAATTATTGTGTGAGTTTAGTGGTTTGAATCTGACTGTGGTTCTATTTAAGTTTGGGGTCCGGGGGAATTGAACTTGTGTTTAAATTCAGCTTTAGTTAATCAGTGATTAGGTTTCTTTCTTAAGAATTGGTTATAGCTGAAAGAAGTAATCACAGGGGTTCCATGGGGGTAATTTGGGAATTGAAAACTTGAAGAAATGGGTAGTTTGAGTGTTCTGTCCACTAAGTACTAATGTACCATTAAATAGACATTTGTTTAATAGTTAGTGGGAAACAAAACATAATGGTATGTGGAGGCTTAAAAGGAATCGATTAAAATATAGCAGGGCCCATACACCTTTGAATTAAACAATGAAATTAGACACTTAGTAGTGGCTGTCAGGGAATATGATGGAAGAAACACATTTCTTAATGATTTAAGTGTTAAAACAGGCTAGAAAAGGGGTCTGTCTTAAGGTATAAAATACAGGGCAGACCTTAGAAAAAAAGACCGGGGAGAGAGTTTTTGAGAGTTCTTTGAAGAGGCAGTCTCAGACAGCATTTTAAAAAGCTAAGGCATTCAGTTTTTTTAGAGTTCTGGAGAGTTTAAGAACAGAAAACCAAAAATATATTGTTTCATTGCATTCATAGGTGTAAGTCAAATTCTGGACAGTGATTCTCATTGCTGAAGTGGTTCAGTAGTCTACTGATTAAGTTTTGGTTTAATTCAAACTCTGTTAAGTCTGTTCGTTTGATATTTGTTGTTGCTATTGGTTTTGCAACTTGTTCTGGGCTGTGGTCGAGTTGATTCTGGGTAAAAATGGTCTTGAAATGTGATGGTTGTTGTTTGAATTCCTGGTTGCTGTTGTTTGCTCTTCTGTTGCTAACTCCTCCTTCTACTCGATTATATTTCCAGGTACCTTGTTGTCTCTAATGCCTTGAAGTTTCATTCGATGTATCTGAATGATTATGAAATCAAATGACTAGGCACTGCTACCATATGAATTTGCTTCTGTATTTCACTATTAGTATAGCTTGTAGTTATAGATTTCAAATACGCATTAGTAATTTCTGAAACTTGTCTTGTAATTAAACTAGAGAGACTGTGGATTATTGATTATATGACCAAGAATCTGTATTGGACTGTATGAGCTATTCGGATTTGCTATAGTTAATTTAGTTAATTTTGATGTTAATGTGAAGGTGAATCTGGATCGTAATAGCCAATTGCTATAGCTTCCATATTTAGGGTGTTGGGATCACAAATGGGTATAAAATTAGACATGACTAATTGTATGAATAACATGGTATAATATCTAATCACCTCAATAAGTTAAGATTTTTCATGATTGTCCGCGCTAATTCCTAGCATGAACAACGACTTTAAATCTGATAGATACATCAACTCGAGTTGGTAATTTTGGTTTGCATAAGGGCTGGGGTATAGAATCAGAATAATTATTCATTTCGTTGAGCTAGTTCACTAAACTTGATGGTTTAAAACTTTCAGTGAACACTTGTGCACATTGAACTGAAGCGTTGTTTAATTTAACGGCTAGGGCTCGACAACCCTTTTGCATAAAGTGTAAGCTCCAGGGCCGAAATAAATGGCCCAGGCCTGGGTCTGACATGCATATCCGTTTGGGGCCTGGACTCATGTCTGCGATTGGTCCAGTTTGAGCTGGGCCTGGATTATGATTCCTTCACGTAGACTGTTTGGAGTTTGCAGATCCAGATGTAGTATTTATTAAAAGATAATAATTAGTTAGGTTTTATTTTTATTATTAGAGACAAGTAAAAATAGGAAAATCACCATAGCTTTTATTTTTGCCTTTTGAATAATAAAAATGAGACGAGCCTCGCTAAACAAACAAATAAACTACGGGGCCCTCATTAAATGTATATATAAAAATACTTAGATTTTGGGACGGGCCGTTTAACGAATTTCACGGTTTTTTCCCAAAGTAATAACGCGCTAGTCTCTGTAGGCGCGTATTTTAATAATGTTACCTTCCTAAACTCGGGTGCGTATTTATGTGACCCAAATCCAAATCTTAACGATGTTAAAATATGTCAAAAACCACGGGTGCATTTATGTGACGTGGTTCAAGACTTGCTTTAATGACGTTGCAATTTTCCTTAAAAAATAGATAAAAGGGGTTTAAGTTAAAATTTGCACATAGGTTCAACATGTATTAAAATCAGATAGATAAGCCGAATATGACAGTTGAGCGACCGTGCTAGAACCACGGAACTCGGGAATGCCTAACACCTTCTCCCGGGTTAACATAGTTCCTTACCCGGATTTCTGGTTCACGGACTGTAATACAGAGTCAATCTTTTCCTCGATTCGGGATTCAACCGGTGACTTGGGACACCATAAATCTCCCAAGTGGCGACTCTGAATTAAATAAATAAATCTCGTTTCGATTGTCCTTTAATTGGAAAAACTCCTTTTACGCCCATTTACGCGGGCGCAGGTAAAAAGGAGGTGTGACATGCGTTAACCTCAATATAATCTCATCCCCGAGTCTACATCAATTAACTGAAGACCAAACTTTTAATGTACGAAAATGCGAGTTGTAACATCCCTCCCCCTTAGAAACATTCGTCCTCAAATGTTTAACTCTCCGGGATCTATATAACCTTGGCAGAGTCGCCTTTGTAACAACGCTACTACCAACTCTTCCTGTAGAAATTCAATAATTTAATGCCACATAGGATAATAATCATCAATAACAATAACGGCCTCACACGATCAATAACAATAACTAACATAAAAATCTGTAAACGTAACTTGAGGTTTTGACGTATCAGTCAAACAATTTTCTGGAGGAGAAAATAAGTAGGGATATCTAGACTTCATGTCTTCCTCGGCCTCCCAAGTCATTTCTTACACATTGTTGTTTCCCCAAAGTATTTTCATGGAGGCTACCTCCTTATTCCGTAGCTTACAGATTTGTCGGTATAGAATGGCAACCAGAATTATCTCGTATAATAAGTCTTCTGTAATCTGTACATTCACTCGTGGGCACCACTCGGGTAGGATCGCCAATGCACTTCCGTAACATAGATACATGGAAAACCAGATGGATAGACTCCAATTCCGAGGGCAATTCTAACTCATAAGCTTCTTGGCTCGCTCTCTGAATGATCCTATAAGGCCTAATATATCGTGGGCTAAGTTTTTTTTTCTTGCCAAACCTCATCACACCCTTCATAGGTGACACATTTAAGAATACCCAGTCATCAACCCCGAACTATAAATCTCATCGCCGCACGTCAAAATATGACTTCTGACGTCTCTGAGCTGTTAATAGTCGATCCCGGATCAGCTTTACTTTTTCTATGGCTTGTTGAACCAGGTATGGTTCATGTAACCCAGATTCTCCAACATCAAACCACCCTATAGGAGATCTGCACCTGTGCCCATACAAAGCCTTGTACGGAGCCATTTCGATACTGGAGTGGTAACTATTATTATATGCGAACTCATTAAGCGGCAGATGATCATCCCAGCTACCTTTGAAGTCTATTACACAAGCTCGTAACATATCCTCAAGTGTCTCTATAGTACGCTCAGCATGTCCATTTGTCTGGGGATGAAATGTTGTTAAGACTTACTTGAGTCCCCAATCCCTTTTAGAAGGACCTCTAGAAGTTAGCTGTAAATTGAGCTCCTCTATCCGAGATAATAGATACAGAGACACCATGCAATCTATCTCCTTAATATATGTTATATCCCACACTTTAATACTAAGAATTAGTCGTAGAAATTCATAAAGCTATAAGGGATAAAGATCATTCATGAGATTATAAAGTATTTGTGACATTTGTGCTAACAAAATTTCATTAGGAGAGCGACTTTCAGTTGCGGCTTTTGCGATAAAGTACTACCAAGTCCCTTCTAATATGATTTCTACTGTGTTTTACCTCCATACATGTGTTGTTTGACCTGTTTAGAGATGAGAACAAATGTTGTTCGGACGTTCCTCACAATTGAGTTTCACTTACTCTATCCTAGTTTATGTTACCTATATAATTTTTTTTTCATCTTGAGAAAATGAATTATCTCTATAATTGGGCAAGTAGGCGATCTTCCAGAACTTAAAATGACACGACAGAGTATTCCTTTTAAGAATTTTAACCTTGCATAACATATCTGTGTTCTTTCCTGTACTCTTTCATGTATCATGAATTTGTCTTTCTGATATAGCTAAGCAAATAACAGTATCGATACTGTTAGATATATTTTGATGGTATTTATTTTGAGTGGAATATTTATTGTAGAGAAATGTTTAAAAAGTATGATTTTAGTTATTAATATTACTACATTCGAAAATGCTTTAAATAATACACATAAAAGTAAGAAAGTTTATGAGATTTCTTTATTGTAAAGATAGAAATTATTTTCTTACAAGAAAAGAATGCTATCTTTTTACTATTTTAATAATTAAGCGTACGAGAATTTTTACTCTTTATATGAGATTAGGAAAATTTTAAATTAAGAAAATATATGTATTGTTATATGGACATTTTAATAAAATAATAGTTTATGTTTTTATTTTGTATGGTACCACATGACCATGATAGTGAAGTGTATAAAGTGTACTAAAAGTAAGTAGTATTTTGAGTAATTTAAGATAATTCCTAATTAGGTTGATGGGAGATTAATTAAAAATATCTTGGATAAGATTGAAGCCCCTAACGTGGCAGCCAAAATAGAGCTAAAAGAATGACTCTTAGAATTAAGAAGTAACATGACACATTTGGAAGATTAATGGGATAAGTCATCAAAATTAGTGGGGCCTACCAACTAACTTTTTTTAGAGAATTCATTTTGTTAAAGTGCCAAGCTTCATTTTGGATGCAAAACTTACGGATGAGACTCTTATCAACTTAACCATTAAGTAGTAGAAGTTCATTCTTTCAGCTAATTTTGATTTGTACCTAGTTGGCCTACACTAAAGACAAAAAGCTTTCTACTAAGATTTTCTCAAATTGAGACACTCCAGTCTAAAATTTTTATGTAACAGCGGAGGGATAATGAAGATTTCAACCAAAATAGTTCCTTATCATTCAATGTTTCCTTCAAAACGTGATATTTTATCAGCATCTTCAACGATTTATAAAAATAGAAATGAAACGTTGCTTTTCTAACAGTGAATTCATGCGATGTTATATGACATAATAGTATCGGGATTTGCAATATTAAGGGATCCCGGTATAATCTTTCTCAAGAATATAGTACGGATTATTTTTCTACTACGGTCTGCCGCTACGTGTTGTCGCAATTGACGTGTGTTAGTGTAACGACCCGACTGGTCGTTTTGAGCATTTGCACTTCGCTCTCCAGTTTCCGAGCATGACTAGCCCCGTATGATGTCTTATGACTTATGTAAATCGTCGGTTTTGGTTTTCAGGATAATTAGAATAAATTTAGAAGATCAAGTTTTGACTTTTTAGTATTCGATCTTGGATTTAAATTTTTATGATTTGGTTAGCTCCGTCGGGTGATTTTAGGCTTGAATTGGCGGAATTTGAAATTTGGCATTTTCGGTCGGCAGTGAAAATCTTGATATCAAGGTTGGAATGGAATTCCGGAAATTGGAGTAGGTTCGTTGTGTCATTTGTGACATGTGTGCAAAATTTCAAGTCAATCGAAGGTCATTTGATAGGTTTCGGCGTCGTTTGTGAAATTTGGAAGTTCCTAAATCTTTAGGCTTGAATCCGATGGTGATTTGATGTTTGGATGCTACTTTCAGTGTTCTGAAGGTTAGAATAAGTTTGAATGGTGACATGTGACTTGTTCGTATTTTTGGTTGAGGTCCCGGGGGCCTCGGGGTGATTTTGGATAGTTTTCGGAAAGTTTGGCCTTGAGTTGGTGCGGCTGATTGTGCATCATCTGTCATTTCCATACCTGCGGATTAGGGACCGCGGGTGCGAGGTCACTTGTCAGAGTTGGGAGCCGTAGATGCGGACACTTTGGAGTTGGGTCTTTTCCGCAGAAGCGGAAGTTGAGTCGCAGGTGTGCACTGCAAGTGTGATGGGGTTGACTGCAGATGCAGAATTGGTACATTTAGTGGGTTCTGTCCCTGCGATGGAAATTCCGCAGGTGCGGTGCCGCAGAAGTGCGTATATGACCGCAGGTGCGGTTTTGCTGGACAGGAAAAAACTCCATCTCGAGTTTATTCTTCATTTTTCGATTTTGGGCTTAAGGAACTCGGAAGATGTCAGACCCTAAAACCGACCCGGTCGTGAGGGCGCCTATCATGAAACTAGGTCAGCCGACACAATTCCCAAACCAAACCATTATTCTATAATAAGTCATTTTTTAAGCCATTAATTAACAAGAAATCTCATAATATGAGTCTAAATAACCAGTGCGGAAACATAACACAAGTCCGAGAATACGAAGGGTGTCACAAGTCATGATCATCTACTACAACTATCTGACAACCTCAAGGCCAACATGGTCAGAAAAATCACAGAATACGAAGGGAGAAAAGCAGGGCTGCGATCGCCAAGCAGCTATCTTGTAACTCTGATGAACCTGCCACCGAGCTCAGAAATACCTGAATCTACACACAAGGTGCAGGGAGTAATGTGAGTATGCCAACGCAGTAAGTAATAAAAGTAAATAAAGCATGAGCATAAGGAAATGGTAAATCCACATCATGATAAACTCAGTAAGCACAACAAGCTTTCAAATCAGAATACGAGTCGATCGTCTCATTTAAAATCTAGCTTTTGGTAAAAATCATTTGAAGATGCTTTCCAACAGTTTGAATAGAGGTTCAGTACACTTTAAAGTAAAAATGATGAAATTCATAATCAGCCCCTTGGAAAAAACATAGTCCGTACACAGTCCCTCGGGCAAACATAAATCATATACATCTCATACCATAAAAATCTCAGTGGAAATAACGAAGCCAACTCAGTGATTAAATTCCGAACATCTCGTAAAAACTCCAATTTCAATGAAAGTTGTTCAAAAGTATTTGTTCAATATTTTCAACTGAGTGTCAGTATAAAGGGGAATGAAAACAGTAATTTTATTAAAACAAGCCCCTCGGGCAAAGCATCACTCATATATATATATATAGCCCCTCGGGCAAGCCTCTCAGTCACTCGAGACTCAACTCTCATCAATCAGCACTCACGCTCAATAGGTACCTTATAATTACCGTTGCGGCGTGCAGCCCGATCCATAAATATATATAGTCCACTGCGCTCACTAGGGGTGTGCAGACTTCGGAGGGGCTCCAACAGCCCAAGCGCTATATCGCTGCGGCGTGCAGCCAGATCCATATATATATATATATACATATATATACATATATATATATATATATATATGTACATATATATATATATATATATATATATATATATATATATATACTATATGTATATGTATATCGCTGCGGCATGCAGCCCGATCATATAATATATATATACATACATATGTATATATGTGTATATATGTATGTATATATATATATCATATATATTTATATATATATGTATGTATGTATGTATGTATATATATATATATATATATATATATATATATATATATATATATATATATATATATATATATATATATATATATATATATATATATATATATATATGTGTGTGTGTGTGTGTGTGTGTGTGTTGCGGCATGCAGTCCGATCAATAAATATATAATCCTTACAACCAGGCGCTCGACCTCTCTTAGCCATCAACCTCACAATTAGGCCCCCCGGCCTCTCTCAGCCAACCTCACAAGCCACTCGAACTATCAATAAAACAGGGCTACTATTCTGCCTTTCGAGGTTAAGCTCTACCTCCATCTGCATTCGCATCTTTGCATAAGGCTATCATTCTGCCTTCCGAGGCTAAGCTCTGCCTCCCATTTTCTTCGAACCTCAGCACTATCCCAAGCACTATTTATCTCGCTTCTCTTACGGGCTAAGCTCTGCCCTTCAATTCACAAGACTAAGCTCTGTCTTGTTTGCATCATACTACTACATCTTTCATGGGCTGAAATATCGCTAATTCATCCAAAGGCGTCATCGTTCGGAGGCACCATCTTCATAGCCCGAGAACACCATGTCATAGCATGAGGATCTCTTTCGATCTCTTGCATATCATTATTCAAAGGTGTCATGGTTCGCAGGCACCATCCTCATAGCCCGAGATTATCATTTCATGGCCTGCGAATCCCTTATCATACGCTTCATGGCCCAGGATATCATGATCTAAGGACGCCATCCTCATCGTCCAAAGACAACATTCATGGTCCAACGAGAATTTGCATCATGTTTAAATTTATGGACAGTATACGCTTGTATTGCTTCTATTTGCAGGTAAGACGGCGAGAAACGGCCATCCTGGCAGGTTCGATCCCGCTCCAGTTCCCACAACCTTATCAAACCTAACCATTCCTGTAAACCGCCCACTCACCTAACCCTAGATATTGCGTCCGTTCTTGAAAGATCTTCATCGGTATACTCCGCCGTTAGATCCTGAACTACATACGACCTGATTCCTATGAAACCAGGGATATGTAGGTAGCTCAGAAGTCAGGGTGCGACCTAAACCTTCTTCAAACTGTTTCGCTCGGTCAAAATTGGCCATCATATCTTTACTCGACAACTCTTTCATCCTTCCCGGGTAAAGAGGGGCAGCTGTTGATACCCAATTTTTCCCTATATATTTTAAATATGCAAAATACCTTCAAAATAGAATATATATGCATATATAAGCATGCCCAAGGTTTTTATTATTTTTTCCATAATTTTTAAAGGTTTAAATTGATTTATTTTCTCTCTTTTATCCATAAAATCCCCAATAATTATTTTCAAGATTATTATTTTTGATAATTCTTCTATTGGATTTTCATACTTTTGCCAAAATATGGCTAAATTAATTTTTACATATTTTTACAATTTTATTTCTTATTTTTAAAGCTAATTGTATATAATTACAATATTAGCCCTTTCAAGGTTTAATTAGGTTTTATATGAATAAAATGGGATCCCGTATTTTTAAATTATTAATTATGTATTGTAAATCATTTTAGTATTTTTAAAATTATTTTTGGAAATTATCTACTATTTTCTATAAATTAAATGGGGAATAAATGGCTATTTAACTTATAGCCAAAATTGGCTTTCGAATTTGGCCTAAATCAAACAGACCCCAACCCAATTAAAAACCCATCAGACCCAGGCCCAAACCCAAGCCATACCCGACCCACCTACCTCATTCAATCTGGACCGTTGATCATTCAGATCAACGGTCCTCATTTCCCCTTCCTAAATTAAACCCAAACGACCCCCCAAACCCTCTCATTCCTCACTCAACCGACTCTCATCTCTCTCTCTCTATCTCGGTTTCTCTCTAGAACCTTCTCCCCTCCCTTCCTCTCCGATGAACTTCACCCACCTTCTCCGGCCATCTCCTTGCCTGAATCCATGGTGGTCTCACCATGTAACGACCCGACTGGTCGTTTTGATCTTTTGCACTTTGATCGCCAGTTCTCGGGCATGACTTACCCCATGTGATGTATTCTGACTGATGTAAATCATTTGTTTTGATTTTCACAGAAATCAGAATGAAATTGAAAGAATAGTTCTCAATTGTAGCTTAAAAATTTGAAGGTTTGACTTATTTGTATATGAGTTCGGATCAGAATTTTTATGATTTGGTTAGCTCCGTTGGGTGATTTATGACTTAGGTATGTGATCGAAATTGATTTTGGAGGTCCAGGGTAGAATTAGGCTTGAATTGGAGAAGTTGAGATTTTGGCGATTTCCGGTTGGTAGGTGAGATTTTGATCCGAGGGTCAGAATGGAATTCTGAGAGTTGCAATAGCTTTGTTGGGTCATTTGGGATCTGTATGCAAAATTTCAGGTCATGTGGACATGGTTTGGTTGGGTTTTTTATCAAAAATGTGTTTTGGAAGTTTTTGGAAAACTTAGGCTTTAATTTGATATTGTTTGAGGTGTTTTGATGATTGGAACAAGTTCGAATAAGGCATTGGGTCATGTTGATATTTTTGGTTGAGGCCCCAAGGGCCTCGGGGTGAATTCGGATGGTTAACGGAAAGATTTTGGACTTAAGAGATTTCAAGAGATTGGTGCTTCTGGTATTTCCGCACCTGCGGATTGGGGACCGTAGGTGCGGTGCCGCACATGCGGAAGGGGAGCCGCATAAGCGGTTTGGGAAGAATAGCTAGGGACCGCAGATACGGTATATGGACCGCACCTGCGGAGTCACAGATGCAGCTCATGGACCACAGATGCGGAACCTGGTCCCCTAAGTGATTTCCGTCGATGCAGAGAAATGACCGCAAAAGCGGGCTTTTGCTCGCAGATGCCAAAACCCCTGGGCAGAATGTTCTAATTCGTTTCATCCGCGATTTTGAAGGTCATTTACTCCATAGTTGGCCTTTTTGAGAGCTTTTTGAAGGAAATCGAAGAGGGGTTCAAGGAGAAACGTTTGGAGGTAAGATTTTCAAACCTTAAATTAGAATCTATTGTGAAATCCACCTAGAAATTCATGGAAACTAAGCTAAAAATGGAAGAACTAGGGCTTGGGATTTTGAACTTTTGAATTGGGATTTGAAGGACCATTTGAGGTCGGAATTGAGAACTTTTGGTATGTATGAACTCGTGGAGTAATAAGGAATCTAATGATGTGAAAAGTTCTGAGTTTCGAGAAGTGGGCCCGGGGTTCGGGTTTTGCTAATTTCGGGATTTTTGATATTTTTTCGATTGTTTTTGCTTAGGCTTTGCTCCCTTAGCATATTGTGATGTATTCGTTCTGATTTTGGATAGATTCGACGCGCGTGGAGGCCGATTCGATGGGCAAAGTGCATCGCGAGCTAGAGTTGTAGCCGGTTCGAGGTGAGTAATGTTTGTAAATGATACTCTGAGGGTTTGAATCCCCGGATTGCACATCGTAGTGCTATATTGAGGTGAGACACGCGCTGATAATGAGCGTGGGGTTGTTTACTATTGGGAATTGTGACTTGGTCTGTCCCGATTGATGATTTTACTGCGTATTTGACTGAAACCTATTTGTTAGCATCATGATTTGGGCTTTGCCATATTTGGGCTTCATGTTAACTATTTGAACCCTCCGGAGATTTTTATCACTATTTCCTTACTGTTTTGACTTATTACTTGAACTCAGTCCTGTTGATATTTACTGTTTTACAAACTCAACCATTGTTACTCATATTTGAAATTTAAATGATATTTCTAAATGATATTTTGGGTTGAGAACTGTTGTTTTACTAATGCCCGAGGGGCTTGTGATGATTTTCGGACTAAGTGAGGCCGAGGGCCATATGTGAGGATATGCTGAGTGATATGAGGCCGAGGGCCTGAGATACTTTTATACGCCACGAGGTGGCTTGAGTGATGTGAGGCCGAGTGCCGAGTGATGTAAGGCCGAGTGCCGAGAGATGATGCCACGAGGTGGCTTGATATAGCGCTTGGGTCGTAAGGGGCCCCTCCGGAGTCTTCACACCCACAGTGAGCGCGGGTACCCATCATGATCTGAGAGTGAGCCCGAGGGGCTGATATTGTTCTGAGAGTGAGCCCGAGGGGCTGATATTATTCTAAGAGTGAGCCCGAGGGGCTGGTACTGTTCTGCGAGATTGCATGAGGGGCAAACCTTTATGTGTTCATCTTTCATTTTACTTGGCATTTTACCTGTTATACTGTGGTATTTGTGCCCGAGGGGCGGATGTTCTGTGCTTATCGGCACTAACTGTTTTGCATTCATTTGCGTAACTGTTGAAAAAGTCATTTTCGAAAGAAGGTTTTAAACTGAGCTAAGATGTTCCTAAAGATTTCACAGCTTCATTGCTTTTCTCAAAGGTTTTACACTGCTTCTATACAGCATGTTGGTTTGCCTTACGTGATTTCTTACCGCTCAATTGTAATTTACCTTTATTACTCACTGAGTTGGAGTACTTACTTTACTCCATACACCTTGTGTGCAGATGTAGGTATTTATACACCCGGTAGTGAGTTTTGGCTAATCGGTGGCAGAGTTATCGGAGTTTAGCAAGGTGGCTGCCAGCGTTTGCAACACCGTTTTCTCTCCCTTTTTGCTCATCAGTCCTGTTTTTGTATATTTCAGACCTTGTTGTTGTATTTATACTCTAATAGATGCTCGTGACTTGTGACACCGCAGTTAGGGCTATGTCGGGTTGGGTTTCCGTTTTGTTATCTCTATTTCCGCTAAATATTGCTATTAAATCATGTTTAAAGTATCTTTATGTTATTTAACTGCTTAAAAGGATGAATTGTGTTATGTTGGCTGGCCTTGTCTTCATAAGAGGCGCCATCACGACTGGGTTCGGGGTTAGGTCTTGACACACCACCTACTAGCCTTATGGCTCCCTCTTGAGCATGTGTCATCGTTTTGAGGCCCTCGGGTTAACCAGAGGCGGTTCACTCACTTCCCATGGTTTCCCATGCCATTTTCCAGCCATCCATGGCCGTTCGAGTAAGATTTGTGACTTTGCTGGCTAGATCGGTAACTTTTCGAAGTTTTATCACTTTTTCTGGGTTCTCTGAAATCCTAACTTTAAATATTTTCCCATCTTCTTTCAGATCTGCATATATTATGAACCTCTTGGTTACTGTGAGTTTTAAAGACTCTCTTTACTTGTTTCTATGTGTTGGCCTAATCTTCTTGACCTGTTAGGTTGGTTTTTCACTCTGGTTCTATGTGTTAGCCATAACTACTGGACTCTGTTGATTAACATGCTTCGAGTAGTCCTTAGTTTACTCATGTCACTTCTACATGCTTTTGTTCATCTAGTCTATTTCTTTTGTCAATATGGTTGACCTTGCATGTCTGATACGCATGTTCATTCTTCTCTATTTATATGTCGAAGTGCAGAATCATGACTCCCTCTTGATTGATCTTGATTTCCTTAAGTTACGGTTTGATTGCAAGATTTTCTTATAAAACCCTAAAAGTTTACTCGTTTGTTTAAGTTGATTGATTCCATTCCTTTATTTGCTGTAATGTTTCAACCCCGCTAAATCCTTGCCCCAAATCAGTGTATTCTGTACATAGACTCAATCATATGCCATATAATTTTACTGCCCCTTATATGGTAAAAATCAATCTTTCTCAAACTAATTTTTCTTTCCTTAATTAGCCCTGTTAGTATCTGTTTGAGTTGTAATTCCCTGATTAAAGGGAAGTACTTGTATTAATGGGATTCTAATTATGATTACTTCCATATTTGTGTTAAACCTTTACTTATTACCTTACCTCGAAAGCCGATGAGCTCAAGGCTCTTTCTACTAAGAGGAAGGAAGAACTCCGTGGCCTTTGGGATTGCTTGGAGGCAGCGTCCCGGGAAAAGGCTCGTCTTACTGAATAGGTTACATAGCTTCTGTTTGTTTTTTTGTGTGTACGTTTGACTGACTTCCATATTTTAATATCTTTGAGTCAATTTTTTTGCAATTTAAAGAGAAGGATGTCCTTATGGGGAAGGAGCTCCGAGCCAGGGACTCCAAAATTCTCGAGCTTAAGCAGCATCTGAGTGAGGTAATCTCTAAGAGAGATGCTCTCTGGGGAGAGGTAGTTTCGATCGGGCATTGCCTCGAAGATGCGAGAGCTGAGAGCAGTAAACATAAGGATCTCTATACTGAGGTTATTGCTACGCTATTCGAGGTCAGGGTTGAGGCCGAGGTACTCATGACCTCGCATAAGGAGGACTTTACCACTGCAAATGCTCAGGCCCGAAAGGTGTCCGAAGAGGCTGAGCTGCACCTGACCTGAGCAGTTGAGCATACCCAGTTAGAATCTCGAAGATATATGCTCGAGGATATATACGTGGGAGACATTAGAAGAGGAAGTTGCGGCCCTGCTCCCTTCCGAAAAAGAGTCGAGCAGTGGCTCGGGAGGTGATGAAGAGGGAGGGAAAGTCCTTGAAGGGGAGCAGGCCGTTAGAAACTCGGAGGTTATGGCAGAAGCTGCTGAAAGCGTATCTTCAGAGGAGTCCATCGAAGGCGTAGCTCTGGTGATAGATTAAGGTTTTTATTTACTTTCTGCCTTTGCAAGGGCTCCAGATGTAGGCTTTGTAATTGTACTTTTATGAATCTTTTTGTTTGTGTGTCAACTCTTTACCTTTTTCTGTTTTCCCTTTGAATGACTTATGGCATTCGTTTCGTAATTGATCTGAAGTTGTGGGTCTCAAATTTAGTTTGTTGGGTTCCTACTACCATCAAGTGTTTCGCAATGGTCGAGAGTAAGTCTCATGCGTCGAGTTGGTACGACCTTCAATATAAGCGGATACTCGGGCTTTTGCGCTTTTTGCCTTTAGGCCTTTTTTAGTTAAATGTTATGGGCTCAGTCTTCGAGTCGGGCTTTGACTCAAGCTCATTGACCCTTAAGTTTTTTTATTTTTAAGCTGGCTCTCAGGGTCTTACGCATCGGGTCGGTTCGACCTTTTAATGTAAGCTGGCGTCTTAGGCTCTTTTGCTTATGCTCTTAGGCATATTCAGTTAACTGCTTCGGGTTCAGTCTCTGAATTGGGTTTCGACTCGAGCTCATTGACCCTTAAGTTTTTAAATTTAAAGCTGGCCCTTAGGGTCTAACGTGTCGGGTTGGTTCAACCTTTTAATGTAAGCTGGCGTCTTAGCCTCTTATGCTTTTGGTCAGTACGACCCTTTTTATGGGCTGGCGACAATGGGTTTTATGCATTGGGTCGGTACGACCTCTAACATAGGCTTTATTTTTTCCTCGTTGAGGACTTTTTGAAATTGTGTTTGATTGACTCTTCGACAGTTCGATAAAAACCTTGATTGTGAGCCATTATGCGGCGATGAATGAGCACCTCGAGAGGGTTTGCTCGGTGGCTTAGTGTTTCGAAGCCTAAGGTTTGGAGTTGACATGGTGGAAGCTTTTTTGCCTATATCTAGGGTAGCCTGTTTAACTAGTTCTTTTCGAAGTAATTGAAGGCCTGTGATTTTATAACGGCGGTTGAGCATCCCTGAGTCGCGTTAGTTTGAATGGTACAGCCTTATGACCGTAGTCGTTGTGTTTGTCCGGAACCTTTCAGTCCCCGAGAGAAGTAGTTTCGGCGTCTATATCGAGGGTATGCCTTTTAGGGGTCTTACAAGTTCGAATATATAGCCTTAACTTTAAGGTCGGGATAATGCTTTTTCGTAATGTCTTATAATTTTTACATGCCTTTAAGGTCTTACAGTTTTGGTTATGTTTACTGTGAAAATGGTTACAACAATTAAATTTGTAAATGGGATTCTAAAAATACGTGATCTATTTCTGAGCTAGTTGCTAGAGAAGTTGATGCTAATAATATGAAGTTTAATGATGGAACGCAAGCTAAAACGAGATAATAATCGAACCGAAGGGCCTGCTGCCCGGGTGTAGGTCTAGTCGATGGAGGACCTCAGGGTCGATGATAGGGTCGAGTTTGAGCTATTGGGGATCATCGAGAATGGGATAACAACTAAGTATATAATCAAACAAGGCTTTTTACGGCCAATACTGAGCTATATAATGAAGAGCAAGTAAGAGAATGATAGATGTAAGGTGGCCTCGGGCTAGTGAGAACAAAAAAGTTAGAAAGAAAAGAGAGAGAGAGAGATATTATTGCATTCGTGGAGAAAATGGAGCAACATCAGCCCCTTACAAGGTAGTGTCAGTCCCCTTTATATAGGAGGGGAACTCGGCTGCAAATACGTGGGCATTAATTACAAAGTATGGAGATGGGATGGCTTGACACGATGCCTCAACAGGGGCTCTGGATAGGCCAGCCCTGTCAGACTTAGTCGTGTGCCTCGAGAACTTCCCCCTCTGTCTTGGCTTTGATCTCCATCTTCTCTGAGTCGGGCCTCGACGATACCCGAGGCCGGGAACTTGGCCGTGGCTTCCTGCCCTCGGGTCTCGAAGCATTCTAGCGAAATGACTTGATAGCGAGAAATCAAGTCCTCTAATTTTGCCGTGTACAGATAGTTTCCGCGTTTCCCAGAGCAATGTGATGGGTAATGATTTTGACACTTGACACCTCGAGCTCCTTACAGCGACATCATACCGATGATACGGCTCCTGGTGCGAGCTTTGTGGCAGCTGGGGCATCCACATGCTTGTGTATTTTTGACTTCATTCAACCCACTCTCGATTTTTACTCTCCAAGGTGAAGGTTGCCGCACCTCCTTTTTCTCGCGAAATCGGGTTTATGACATTTGGAGGGATAACTCGTTCCTTTTGGGAACTGGGTTTGCATTTGAAGAGTAGCCACCTAATGATTAAGGTGCATTAGGACACCAATGGGTTTGATTTGAATAACCAGGGATAGGGTAAGGGCTTGAAATTATTCTAAGGGAAAGGTGTTAGGCACTCCTTAGAATCCACTAATGTGGTTCCCCACCAGACAATTATTGTAAATTCGGGTGCAATTAACATATAAGCAAATAAGGCTCAAATAAGAAGGGATTTCAATACATAATGGTTTGAAAGTAAATAAATTTGAAAGAACGATCAAAGAGCTAATTTTAAATAAAGAGTTACAATGCTAAAAAAAGAATAAAGAATAAAGGGGGTCCTAAGTTTATTAAAAATATGGCTCACCCCACACAATGTCCGGTAATCATTCCTCAATGAGGGGCTATACGTGACATTATCACGTGGTCATCATATCCATATCTACCTTTCCCACCCCGTTAAGGTATTAAAGCGCAGATTGGTCTCGATTACTTATTGCATGTTATTACCTATCTCATTCCTATCAGACCCGGAGGCACTTAGGACTACTAATCCTAAAAGGAAGGGATATTATGCTTATTTGAAGTTTCAAAGGTAAAAACTATAAGACGACATACAAAAAAACACATACTGCACATTAAAGGGGAAATACATAAGCATATAGGCTCAAGTACACCTCCTCAAACAAAACACATAAAATAGCATGTCTTACACATACTTCTTAGGTCTGATTTAAAATACTGAAGATGAGGGAGATTAATTATTGAGGCATATTAGTTTATTACATAACTCAGATAAGAAGTCTGAATCAGGCCTGCCTGCTGGTTGTAGCGACAAACAAAGCAGATTCAATTTGCAGTTATTACTCTAAGGCTTGCCTAAATGTTTAGGTGGGGTCCTATAGGCATGCTTGCTAAACCTTGTTAAGCGAGGGAATTAGGTTATTAAAAGAGGTTCAGAATGTACAAAATTAAAAATTAAACCGGTTACAGGTTCTGCAGGCGATAGTATCTACTATTACTGATTTTAGTTCCTAGGAGCATGAAATCTAACATTGACTGTGAATAAAACGAATCAGATTTATTTAGAAACCCCTATAGGCATGATTTCTATATGTAGTGAATATGCAAAATTTAAAACACCCAATAGGCATGGTTGCTAGGTGACATTTTGAATAAGCAAAATTAAAAAGTACCCTATAGGCATGTTTTCTAAATGAAGTTTGCATATGCAGAATTTAAAACACTCTATAGGCATGTTTTCTAAATGATGTTTGAATATGTTGAATTTAAAACACCCTATAGGCATGGTTCTACCCTTGCATGCATATTACCCAACCCTTTTTACTAGCCAACCCAAAATGTTTATTACAACTTATTACAAACCAGAATAATAAATTACATCAGAAAAGTACAACCAGAGGAAGCCTGATTCTTGACTTCCTTTCTGAGTTATGAGATAAACCAACTCAATGACCATTGATCTAAAGCCTTTCTTCAGACTTGAGTGTGTCAGAGTTACCTAAGGGCCTCAATAGGACCCCGGGCAATGCTCATACCCAAGTTTCAAACCAGAATAGGGACAAGTGCAGTGTGGAAGTGTCAACCCTCATGTGTCCGAGTTCAGAGGGAGCTCATGGGTCCCAAGGCAAGGCTCAAAAGAGGGGGCAGAACTTAAGTCTAAGAGAGTGTGGAAGTACAGAAATAGAGCTTTACAAACTAAGGAAGGAAAGAGGTGTTGGGAAACAGTTACAGAGTTGATAACTTCACACAAAAGGGGTTTAGGGGTTGGTAATATATTGCAAAGAGCCTATGTACTTAGGCAACGGTCAGCTTTAGGCATGTACAACAATAGAAGATGTTGGCAAGCCTATAAGCCTACCATAACACACAACATCAAAGAGACATAGAGGTTATGATACTAGGGAATCAAGTTCGAGTTATGGATAGCAATGTTCCATGCTGCCATGCCTCAAACAAACCATAAGTATCAAACACATTGGGGTAGGGTTTAGGGTTCATAATACATAGATTCAGAATAGGAAGAAAGAAATTATAGCATGCTAAAATAAAGTACTAAATTAAATACAAGTAGTAGGCAGACAAGAATGCAAGAACATTAAGTAACCATGTTGTTGTTGATGCTGAAAACTTAATTAGGACATACCAGTTCAAGAAGCAAAACGTAGTAAAGAATGGTAGCATGATTTTTGAAATATAGCTTTGGCTTTCAGCCAGCTAAATAGGCCACAGTAGAAGTAGTGAAGCAAGAGAGAATGTTTTGAGTGTAAGTGAGTTCAGAACTAAGAGTGTTCGTGTGTTTGTGATAATGAAAGCGCAAGGTACTTATAGTTTGAAAACAGGTAGAAAATAAGGCAAGAATCATATTTTAGCAGTAATTATGTACTAATTAAAATCAAATCAGTATAAGTACTTCCTTTAATTAAGGAGTTAAATTTAAACGGTAATAGGCAGAAAACATTTAAAGAAAGAAATCAAGTAGAGCATCATGTGTAGAATAGACAATTAGGGGTAAGTACTTAGAGGTTCAATTAAGGGAACAACTAATGAAGAATACTTGAAATAATCGGTTAATCCAAATAAGGTAAGAAGATAAAATAAAGTTGCAGAATACGGAGATAATCGAAAATCAGTACATAGTAAATCAGGGAATCAAGGATTTCGAAATCACTAATTTAAGGAGAGTAACATGGTTTCCCATGAGTAAGCAAATAAACCATGTTAAAATAGGAGAATTGAAAGTCTAAGAAAAGTTTTAAAATCAAGCCCAGAAACAAGGAGCTCAGAGTCAATCAAAGAGAGAACCAGGAGTCCTGTTTTAGCATATAAATAGAGTGCACAAAACATTAGGCATGTGAGGCTAAACTATGGCAAAAAGAAGCAGCATGCAATAACAATCACAAAGTCAATAGACAATGAACTATCGAAACATGGTAGTCACATAGGTCAACTTCATTAGCTTAGTAATAGAGAAAAGAGAGAGTATCAGAAGCATGCAAAAGGGTCAAGTAAAAAAAAAGACCCTTTCTGAAAAGTATTGTCTAGTTTCAATGATTGCAAGAAACCAAATCACATAAAGAAACAGATGCTGAAACAATTTTCGAATCCTATCGAGCAACTTCAAACAGGTGAAACAGCTTCAGAAGCTCGAATAGGCCCCCAGAGAAATAAGGGTTTTGAAACCAATCGGATTCAGAGATGATGAACAACTAAATCACACAGCAAATGGTCTCAAAACTCGAAGGAACCCAAAATTTTAGGGTTTTTACCACCAATCGAGTCTAGAGATGAAAAACAAATAAATCGAACAAATACTAATAAAAATAGAATCATAAACCTCTAAAGGAGTTAAGGCCCTTAACAAGCAAACTCAAGTAGAAGAATGGCATAAGGAAACACAACAAAACGTGTCAAACAACTTAACAGAAAACCTAATCAGAAAGGATAAAGGTTTTAAAGGTAGCGTCTTAGAAGAAACTTTGAGAAGAAATGTTTAAAAGTTTAGAGCAAACACAGATCTAAAATAGATCTAAAAGAAATCGGAAGAACCTTAAAGGTTAGGGTTTCAGAAGAACCCCAAATGGTGAGAAAGGCTTTGAAGACCATCGATCCAAGAAGGAGAGTCAAGAATCAGACTCGAATAGCCATAGCTGGCCGAGGAAAGATCAAAGATGACCGGAGAAGGGGGATTCAAAGGCGGCTGTATGTAAGAAATGTTTAGGGTTTGGGGGTAGTTGGGAATTAATTTAGGAAAGTGTTAATGTGAGTCGTTGATCTAGGCGATCAATGGCTGGGATTAAACGGGAATCCGGGCGGGTTGTTTAAAAGGGTCATAGATCAGTTTGAACGGGGTAAAATTGGGTTTAAATTGAATTCATTTGGGGTCTGAATTGGGGCTATAATCGAAATGAAATTAGGCTAACATTTAAATAGTCATTTTTTCCTATTTGATTTATAAAAAATAGTAAAATAATTTCTAGTAAAAATTAAATGTACTAAAATGACTAATAGTATACAATTATCAAATTAAAATACTGGACTTAATTTTTATAGATATAAACGTAATTAAATCCAAAAGATGCAAATATTGCAATTATATGCAATTTTGCTTTAAAAGTACTAAATAAATTTGTAAAAATATCCAAAAAATATCTTAGCTATATTTTAGCATAAATATGAGAATCCAATAAATGAATTACCAAAATGATAACTTTGGAAATTATTATTGGGTTTTTATGAATAAAATAGGGGAATAAATTGGTTTAAAATCATAAAAAATTAAGGAAAAAATGATTAAACATTTGGACACATTTATATATGTATACATATACTATTTTGAAAGTATTTTGCATATTGAAAATATATAGGGAAAAATTGGGTATCAACAGCTACCCCTCTTTACCCGGGAAGGATGGAAGAGTTGTTGGGTAAAGATATGATGACCAATTTTGACCGAATGAAACAGTTCAAAGAGGTTTAGGCCGCACCCTGGCTTCTGAGCTGCCTACATATCTCTGGTCTTACAGGAATCAGGCCATATGTAGTTCAGGATCCGTCGGCGGAGCATGCCAATGGAAACTTTCGAGAAGGAATGCAATATTCAGGGCGGGGGAATGGTTAAGGTTTGACATGGTTGCGGGAACTGGAGCAGAATCGCTACTGCTGAGATGGCTGTTGCTCGCCGGTTACCTGCAAATAAGCAATACAAGCATATATTGTGCGTAAATTTAAACATGATGCAAATTTCCGTCGGACCATGAGGATTATCTTTGGACGGTTAGAATAACGTCCTTAGACCATGATGTCCTAGGCCATGAAGCGTATAATAAAGGATTCGCAGGCCATGAAATAATGCTCTCGGGCTATGAGGATGATGCCTCCGAACTATGATGCCTTTGAATAATGATATGCAAAAGATTAAAAGGGGTCCTTAGGCCATGGCATGGTGTTCCCGGGCTATGAAAATGGTGCCTCCGAACAATGACATCTACGGACAATTTTGCGATCTTTCAGCTCATGTAGATGCAGTATGTGGCGATCTTTCAGCTCATGTAGATGCAGTATGTGGTGATCTTTCAGCTCATGTAGATGCAGTATGGGGCGATCTTTTAGCCATGCAATGCAGTATGGGGCGATCTTTTAGCCATACAGATGAAGTATGAGGCGATCTTCCATCCATACAATGCAGTATGGGGCGATCTTTCAGCCATGCAGATGCAGCATGAGACGATCTTTCAGCCATGCGAATGTAGAGGTGGCGATCTTTCAGCCATGCAAACGTAAATAAGATGGCGATCTTTCAACCATGCAAGTGTAGAGGTGGCGATCTTTCAGCCACACAAACGTAAATAAGGTGGCGATCTTTCAGCCATGCAAGTGTAGAGGTGGCGATCTTTTCAGCCATGCAAACGTAGATAAGGTGGCGATCTTTCAGCTGTGCAATGAAGATGGAGGTAGAGCTTAACCTCGGAAGGCATAATGGAAGCCTTATGCAATGCAGAAATGCAGATGGAGGTAGAGCTTAACCTCGGAAGGCAGAATGGTAGCCTGATGCAATGTAGAAATGCAGATGGAGGTAGAGCTTAACCTCGAAAGGCAGAATGGTAGGCTTATGCAATGCAGAAATGCAGATGGAGGTAGAGTTTAACCTCGGAAGGCAGAATGGTAGCCTTATGCAAAAAATAAGATATCAAATGGTAATAGAGCTTTCTTAGCTGATAGCGGATTGCGATATTGTGACTGCTGGAGATATTGTGCCTGCTGGGGACACTGTTGTGTGCGGATAGCAACTGTGAGTAAGTGCAACAGTTCTGAGACTTGTATTCCTGAACAATATTTGTCTTGTGAGTGTATAGTATATTTGATGATTTTGCAATTCAAGTGCCTGCATCCAAAGAAAAATTGTGAGTTTTGTAAAAGGGAGGCGGTTAGTTCGTATCCCCCGCTGGCTCTGCTTGACCTGCTTGGCTTTGATCTGTTGATATTGTATGTATCATTGGGGTAGCGTTGCTAAACAAGGCGGTTTCAGTAATAGACATGCATGATTTAGTAAAAATATGACATAATAATAATATTTTAGATGAACCGATAACTGTGACGTGGTCTAGGACATTGCAACCTCTCTTGCTACGGAATTTTGTGGGTCCTCCTCAAAATTCTGCCCTAGTTTAATGGGTTGATGTTTTTGACTGTTGCTTGCGATGATTGGCTGAAATCAACTTCGGAATTTTGAGGGTCCTCCTCAAAATTCTGCCTTAGTTTCCAATTGCGGGGGGAAATGAAATTTTTATTGAACTATGACCAAACCCATAGGCCGGCCTACGTATCCCCTCTTAAACAGGAATCAGGTCAGTCGTAGTTCAGTTTACATCATATAGGAAAACATAAAGATTACACATAGTAACGCCTGACTGCATCTGAATTGATCGGCTTTGGCCAGACTTTCCCGTCCATTTCTACAAGTATGAGGGCTCCTCCTATCAGAACTCGGTGAACCATGTATGGACCTTGTCAGTTGGGAGAGAATTTCCCCTTGGCTTCATCTTGATGTGGAAAAATTTTCTTTAACGCCAACTGCCCCGTGTGAACTGCCTCGACTTGACTCTTTTGTTGAAGGCTCTGGACATTCTATTCTGATAAAGCTGACCGTGGTAAACTGAATTCATATTTTTTCCATCTATAAGAGCCAGCTGCTCGTAACGACTCTTCACCCATTCTGCATCGTCGAGTTCTGCTTCCTGTATGATTCTTAAGGATGGAATTTCCACTTCGGCGGGAATGACGGATTTTGTACCATAAACCAGCATATAGGTGGTTGCCCCAGTTGATGTGCGGACTGTGGTGCGAAATCCCAATAAAGCAATTGATAGCCTCTCGTGCCACTGCTTATGCTTTTTTATCATTTTCCTTAGTATCTTCTTGATGTTTTTATCGGCGGCTTCTACGGCCCCGTTCATCTGAGGTATGTAGGCTGAAGAATTCTTGTGTATGATCTTGAAAGTTTCACACATAGCTTTCATCAGGTCACTATTGAGGTTGGAGTCATTGTCAGTAATCCCAAATCGACAAACGATGCGGTCGCGGACAATGTCTGCCATGACTTTCTTAGTCACTACTCTGTGTGATGCCGCTTCTAGCCACTTGGTGAAATAGTCTATGGCTACCAGAATAAATCTGTGTCCATTGGAAGCGGCAAGCTCGATTTGTCCAATAACATCCATTCCCCAAGTAGTGAACGACCATGGTAAGCTTGTTGCATTAAGCTCATTTGGAGGTACCTTTATCATGTCTGCATGTATCTGGCAGCGATGGAATTTTCGGACATACTGGATGCAGTCCATCTCCATAGTCATCCAAAAGTAACCAGCTCGGAGTATCTTCTTTGCTAAGACAAAACCGTTCATATGTGGACTGTAGGTCCCAATGTGAATTTCCTCTAGTAGCCTGGATGCTTCTTTTGCGTCGACACATCTTAGTAATCCTAGATCAAGAGTCCTCCTATACAAGATTCCTTTGTTGTGAAAGAAGTTATTGGATAACCTCCGAAGTGTGCGTTTTTAGTAGGATTTGCAAGTTCTGGGTATTCCTCTTTCGCCAAATATTCCTTGATGTCATGAAACCAAGGCCTTCCGTCTGCTTCTTCTTCAACATGAGCACAATAAGCTGGCTGATAATGGATAATGGGATCAATGAAGTTTTTGTCCGGATGTTGTATCATGGATGATAGGGTGGCCAATGCATCGGCGAACTCATTATGGACTCTGGAAACATGTTGGAATTCCATCTTTGTGAACCTCTTTCACAATTCTTTCACATGGTGCAGATACGGGAGTATCTTGGAGTTCTTGGTTGCCCATTCTTCTCGTACTTGATGTATAAATAAGTCTGAATCTCCGATCACTGACAACTCTTGAATGTTTATGTCAATGTCCATCTTGAGCCCTATGATGCAGGCTTCATATTCGGCCATATTGTTGGTGCACGGGAACTTGAGTTTTGCAGACACCAAATAATGATGACCGGTTTCTAATAATAGGACTGCTCCTATTCCAACTCCTTTGAAATTTGTTGCTCCATCGAAAAACATTCTCCAACCATCATACAATTCTGCAATGTCTTATCTTATGAAGGATACCTTTTCGTCAGGAAAATACGTTTTCAGGGGTTCGTATTCTCCGCCCATGGGATTTTTAGCGAGGTGATATGCTAGTGCCTGTCCCTTGATCGCTTTCTGAGTCACGTAAACAATGTCAAATTCACTCAACAGGATTTGCCACTTACTTAGCTTGCTAGTGGGTATGGGCTTCTGGATGATGTACTTCAAAGGATCCATTCTTGATATGAGATATGTAGTATAGGCACATAAATAGTGCCTCAGCTTCTGGGCTACCCAAGTCAAAGCACAATAGGTGCGCTCTA
This sequence comes from Nicotiana tabacum, assembly GCF_000715075.1. NCBI lineage: Eukaryota > Viridiplantae > Streptophyta > Magnoliopsida > Solanales > Solanaceae > Nicotiana > Nicotiana tabacum. The sequence goes on along the minus strand of NC_134080.1, from coordinate 92,257,315 downwards.
ACAGAGAATACCGGGCCTCGTACAGGGTGAACATCTTACTGAGGTAATAGATGGCCTGCTCCTTCCTCCATGTTTCATCATGCTGCCCCAGAACACAACCAAAAGCTTCATCTAATACTGCAATATAGAGTAATAAGGATATACCTGGCTCAGGCGGGACCAGGACTGGTGGTGTTGACAAGTACTCCTTGATTCTGTCGAAGGCCTTCTGGCAGCCATTGGTCCATTCGGTAGCGGCGTCCTTCTTCAACATCTTAAAGATCAGCTCACAGATAATTGTAGACTGTGCTATGAATCGGCTGATGTAATTAAGCCTTCCCAAGAAACTCATCATATCCTTCTTGCTCTTTGGCGGTGGCAATTCTTGAATAGCTTTGACTTTTGACGAATCCAGATCTGTTCCTCGGTGACTCATAATAAACACAAAAAATTTCCCAGTGGGAACCCCAAATGCGCATTTTGCGGGATTCATTTTTAGGTTGTACCTTCGCAGTCTATTAAAAAACTTCCTCAAATCTTCCATGTGATCAGTGGCTTTATTGGACTTGATAATAACATCATCTGCGTACACCTCAATCTCCTTGTGTATCATATCATATAAGATAGTAGTCATGGCCCTCATGTAGGTGGCCCCTGCATTCTTTAGGCCAAACAACATCATCTTGTAACAATACATTCCCTACGGCGTAATGAAAGTCGTTTTCTCAGCATCCTCTTCATCCATCTAGATCTGATGATAACCAGCGAAACAATTTACAAATGATTGCAACTCATGCTTGGTGCAATTGTCGATTAGGATGTGTATATTTGGAAAAGGGAAATCGTCTTTCATATTGGCCCGGTTGAGATCCTGGTAGTCGACACAGACTCTGACCTTCCCATTCTTCTTTGGCAATGGCACGATGTTGGCTAACCATGTCAGGTATTCTACTACCCTAAGAACCTTAGCTTTGACCTGCTTAGTGACTTCTTCCTTGATTTTCAGACTCATATCAGGTTTGAACTTTTTGAGCCTTTGCCGGAGGACATATTGGATCAGTTGGCAGTTTATGAGCCACAATAGATGTACTCAGACCAGTCATGTCATCATATGACCAGGCGAATATGTCCTCATATTCCTTTAGAAATTTTGTGTATTCCTTCTTTTCTAGTGGTGATAAGTGAATGTTTATTCGTGTTTCTTTGACATTTTCTGCATCTCCCAAGTGAACAACTTCTATTTCGTCCAGGTTGGACTTAGGTCTGTTCTCAAAATTCTCAACTTCCTTAACAATCTCTTCTGGTATGTCATCTTCCTCTGAATCTATGTCCGTTTGTTGCATTGTCTCATTACATGTCACATTCATTGGTTCATCAAGATAAGTAATAGTAATGTTGTATAAGTAAAGTAATGAGAGATATTAATAATGAGTGTTGATTCATAAGAAAACTCAAAATGCTTTGATAAATTGCCTAATTGTTTTGAACATTGAAGATCTTATTGCGAGAATTAAAATGCGAGAAGAAATCATTTAGTAATTAAAACAGTGCATGATGCTTGTTTTAGCCTTGCTACCCCGAGGCTCATCGGGCTCTAGTTGTCCTGATGGTCCAGTTATTGAGGCATGCTCATCTGCTTACATCCTGTATGGAAGGGCCGTCCTCCCCCTCCTCCTCGAGAACAACACAGTAGTCCATATCACCGTCTTCTAGGAATAAATTCTTTACTGCTACCAGTGCTTCCTCTTCTTCTGACCCATAGATAATATTGTCCAGTTGGAAGGTCTACTCCAGATGTGGTATCGGCTTCTCCAACGGATAGTAAGGACCGCGGATGGTGGCGGCCAGTTGTTGAACTCTTCCCAAGTGTACCCATATCCTAGACCGAAAGTGGTTCCATATTTCTTGAGTTTTATGGGCTTGACGATTCCTTGGAGGTTCTTTCCGAGGCCCTTGCCAGGTTCGTACCCACTCTAATTCAGTATACTCTATTTGCTACCGTCGCCGTGAATGATCACCTCGTGGTGATTCAATTCAAACTTTACCGCCTGATGCAGTGTTGACACTATGGCCCCAGCAGCATGAATCCATAGCCGTCCCAATAGAAGATTGTAAGATGCCGGCATGTATATTACTTGGAAGTCAACATCGAACCAAGTTGGCCCCATTTGCAAACACAGACTAATTTCCCTAATAGTGAACCTCTGGGAACCGTCGAAGGCTTTCACATTGATGGCTCCGTCCTTTATTTCATGAAGTCCCTTGCCCAACTTCTTGAGTGTTACCAGCGGACAAATGTTGAGACTAGAACCCCCGTTGATCAAGATCCTGGTGATAAAGTAGTCTTCGCATTGCACAGTGATGTACAATTCTTTGTTGTTTCCCAAGCATTCAGGTGGTACCTCATCCTCATGAAAAGTAATTTTGTGACTTTCCAATACCTGTCCTACCATGTTGGACATCTCCCCACCAGTGATGTTGCTTGGCACGTATGCTTGACTCAGCACCCTCAGCAAAACATTCTTGTGTGCCTCAGAATTTTGTAGCAAAGCAAGTATGGAGATTTATGCCGGTATTTTGTTCAACTGGTTGATGACCGAGTATTCCTTGGCTTGTATCTTTCTCCAAAGATCGTCAGGACCTGTCTCGATGATAGGTGGCCGATTGGAGGCTTGCTTTCTTGACTCAGCTAAATGTTCAGGGGTATAAACCCTACCAGCTCTCGTCATACCTTGTGCGGCAACAGTCTCTTCGAACCTGACCTTGCATTTCCTCCTCTCCTGGGTTATATAGTCCCATGGTATAGACTTTGTATGGAATGGTGTCATGGTCTACATCGCCACTGGGATCGGCGTGGCTATCGTTACTACGAACGGAGCATATGCCTTAGGTGGTAAAACTGCAACTTCAAACAATATGGGTACATTTGCTGGTGACACGAATTCAACCTCAATTGGCGCTGGTGTCATTGCAGATGACGTTGCTTCAAACTCAAGTGGCACAAACATATTTACCTCAGTGTCTCCAGATGGCTGAATCTGGACCATGATCGGATTAAGAGTAACTATTGGCTTCTTTGGATCATCATCTTCTGCGATCAACCTAATTGACCCCTCGGGATACCAATCATCCTCTATTTCAATCATGTGAACGCCTCTACCCTTATGGTCCGGTAGAGGGTTATTGTAGACATTTGGAGCAAGTTCCTTTGCCATAATAATCTTGTTGTCAATCAGAGCCTGGATCTTGTCCTTCAGAGAACGACATTCGTCAATGGTGTGTCCCTTCATGCTGGAATGGTATGCACAGGATTTATTTGGGTTAACCCACTGAGAAGGGTTCTTACGGGTTATAGCAGGGATGGGTGTGACATAACCAGCAGCTTTAAGTCTCTCGTACAACTGGTCAATAAGTTTAGCAATGGTTGTGTATTGTTTAGGAGGCCTTCAGTCAAAGTTTGGTCGATGTCTAAGGAAGTTTTGGCATGTAGGAGGTGATTGATAGTGGGATGGTTGAGTATTTTAGGCTTGGTAAATATGTGCGGGTTGGGTATATCTGGGTGAAGTAGGTTGATATGTTGGAGGTGGGGGTGATTGATAAGTGGGTGGTGGAGTTTGGTAAGAGGGTGAGGGTTCTTGGTAGTTCGGAGTTGGTTGATATGTGAGTGGAGGTGTTGGGTAAATTTGGTATTTGGTAGGAGATTTGGTTCTCTGTGTGACCATTATGGCTCCTACGTCCTTTTTCTTAGACACACCATCAGACTGCAAGGCCTTATTTGTAGCTTGTATTGCTTCAAAGTTTGTAACCATACCGCTTTTGATGCCCTCTTCAATCCTTTCACCCAGCTTGATAATTTCAGAAAATTTATGGCTCTCAATCAACATTAGTCGCTCATAATACTGTGGGTCTTGAGCCCAAACAAAGAATTTCTTCATCTGTTTCTTCTCTAAGGCAGGTCTGACCTTAGCAGCTTCGATCCTCCGGCGAGTAGCATACTCGCGAAATATTTCTGTAGGCTTCTTCTTTAGATTCTGAATATAAAACATATCTGGCTCATTCTCGGTGTTGAAACTAAACCTATCCATAAAGTTGGACGCCATGCTTACCCAGCTTGACCATTTCTTTGGATCTTGGCTAATGTACCAAGACAGAGCATCTCCTTTTAGACTCCTCATAAAAAGCTTCATGCGGATTCTCTCATCTTTCCCTACTCCTACCAGCTTGTCACAGTACATTCTCAAATGGACCCTTGGATCCCCTGTACCATCAAACATCTCGAACTTAGGAGGTTTGTACCCCTCGGGCAGTTCAACATCGGGCTTTATGCAAAGATCTTCATAGCTCAGCTCTTCAATTCCCTTTCTTCCTTCAACGCCTTGAATTCGGCTAGTCAATTTCTTAAGTTCCTCAGCCAGGTTCCTAATGAGCGAGTCTTTATCATCAGACTTGGGTGTGTTTGAGATAGGTTGGGTGGAATGTGGCATAGTCTCCACATAGATGAGGGTGTTATGATGGGTGTGGAAGTGGTCATTTGTGGAGTTTTGGGGTTTTGGGATGAGCAGCAGAGTATTGTTTGAAGTATGGCGGGTGCTGCAGTGGTGTGAGGAGCAGGATAGTTTTGTTGCTTTGGGATATTTTGTGGGGGTGCGGGTTCTGAGCATTTGGGAAATTGACATCTGGAGTGGTGAGGGAAAATGACAGATTTGCCAGATTCCGAACCTGATCAAGTTCTTCATGGAATTTCAACAGCTTTTGTTCGAGTTGGGATGCATTTTCTTTGGAAACCTAAGTACCATGACCATGAGTGACTTCTACCCTTTCAGTTGAGTTTTCCTTTCTGGCGTTGTTCAAATCTTCCATCTTCCCTTTGTTCTTGTTTTTGACAAGACTAAGAGGGGGAATGGGTAGAGGGCCCCTGGATATCGTGGAATAAGATGATGCTGCCAGAGTGCACGAACTAACCTTTGGGGAGGGGAAATAATAAACAAAAAATAAAAACAAAAAGGTAACAAGTTAGTGAGGATTATATAAGTATTGCAATATTTAAACACATAATGCGGGAATGTAAACCGTGTCCTAACTTGGGAACCTCTTTGTGCCCGAGGTAGGCCTAGAGACAAGTTGATTTGGAGAACTTACAATTCTAAATGCCTCATTTTATTGATAAAAAGTAGACGAATCCCAAATTGACACTAAATAACAGGAAATAAAAGTCACTAGTGGCTATTGGCCTTATTACATTTTTAAAGCAAAAAGATAAACTCCTATCTATTTGGTCCCAGAAGGACCTTCCTCAGGTTGAATGCTCTCGTTGATCAAATCCTCCAGCTCGCGTAGGTTCACCAGAAAAAATGCCTTTGCCAGGTGTTCTCCTTCGTTTTCCTCAGCGTTCTGGCAGTCGGCGACTCTCTTCCTCACTTTTCCTTCTAATTCCAACAGACTGTATTCTAGATATTCCAACTTTTTGCTAGCTTTGGCGGCCCTCTCTTTCTACTCATTGATTTGGTCATTTGATGGAAGACTCCTCCACCAGTCTAGCAAAAGTGAGGGTGTGCTAACCATACCGAAGTTGGGGACCTCGTTCTTCATTTTCTGCAAAACAAAAGGGTTAAGACCATACCCCCACCCGACTCGACTATTTAATATCAACAATTAGCATGAAACATTTAGTTCTCCAAATAAATGCACAGAATGTGGTGACGTTCGTTTGAGTTCAGGGAAACCCATTGGACTTTGGACAAGGCTATCTTAAAGAGTTATTATGCGGATAACATAACTGATTCGGCTAAGTTTGACCATGATACATGCACAGTTAAATGGAGTAAGGTTTCTATGAGGTTTTAGACTGGTACCCTTGACCAGACAACTCAAAGGGCAAAGTCACAAAGCCGTCGACTACACCGTTGATCGACTGGTTTTACCGCAAATATGCCTTTTCCAAATTTAGGGGGTGATAATATCGGAATAGCGCAACCACTCATTATAAGCGTTGCTATGTGATTTTTTCGGCACGAGTGAAATATGATGTTGAGCATGATTATGCAATAATTTAAAATATTTTGTCACGTATTTGCACATTTAAGAAAAGAGTAAATACAACAGTTTCATAATTTAAAGCAGTAGTAAAGGAAAGCAGTAAAGGAAAGAAACAAAAGATAAGTCAGTTTTGCAGTTGAAAAGGGAGTTGAATGAACAAATAATTGCACTTAAAGAAGCATAAATTCACAATGATAGTCTGAAATGGTAAAAGCCTAAAAATCCCCAGCAGAGTCGCCATGCTGTCGTGCCCCCTTTTTCTCGCGAAATCAGGTTTATGACATTTGGAGGGACAACTCGTTCCTTTTGGGAACTAGGTTTGCATTTGAAGATTCGCCACATAATGATTAAGGTGCATTAGGACACCAATAGGGTTTGATTTGAATAACCAGAGATTGGGTAAGGGCTTGAAGTTATTCTAAGGGGAAGGTGTTAAGCACCCCTCAGAATCCACTAATATGGTTCCCGGCCAGACAGTTATTGTGAATTTGGGTGCAATTAACATATAAGCAAATAATACCCAAATAAGAGGAGATTTCAATACATAATGGTTTGTAAGTAAATAAATTTGAAAGAACGATCAAAGAGTTGATTTTTAAATAAAGAGTTACAATGCTCAAAAAAGAATAAAGAATAAAGGGGGGGGGGGTCCTAAGTTCATTAAAAATATGGATCACCCCACATATCCACATATCCTCAAATAGGGGCTACACGTGACATTATCGTGTGGTCATCATATCCATATCTATCCTTCCCACCCTGTTAAGGTATTAAAGTGGATTGGTCTCGATTACTTATTGCATGCTATTACCCGTCCCATTCCTATCAGTCCTGGAGGTACTTAGGACTACGAATCCTAAAAGGAAGGAATATTAGGCTTATTTGAAGTTTTAAAGGTAAAAACTATAGGACGACATACAAAAAAATACATACTGCATATTAAAGGGGAAACACATAAGCATATAGTCTCAAGTATACCTCCTCAAACAAAACACATAAAATAGCATGTTGTACACACACTACTTAGGTCTGATTTAAAATACTGAAGATGAGGGAGATTAATTATTGAGGCAGATTAGTTTATTACATAACTCAGATAAGAAGTCTGAATCAGGACTGCCTGCTGGTTGTAGCAATTAACAAAGCGGATTCAATTTGCATCTATTACTCTAAGGATTGCCTAAATGTTTAGGCGGGGTCCTATATGCATCCATGCTAAACCTTGTTAAGCGAGGGAATTAGGTTATTAAAAGAGGTTCAGAATGTACAAAATTAAAAATTAAACTAGTTACAGGTTTTGCAGGAGATAGTATCTATTATTACTGATTTTAGTTCCTAGGAGTATGAAATTAAAAAGTACCCTATAGGCATGTTTTCTAAATGAAGTTTGCATATGCAGAATTTAAAACACCATATAGGCATGGTTTCTACCCTTGCATGCATATTACTCAACCCTTTTTACTAGCCAGCCCCAAATATTTATTACAACTTATTACCAACCAGAATAATAAATTACATCAGAAAAGTAAAAAAGAAAAGTACAACCAGAGGAAGCCTGATTCTTGACTTCCTCTCTGAGTTATGAGATAAACCAACTCAAAGACCATTGATCCAAAGCCTTTCTTCAGACTTGAGTATGTCAGAGTTCCCTAAGGGCCTCAATAGGACCCCGGGCAGTGCTTACACCCATGTTTCATAATCAGAATAGGGACAAGTGCAGTGTGGAAGTGCCAGCCCTCATGTGTCCGAGTTTAGAGGGAGCTCATGAGTCCCAAGGCAAGACTCGCAAGAAGGGGGAAGAACTTAAGTATAAGACAGAGTGGAAGTGTAGAAATATAGCTTTAAGAACTAAGGAAGGAAAGAGGTGTTGGGAAACAGTTACAGAGTTGATAACTTCACACAAAAGGGGTTCAGGGGTTGGGAATTTATTACAAAGAGCCTATGTACTTAGGCAAGGATCAGCTTTGGTCATGCACATCAATAGAAGATGTTGGCATACCTATAAGCCTACCAGAACACACAACATCAGAGAGACATAGAGGTTATGATCCCAGGGGATCAAGTTCGAGTTATGGACATCAATGTTCCATGCTGCCATGCCTTAAACAAACTATAAGTATCAAACACATTGGGGTAGGGGTTTAGGGTTCATAATACATAGATTCAGAATAGGAAGAAAGAAATTACAGCATGCTAAAACAAAGTACTGAATTAAATACAAGTAGTAGGCAGACAAGAATCACTACTAGAAATAAGGCCTATAGCAACGAAAATTTATGCAACATTAACAGAACCGTTGCCATATAGTATGTATCGCAACGGTCTTAACCGTTGCCAAAAGGTTTGGAGGAATTTGATACACTATACTAATCAAAACGTTGCCATTGTGCATGAACTGTTGCCATATATCGTACTATAGCAACGGTTGTCACAAACGTTGCAATAATTTTATCTATTGGCACGATATTGGGGAAAAATTACCTATGGGGACGGTTATGGTTTCCCTCCTAATTTTCCCTCTTCTATTTCGCTAAACCTGCCAATATATATTTTCATTAGTATTTTTTACTCTTATTTCATAGTAAAAAATAAAAGAGAATGTAAAACCACATAACCATATCATCAGACTCTAAACCTATAGTTCCTCTTTCTCCACTTTCACTCCCAATTTCATCTCCCACTTTCACTCCCAATTTCTCTCTCTGTCTTATCCAAATTTCCAGCATAAATAGTGCAATTAGGGTTCTTAGCCATGGGTGAGATTTAGCTTTCTTGGTGTAGAGGAGTAAATTAAATACCCAATAGATTCACAAAGTAGCAGAATCGTGAGGTCCTAACTTCAAAATCGTGGGGTCCCAACACAAATAATGCTTAGGGTCCTTATGTTGTGATTCAAATTTCATTTTCTGCCATCTATGTAAGTTTCCCTATTTCAGTCTAGTTTCAGATTTTCAATTTTCTTTGTGGTTTTTGTTTGCATGCCCACAAATTGGTGGTCTTACTTTTTTATTTCAATTTTAAATACATTTTCTTTATGAGAGTCTTTGGTTTATTCAGTAGCTATATTTAGAAGCAAGTTTTTTGTTGGCAGATTCTCTGAAAAAGATTGATTCTTTAAGCTTGTTCATACAATTAGTTTCTCAGTTAGCGTCAATTGTGAGAAATTATTGTCGCTAAAGGCACACTGTGAAAAATCGCTACCCGAAGAAGTTGTAAGTTCTTGTTTTCTAATTTAGCTACTTTTTGGTTTTTTTAATCATTTCTTTGTTCTTTAATATATTTGGTATAAGTGATGTATATGTTGCTTTAGATTTATTATTTTAACCAAAATTGTTAGGTTTTTTACCGTAAGAGTGTTTCTAGCATACTATAAGATTTATCAATTAGCCATGATTCATTAACATGTATTATTTATGTTATTGCACTCGTTCCGTTTCATACTGTCACTGTTACTTGGTCTTTGTTGCAAATTGCAATCTTTGTTATGCTATAATAAACCAAAGAAAATTCAAATAAGAAATTAATAGGTGGGTATGTTATAAACTCTCTGTTTCTTGCTCTTTACAACATATTGCATGATTGTTTTTTTTTTTTTGTATTTTTCCTTTTCCTCCGAGGTTATAATGTATGCATGTATGGATGCTTTCGAACAATATACCGACGTTATGTTCTTCTTTGATCATGTCTATAAATTAATTAATTTTACGGTACTGTTAATTTTTACATAATTTATATCATGGAACTTGAAGTTAATTTGTTGCTGTAGCTTAATCAGAGCATTGTCAATTTTTTAAGTTAATTTCAAGTCTAATCTTCAAACCGTTCTTTCATTTGTTGTATATAAATACCATACTTATATCATATACATTCTCTGGTATACTATTTGAGTTTTTTAGTTTCTAAAACTGTTAATGTTCTGTTGGGTATTTCCACTGTTGTGTTTCCTTTCTTTATGATTTTTCACTTGTTTGATAATCCATAATAAAGGTCATGCCAAATACACATTTTTATTCAACTATTCTTTTGCATTTACATATAAAAAAAAATTTCTTCAGACCCCACCAGTTGTGCGCTACTGTTTTACTATATCTATATATATTGCTTGCTAGCACAGAAACCAATTGAAGTAGAAAGGTGAAACTTATAAGTCCTCCTCGATTAATATCATCAGAAGAAGGGGGAAAAACACACACACACACAAAGAGAGAAACAAGTAGTGTGAAAAGAAAAGGAATGGAATGGAGGAAGTGTTATTTGGATGTAATATTAGTTCCATTATGGTTTATGATATGTATGGGATATCATATTTGGTTATGGCATAAGGTTAAGACACAACCTTTTCAAACTATTATTGGAACTAATGCTAATGGCAGACATTTATGGGTTTCTGCTATTATCAAGGTAACTTATACTGCTTATTACTTCCTTCAATTCTTTTGTCTGTTTTGTTTCTTTCTTCCAATCTCTTCAATTAAGTTTTATAAGATTTAGTCCCTAATATCCAGAAGTTTTTCTGAAGATGTATCAAATTAAAAAAATGAAATCAGGATTTAAAATTAGTGAATTTAGAATGATTTCTCTTACGTCTTGTCTATTCAAAGCGGAATACTACTATTTTGCACTAGTTTCACACTTGTTTTGCATCAGTTTTGGATAAGATTGGGGTTGCAATTGAGCTGAAAATCTGCAAATCACACTTGTTTTTCACACTTTTTATAGGCACAGTAAACTTCGGGTAATTCTTTTGAAGTTCATTCTTCGTCTTGTCTTCGTGTCCAATACTTTTTAGATTATCAAAATGCATAAGGCAGAAATGTATTAGATGTTTAACATAAAAGCTTACTTGTTGCAGGAAACTTCAAAAACTAATATTGAGAATCGAAAAAAGTTAAAGAATCCACACACTGCTGGTTTTGCTACAATCCGCGAGGTTCGGTATTTTCTCTTACATTAATATGAACTTGTTAACCTTACTTGGGAAGATTTTTATATTGACTTTCATGTAACTAGAAAAAGAAGAAGGAAACTTCTGAAGCTCCATCAAGTAAGGACATGTTTGTTGCTACAAGATCAAGAAAACCCGGTCGAGTATACAAGGAATCATATAAAGATACAATGCACAAAATTGTACAAAGATTTCTACTTTAAAGCTTGTCTAGATTATCTTTTTGGTCCTAATTGTTAACTCACTTTTATTTACTTGTATTTTCTTCTCTTAAATTTTATTTGTAGGCTGAAATTGAGCAAATACAAAATCAAGAAAGTGAAGATAATAACCAATCAATTGACGCATTTACAACAGTCATGGGACCTGAGCATCCAGGTCGCGTAAGATTGTATGGTCGTGGGGTTACAAAGACTATCTTGAAACAAAAATCTGGAAATTTTGGAACCTCTTCAAAGACTATTGATGAGATAATGGAGCAAAAAATGGAAGAAATGGAAGAGAAAATGCAAGAAAGGATGCAGAAAAAGTTCGAGGAACAACAGGAAACTTGGTGGCAACAAATTACACGTAATGTTGTTGCACAACTTCAGCATCTTAAACCAGATTTACGAATTGATCCTAGTATGCTAGCATTAGGTGATCCTTCACTCGGAGAAGCTTCCTCTGCACAACAAGCTGGAATTCAACTAATTAATCTTCCATCTACTGGCAGTACTAATCAAGGTGTGTACTTAATTATTGCAAAATATTGCATCTCTTCTTCTCTTTCTTCTTCACTTCTTATTCCTCTTCTTCTTCTTCTTCATCTTCCTTTTCTTCTTCTTCTTCGTTGACAAATTGTTGATGTCGTTCTCTTTCTTCATCATCTTCTTCTTCTTCTTGTTTCACAGTTGACACATTGTTGTTGTCGTTCTCTTTTTATTTCTGGAATTGAATATTAATAATAATTGTGACACATTAGGAAATGAATCTTAAATCTCAAAAACTATTAGAAAACAGTGAAAACAACCTTAACAGAACTTCCTTAGATGAACTTCTGTTTGCTATTTTTGAAGCCAAAAGAGAGAAGAAATGGAAAAAATATTTAGCTTAATGGAGTGATTAGCTTTTGACCACCGCTTGTCCTATGGGAAGATGATAAAAATGTATCTCTTTAATCTTAATCATTGGTATCTTTCTTTTTATTTTATTTCTAGAATTTATAGTGTGTTCATGTTTCAGTATCTATTTGGTAATGAGATCTTTATTTTCTGATATTTGATTAGTTGTCTGGAGTGTTTCTTGTTGATTCCGGACATTGTTCTGTTTCAAGTTATCATTTTATGCACTTTAGCTTTATTGGACATCATACAATATGTTCTTTTCTTTATTCATTTGAGTGCTAAAATTATTTCTTAAGAAATTCCTTTCTGGCCATGTACTACTTGAAACATGAAGGATGCCAATGTGATTATGTGAACTAGTTGACAAGTTCAAGTAGTAGAAACCATATCTAGTACTTGATTTTCTCTTTAAACATGTAATTAGACCAACATCTGCTTGGAAATGCCACCAGTCCAACATGCCATGTACAGACTTTTGAAGAAGATAACAGGCCACCCACATCTAATGCATTGCAGACAGTTCTTGTGGACACTCATAAGCAGAAACAAAGAAAATGAGGTACCAATCTTAATTTTTTTGATGTTACAAGCCACACAGTTACACCCATATCTCATATGCTCCATCTCTAATTCTCTTCTGTCATTCACAACACACAGAGGCAGACTACTCACACATCTTTTTTGATTTCATGCTTTCCTATCTTCAACATAACTTTCTTTGATGATATTGTTAAAGCCAAGTTGAATATAGATGTCTTGCTACATAGGACTGTTCCCTTTAGATATTTGTGTACTTGTTTTGTGTCCTATTTCATTGGGAGAGTCAACTTACATTGTATATGTAGGACCTTTTGTACATGGAAGGAGTCCTTCCATCCTTCCTATATAGTTGACTTAGGCTTCTTATTTCTCTTTTTTTTGGGATCCAGTTGTTTATCAATTGTTGATAGGCAATTAGCTTTTCTTTATAGGTCTAATTACACTTAGTTTACAGGGCCTAATTGATTATCATGTTTATGTGCTTATATCGAGATGTTGTGTTCTCTTTTGGCTAGCTTCATGTCAAACAGTGAAGACAAGTTTAGATATCATGTAACATAGGGATTTGACATGCTGTTTGTTATTTGTGTTGGTATCATGATCTTAATTAGAAATAGTTGAGTTAGGATTTTATATTTGTATGCAAAATCAGGAACTAGTGGCTGTTAACATATTAGAAATTTGTTCTAGGACTTCACTGCCTATTTGTTCTTCAAATTAGGTTCCAATTCAGCTATATGTCATAATTCATGGTGGAGACAGTGTTACAGAGATGGAACTACTGAAGCATAATCTACGGATAAAAAATAATTTCTGCTCATGAACAAATACACAAATCAAAAAGTTCTCTTTTAGTTTATATTGTGTGTTTGATATTCTTAAATCCTGCAAAAGACTTGACCTTTTATTTTTATTTGAATTGTTAACTAGCATTTAAAGAGATAATGATTTTATTTATCCTCTTTTGTAGATGGAGAAAATGAAAAAAGGGATGATCAAAGGAATGAAGATCCTGCTTAAGAAGATTTTTGGATTGTTGCTAAAACTCTAAATGTTCTAGGAATCTTTTGTTATCAAACATTTTGAAACTTCTTTAACTTTTAGATTGTAAAACTTATGTACTTGGTTCTTAACTTTTGGATTATTAAACTTATGTACATGGGTTCTAATATTTTTCTTTTACGGATATTACAACTTGGATTGTAAATGTTTATGATTAGTTTTATTTTGTAATTTATATAAATTATTGTGTTATAATTTAATGTAAATATTTATTTACTATCAGGGAGTATATTGTTGGTTCAATTAAATCGTTACAATAGCTTACCTTAGTCGTTGCTAAGGTAACAAAAATTGTCTCAATTAACCATGTAAACGGTTGCAATATGACAGGTAACCATTGCAGTAGGTAAACCAAAACCATTGCCATAGGTACTATAAACCGTTGCAATAGATGTTGCACGCCGTTGCATTAGAACCAATTAGATTATTGTTACTGTTAACAACCCGTAGCAATAGTAATTAAACCGTTGCAATAGCATCAAAAAATTGTCGTAATATCCTAACTTAACCGTTGCAATAGAAAACATAACTGTTACACATACATATATTGCAACGCCTTTGAACCGTTCTAGTTGATTGAAAATACTCGTCGCAGTAGAATGATAAGTAACTGTTGCAATAGATTGGTATAGGGCAATGGTTTTCGGAACCATTGCAGTAGAGCTACTGCAACGGGACCTAGTTAGATGGACGCAAAAACGTTGCAATAGCTCTATGGCAATGGTTTTCTTATGTACTGCAACAGTTTTCTATGTGTTGCCATAGGTTTATTTTCCAGTAGTGAATGCAAGAACATTAAGTAACTATGTTGTCGTTGATGCTAAAACCTAATTAGGAAATACCAGTTCAAAGAAGCAAAACGTAGTAAAGAAAGGTAGTAGGATTTTTGAAATATAGCTTTGGCTTTCAGCCAGCTAAATAGGCCACAGTAGAAGTAGTGAAGCAAGAGAGAATGTTTTGAGTGTAAGTGAGTTCAGAACTAAGAGCGTTCGTGTGTTTGTGCTAATGAAAGAGCAAGGTACTTATAGTTTGAAAACAGGTAGAAAATCAGGCAAGAATCATATTTTAGCAGTAATTATGGAACTATGTACTAATTAAAAACAAATCAGTATAAGTACTTCATTTAATTAAGGAGTTAAATTTAAACGGTAATAGGCAGAAAACATTTAAGGAAAGAAATCAAGTAGAGCATCATGTGCAGAATAGACAATTAGGGGTAAGTACATAGAGGTTCAATTAAGGGAACAACTAATGAAGAATCCTTGAAATACTCGGTTAATCCAAATAAGGTAAGAAGACAAAATAAAGTTGCAGAATATGGAGATAATCGAAAATCAGTACATAGTAAATTAGGGAATCAAAGATTTCGAAATCAATGATTTAAGGAGAGTAACATGGTTTCCCATGAGTAAGCAAATAAACCGAGTGAAAATACGAGAATCGAAAGTCTAAGGAATGTTTTCAAATCAAGCATAGAATCAAGGAGCTCAAAGTCAATCAAAGAGAGAACCATGAGTCCTGTTTTAGCATATAAATAGAGTGCACAAAATATTAGGCATGTGAGGCTAAACTATGGCAAAGAGAACCAACATGCAATAACAATCACAAAGTCAGTAGAAAGTTAACTATCAAAACATGGTAGTCACATAGGTCAACTTTATTAGCTTAGTAATATAGAAAAGAGAGAGTATCAGCAGCATGCAAAAGGGTCAAGTAAAAAAAAAGCCCTTTCTGAAAAGTATTGTCTAGTTTCAATGATTGCAAGAAACCAAATCACATAAAGAAACAGATGCTGAAACAAAAAGGATTTCGAATCCAATTGAGCAATTTCAAACAGGTGAAACAGCTTAAGAAGCTCGAATAGGCCCTCAAAGAAATTAGGGTTTTGAAACCAATCGGATTCAGAGATGATGAACAAGTAAATCACACAGCAAATGGTCTCAGAACTCGAATGAACCCAAAATTTTAGGGTTTTTACCACCAATCGAGTCTATAGATGAAAAACAAATAAATCGAACAAATACTAACAAAAATAGAATCGAAAACCTCGAAAGGAGTTAAGGCCCTTAACAAGCAAACTCAAGTAAAAGAATGGCATAAGGAAACACAGCAAAACGTTCTTAATAGAAAACCTAATCGGAAAGGATAAAGGTTTTGAAGGTAGAGGTCTTAGAAGAAACTTTGAGGAAAAATGTTTAAAAATTTAGAGCAAACACAAATCTAAAACAGATCTAAAAGAAATCGGAAGAACCTTAAAGGTTAGGGTCTCAGAAGAACCCCAAATGGTGAGAAAGGCTTTGAACACCATCGATCTAAGTAGGAGAGTCAAGAATCAGACTCGAATAGCCATAGCTGGCTGGGGAAAGATCAGAGATGACCGGAGAACAACCATAAACTGAAATCAACCCAGGTCTGAATCAAGTTCTTTCACAATCTGGCCTTGAAACCATAATAATCGGGCACATAGAGGCCAAAGGAGGTGGATATAGGCCTCCAATGGTCTTGGAAGCCATGTATTTGGGAGGTTTTCGGGTGGTAGTTGAGGGCGGCGGCTATGGTTTGAGAGGGGTTTGAGAGACGATTGAGAGAGAAGGGGGAAATGGTTAGGGTTTGGGGTAGTTGGGAATTAATTTACGAAAGGGTTAATGTGAGCTGTTGATCTAGGTGATCAATGGCTAGAATTAAACGGGAATCTGGGTGGGTTGTTTTAAAGGGACATGGGTCGGTTTGAATGGGAATTGGGTCGGGATAAAATTGGGTTTAAATTGAATTCAATTGGGGTCCGAATTGGGGCTATAATCGAAATGAAATTGGGCTAACATTTAAAAAGCTACTTTTCACTATTTGATTTATAAAAAATAGTAAAATAATTTTTGAAAATAAATTAAAGGTACTAAAATGACTAATAGTGTATAATTATCAACTTAAAATACTGGACTTAATTTTTATAGATATAAACATAATTAAATCCCAAAGAGGCTAATATTGCAATTATATGCAATTTAGCTTTAAAAGTACTAAATAAATTTTTAAAAATATGCAAAAAAAATATTAACTTTATTTTAGCATAAATATGAGAATCCAATAAATGAATTACCAAAATGATAACTTTTGGAATTATTATTGGATTTTTATGAATAAAATAGGGGAATAAATTTGTTTAAAATCTTAAAAAATTAAGGATAAAATGATTAAACATTTGGAATCACTTATATATGTATACATAAACTATTTTGAAAGTATTTTGCATATTGAAAATATACAGAGAAAAATTGGGTATCAACAAAGGTACCGTCGTCGATTCGGTTTTTCAAGGACGCATTAACTGCGTCCGTCGGTCAATCTTTCAAAGCCTCGATGACCGTTTCGTAACCCCCTATAAATGGGGTGTTTTGGTGTTGTTTTTCCTATCTCAGTGCCTTCGTTGGCTTGCTTGCCTATTCCTTCCTATCATCTTCTCTTACCATTGAACATCATGCTTGCGGCTCATGGCCTCAAGGCCGTTTGGCGGAGTTCCCTTAGATCGTGTTGTAGCCCTTTACCGAGACTTTCCTTTGACGATCATAATCATGCTGTCCCGTTACTGCTGTGGTCATTGATATGCTGGTTTTTGCTGCTGTTGTTGGCACGAGATGATGACGGACGGGGAGATAGTTTCCCCCTTATGTAGACAGTCGTTCGGACTATGCACCGCTGCTCACTCTCCTACCCAGGCCTGGTGTGGCACTTCATCCCTTGGGTTCTTTCTTTCCCAAGGGATAAAGTGGCACTACCTGCCGTTGAGGCTGAGGTCCGCCGAATCTTCAACCTTTTGCTTCGGCGGGTCATGTCTCTTATCTCTGCCTCCTCTGAATCCCCTCCTTTTCCTCTTCTTCATCTTCTCCAGTGGGAATCCCTTGGGGGATTGAGATGGGAACCTAGAGGAGGTGGCGGTCAAAGGAATCGCCCTTGAGGATGCATGCTCGAGGGGGCGGCGCTTAAGGACGCTGATATCGAAGATGGATCTTTTTGAGGGTGGACCGGGCCCTCGGGTTTCATCATATGTACATCCTCCCATTCGTCCGCTTTAGGTGTAGACCTCTATAGGCTTTTGTAATTATATGTAATGACCCCTTCAGGGCTATTTATACATAGATTTTTATAAATATGAATATACTCTATTGACTCCTGCTTTCGATCTTTGCCTTATTTCTGTATGTTCTCATGCCCTTCGAGGCCTTTCGAATGTCTTCTTTAATTGTTGACTGCTGATATCTGACTTGGGCGCGAGCGTTCTTTACGATCCTCTGCCGATCGCCATGGCTCTCTTCCGAACCCATCGTCATACCTCAGATCAATCCTGAATTGATCTGATAGGCTCGGGCTGTCGGACCCTCCGAGTTTTATGGAGATAATATGCCGAATTCTGGGATCTTCGAGGATGTTATCCTGAATGAAGGTCATCTTTGGGTACCTGGGGGTCCCTTTTGATCTTGATACAGATAGCCTTCTTAAAACGTATAGGATAAACTTCTACTGAGAAGTTGCCTGTACTCAGGTGCTACCTCAGACCTTCGTGGAGCTTTCATGATCGGAGCTTCCTGTGCTTATTCCTCTTTTTAGAAAAGGGAACCATGAGATTAGGTACTGCCTCGCATCGAGTGATGGCGTTGAAATATTCTCGAAGTCTGACTTCTTTGTGGCGGGTATCCTCGAGGTAGAATGCTGCCTCGAGATTGGATATAATACGGACGATTCCTCGAGTCCTGACTTCTCGTCGAAGGATGGTTTCTGGATCGGGTATCACTCCGTCGATCTATATCGAGGCTGTTGGCTTCTCGGGGGTGACTTTGGGTAGGCAAATCGTCATTGCTTCTCACATAGATCGGCTTCGGCTTCTTTGCAAGACCTCACTATTTTTAGATAGCTGCCCTTTCGCTTCGGCATAGGGTTCTTCATTTCATCAGGCGCAAGGGCGGACGAGCGTGACGCGCTGTCACTTTTGCTAACGACGCAAAGAGCGAATTCGACAAGTTGTACCCCTTGTTGATTCCTCCTTTTTCCCGCTTTGTATCTGATATTTGTAGAACATGTTTGTAGACGGAGAGTGCGCCTTTTTGCATATTTAAGATAAGAAGAGACTTGAAGCTTTATTTCTTCTACATCTCTTTTTGTATTGCTTTTGACCAGGCTGGCTGGTTTCAGAGTTTGGCAGGATCCTCGTAGGTTCGGAACTTATCGGGCAGGCCCGGAAGCTTTTAAGTGCGATCCATGATGAGAGTAGGCATCGAGACCTCCGTGTTTTGCTCATCTATTTAGGCTCAGTCTCCGAGTCAGGCCTTGACTAGAGCATGCCTGCCTATAAATCTTCTATGCCCGTGCGGGCAGGTAGTAATTGCTCTTATTTCTTGCCCTTGGGCATTTGTAGTTTCTACTATTTTGGGTCCAATCTCCAAGTTGCATTGCGATTTGAGCTTCAATCGGCCCTCAAGTTCTTTCCTTCCTGCATGGGCGGACAATTGTGGCCTTCATTTCTCGCCCTCAGGCGTTTTGTTGTTTCAACTATTTCGGGTCCAGTTTTCGAGTCGCATTGCGATTCGAGCTTCAATTGACCCTTAAGTTCTTTCCTGCCTGTATGGGCAGACAATGGTGGCTTTTTGTCTTTCGGGTCGAAGTGACCTTACAGGCGCGTGGCTCGGAAGCTCACTCGGTCGGTGACAATGGCATTGATGCCGTGCCCTTAGGAATATGGTAGTTTAACTATTTTAGGTCCAGTCTCCGAGTCGCGACGCGACTCGAGCTTTAATTAACCCTTAAATATTTCTAATTTTCAAACCAATGATAGTACCTCTTACGCTATTTTGGTCGTTGAGACCTTTTAATATGTGGCCCGGAGGCTTGCATAGTTAACTATTTTGGATCCGGTCTCTAAATCGGGTTACGATTTGAGCTCATTTTAATCCTCAAGTTGTCAATTTTCAAGCTGGCGATAATGGCTCTTACGCTGTTTTGTCATAGAGACCTTTTAGTGTGCAGCCCAGAGGCTCGTTTGGCTGGGGACAATGGCTCTTACGCTGTTTTTCCCGTGGGATTTGTTTTTGTAGGCTTTGTTTTCCGCTCGTTAAGGTCTTTTGAAATATTTTTGCCTGACCCATCATTGGTTCTGGAAGAACCTCGATTTTAAGTCGTTATCGGCGATGTTTTGAGCACCTTGGAATGTTTATAGCTCATAGGATGAGTAGGTCGAAGCCTTGTGATTTGGAGCTGACTTGGTCGAAGCTCGTTTTTGCCTGTTGAGGGAAGCCTATTTTAATCGGTTCTTTCCGAAGTATATTCGAAGTAATGGCCTTCGATTTTTGTTTTGCAATGGTCGGGCATCCCCGAGTCGCGTTAGTTTAGTTGTATCAACCGTTTTGACCATAGTCATATGTGTTTGCTGGAGCCATTTTTGATCCCGAGTGATAGCTTAGGCGTCTACACCGAGTGTATGCCCTTTCGGGACTCTTACAAATGTGACGTATAGCCTGAACTTCAGGATTTACATGCCTGTTGAGGTCTTATAGTTTTTCATGCCTATTGAGGTCTTACAGTTTGTCATGCCTGTTGAGGTCTTACAGTTTGTCATGCCTGTTGAGGTCTTACAGTTTTTGTTGTAATGTAGAATAGATTTGGTTATGCCGAGTCTGCCCGCTAGGGGTTTTACAGTTTTGGGTTTTCCAGCGCATGGCGATGAATGACAGTCTGTGAGTCATCGAATTTCTTTTAGCTTGAAGACCGCTTTTCGTGAGCTCGGATTTGCCTTGTAGGGCTTTATGAGCCCGGAGTTCCGACCCTAGGGTCGTGCGAGTGTTGAATTGCTAACACTAAGTCTCTGAGTATCTCGGGACGCATTTGGTGTAGAGGCCTTCGCCGTGAGCCTGTTAAAATTCCCCTTTCTGGAGTATGAGATGCCAAAATATATTATTTATTGCTTGGTAAAACATACATTGTTTCATTGTTGTGAGCTCGGCCTACGTGGGTATGGCTCCTCGGACCATTCGATACGGTACATAATTCCCTATTGAGACTTAGTCTGGCGCTTCTTGGTCCTCCCGAGGGGACGGTGCCCTTAGGAGAAGATCATTGCTCGTTGTCAGACTGTAGAAGAAGGCCTGCGACCTTATCGGATCCTCCTCTAGGGATACGTTGCTCCGCTAATAATCCTGCCGATGAGGCCCTCTTCGGGGTGGAAGTCTGATTGAGGGCAAAGAGCATGGAGGGCCCCTTTTTTTTAAAAAAAAAAGCCTAGGGATCTCTGGGTAGAGTTAGAACTTTCGAATGTCCTAGCTAGTTCTCTGCATACAGGTTAGTGAAAAAATTACAAGGGAGTAAAGCAGTTCTTCCTCACCGCAGGCGTAGGCGACGTTGTGAGATTTGGTGTGTTCCTACCCTTTCGAGGCGTGAGTCCCGATACAGCCCTTCGCTATGTCTTATCAGGATTGGCCGAAGATGTGTTTTGCTTACCCTTTGATCCTTCTGAGGGTGGGTCATTGATGCCGGCGATGCGCCATATGGTAAAGGATTTCCTCTCGTCGCGTATTGCTTTCTATTGACTTATTTTAGTTCTGCCCTTTGCAAGGGGTTTCACTCTTTTGGCAAAATAGGGTCGATGCTATCCCCGAGTAGTGTGCCGGCGGTCGTCTGAACATGACATCCATGCTTTGCGCCTCCTTTGATGGTACGGAGCTCGATGTCCCAGCCCGAGCTCAGGGATTCGGGATGCGGGAGCAGTTTGGTCCTTTAGTCCGGACCGCCCCATTGACTTTGGTCCGACATCATTGTTGTACGTGATCGAACCACCTTAATTCATGAACACATGTTTTATTTTAAATAGATCAAATGAGGGAGAGGGTTACCAATGCGTATGTGTGATGCCGAGGCGGAGTCCCGGTGTCCTTTTCCCTGGATGTAAGGGTGTCCTCCGGAATGTTACCCTGGGCCCGTTTTTCCCTAACAACAGACATTTTCACTTTCCATTTTATGATTCCTCGGAGGGTGTCGTCGCTCCTTCACTGTCGTGGTAATATGTCGTGGCTTGTTCGCTTCATCCTTCCTGGTTTCCTTCCTCCCTTGGGGCTGAACTCGAGCATGACCGCTCGATGGTACTTGGTGGTGATTTTTACTAAGTAGCACGACTGTCGTCCTTCTAAGCTGGTGGCCATTTTTGATCCCGTGGCCGCGCGCGCCCTGCGGTTCCTTCGCCGGGTTGTGGTTCTTTTGAAGGGGTCTTGGTCGAATAGGCATGAGTCGTTCAACATCCTTGGTTTCGCTTATGGTGATCACAATGTTTGGTATAGCAATATTGAAATCGTACTCCGCTGGGTGGGGTCCCTTTACTGGCTGTGCCTCATCAGTTTTGGTTCTATTGAAGGTTCCTCAAGGATGTTGCCCTCGAGCTATTTCCCTACCGTTGCGAGGTAGGTTGCATCTTGTGGCGTTCCTCCCATCCGCGGCGCATGGATGGTACCTCCATCTGTTTGGCATTAGTTTCTTTGTCGGGAGCCTGCTTGGGTATACCGAGCCCGAGGAGGTTCCTGGACAGTTGTCCACGGCCCTGATTCATGGCCGGTGCCGGGTACGGGCATCCGGCCAGATCTCGGTCGGGTATCTGATCAAACATTTGAAATGACCCGCAGTCGTCGGGCATGCTTCGTTTAAACTTCGGGCGAGGTCCTATGTTGCCTAGTCATCTGAAACCGGGAGCGATCTCATTCGTCCTATCAGGGAACGAGGCATGACTTCCTGTGGTATTTCATTCTCTCTTTGTTCGGCCTCAGATGTGTCAGGCTCTTCCGTTACTGTGTCGATGGCATCGACATGTGCTTTTGCGGAGGAATCTACTGGTATGGTAAGCGAGTTTGTGAGGTTAGGCGCTAGTCTGCGGCGCAACATCATGGTTTCTTTCGAGAGTGTTTCCCCGAGTTTCTTCAATGAGACAGGCTCGAACTCATTATATTGAAGGTCGTTGTATTTTTCCGCGCACATGAAAGCGGTGGTGCGTTCATTGGGATCCGAGGTCCTGTCGCACCTAGGGAGTTTCGGTGTTCCGAATAATTGTGAAGCGGGTTCCGGGACCACTTCCTCGGGGGACAACTGTTGCATGAACCTTCATGAACCTGACTCTATCCTTTTGGAGAGATCCCTGAGCATCTTCATTATGGCGGGGTCTGTTATCGATCCATTGTTGCCCGATCTTTTGGGTATTCATTTGGAACAGAGAGCTGTTTCCGGCGCTACTGTGCTGGGAGTCTTCGGATGGCTTTGCAGTTGAGCGATAGCCAACTGCTGTGCCTGCAACATTTCAAAAATATCGTGAAGACTAACTTCCCGTGTTTCCCAAACCGGGGTTTGTTGGGTTTCCTGTCGGCCGCTGTGCCGTAAGCGCCTTTCGGCGTGAGGGGTTTCGTCGTCCTGCTGTGCGTCCTGTGAATCCGCGTCCGCAAGAATCTGTCTCGGTGCGTTATCGGGATTCTGTAGTGGTGCTCCGGTGGCCGGGAAAGCCACGCCATTTTCCCCGTGATTTTCGAGGTTGTCGTTCTCGACTCCATTTACCGAGCCAGACATTTTGACCTGAAATCAAAGGATCTTTGGACAAGAAAAAGTGTGAAAGATAATGTGCGTTTGAGCAATGAAACCAGCAAGAAAATAATCACTATTATTTTTAGCCCCACGGTGGGCGCCAAACTGTTTACCATGAAAATGGTAATAACAATTAAATTTGTAAATAGGATTCTAAAAATACGTGATCCATTCCCGAGCTAGTTGCTAGAGCAGTTGATGCTAATAATATGAAGTTTAATGATGGAATGCAAGCTAAAACGAGATAGTAATCAAATCGAAGGGCATGCTGCCCGGGTGTAGGTTTGGTCGATGGGGGACCTCGGGGTCGATGATAGGGTCGAGTTCGAGCTATCGGGGATAATTGGGAATGAGATAACAACTATGTATATAATCAAACAAGGCTTTTTACGGCCAATACTGAGCTATATAATGAAGATCAAGTAAGAGAACGATGGATATAAGGTGGCCTCGGGTTAGTGAGAACAAACAAGTTAGAAAGAAAAGAGAAAGAGAGAGATATTATTGCATTCATAGAGAAAATGGAGTAACATCATCCCCTTCCAAGGTAGTGTGAGTCCTCTTTATATAGGAGGGGAACTCGGCTGCAAGTACATAGGCATTAATTACAAAGTATGGAGATGGGATGGCTTGACGCGATGCCTCAGCAGGGGCTCTGGATAGGCCAGCCCTGTCAGACTTAGCCATGTGCCTCGAGAACTTCCCCCTCTATCCTTGCTTAAGGTCTTAGAGTTTTCGTTACTTGGTACAAGTATGGTTCATGCCTTGCTTGAGATCTTACAGATATTGTTGTTGCCTTATGTAGGTCTGACGAGACCGAAGTTGCCCATATGGGGTCTTGTTGCTTCGGGTTTCTGATAAGTTGATGAGGTGGCGATTGGCGACAGTCCCCGAGACATTGATGGTTTCATGATGCCAGTCCCCGAGTGTTCGGGATATCTTTCGATTTTGGAGCCATTTTTGCAAACTTGGTGTTGCCTGATTGAGGGCTTACGAGTTTGGAGCTTCCGAATCGAAGGTCATATGGCTTTGAGTTTTTGATGTCCATCCCCAAGTGTTCGGGACTTTTTGGGCCCTGGATCCATTTTTGTAAACTTGATATTGCCTCGTTGAAGGCTTACGAATTCGAAGCTTTTGACCCGGAGATCATACAACTTCAAGTGTTTGACGTTAGTCCCCGAGTGTTTGGGGCGTTCTTGGTACAAGTTTACACATTTTTGCTGTCAAGGGCTCGCCTATTCTATACAGACACGGTTCGTTCGACCGTTTGGCCATGTGCATTATTTTCCTATCGAGACACCATTTAGCACGCCTTCGCTTCTCCGAAGAGGTGATCTTCGGGTGGGGGGGGATGCCCCCCAGTATTCGAGGTTGATTGAAGAGGAGCCTTGAATACTTGTTGAGGCGTCCTTAGGTAGCATATGGATGATGGCTTGTTAAAAACCTTGCCGGCAAAACCCTTCTTAGGGTAAAAACCCGGTCGAAGGAAAAGAGTGCAGCATATGCTTTTGAAACCTATGGCCTTTGAGGTTTTAGGAGTAATAGTGTTTGAGCATCAATACATTCCAATTGCTTGGAAGCTGTTCGCCTTCCATGGTGCTGAGTTTGTAGGATCCTTTGCCGACTACCCCGAGGACGCGGTACGGTCCTTCCAGGTTCTGTCGTAGCTTTCCTTCATTAGGATTTCGAGTATTCAAGGTGACTTTTCTTAGGACTAAGTCCCCGATTCCAAAATGTAGGAGATTTGTTCTCCTATTGTAGTATATTTTGATCCTCTATTTTTGTGCGGCTATTCGGACCAGCGAGGTTTCTCGCTTTTCATCGAATAGTTCGAGAGCAATAGTCATGGCCTTATTGTTCGAGCTCTCGGTGGTGTGTCAGAATCTGGCAGTGGGTTATCTGACCTCGACCGATATCAAAGCTTCGATGCCATATACCAGGGACAAAGGCATTTCCCACGTGCTTGATTTTGGAGTTGTTCGATATGCCCAAAGTACTTCGGGTAATAGTTCTCTCCATCTTCCCTTTGCGCTTTCGAGTTTCTTCTTTAAGTTTTGAATGATGGTTTTTATTGTGGACTCAGCTTAGGCATTTGCACATGGGTGGTAGGGCGTTGACAGGATCCTTTTGATTTTGTAATCCTCGAGGAACTGAGTCACTTTGCTTCCGATGAATTACTTCCCGTTATCACACGTTATCTCAGAAGGAATTCTGAATTGGCATATGATATGGTCCCAGATGAAATTGATGACTTCTTTTTCCCTTATTTTTTCGAAGGCCTGTGCTTTAACCCATTTTAAGAAGTAGTCAGTCACAAATAAAATAAATCTAGCTTTATGGCGCAGTTGTTTGAGGTCTGACGATGTCCTTCCCCTATTTCATGAATGGCCATGGTGACAAAACTGAATGTAGTTGTCTACCAGGTTGGTGAATCATTGGGGCGAATCTTTGGCATTTGTCGCATTTGCGGACGAACTCTTTGGTGTCCTTCTCTTTGCTGTCTCAATAGTAGCCTACCCTGATTATTTTTCGAATTAAGGAATCGGCATCAGAATGATTTTTACAGGTGCCCTCGTGGATCTCTCAGATCACATAGTCTATATCTCCCGATCCCAGACATACTGCTAGAGGGCCATCAAAAGTTCTTCTGTAAAGAGTTCTACCTTTGAAGAGCGAGAATCGGGCTTCTTTGGTTCCTAAGGCCCTCGACTCTTTTGGGTCTGCGGATAGCTTCCCGCTCTCCAAATAATCGATATATTTATTTTGCCAATCCCATGTTAGGCTAGTGGAGTTGATCTCGGCATGCCCTTCCTCTATCACTGATTTGGACAATTGAACAATAGATCCAGGGAGATTGTCATCTTCCTCGACAGACGATCCCAAGTTTGTGAGTGCATCAGCTTCGGTATTCTCCTCTCGGGGTATGTGTGTCGTGCCCCCTTTTCCCTATTTGCATCAGAAAATTGGGTTTATGACATTTTTGGGGTGTAGGACAACTCATTCCTTTTGGGAACTGGGTTTTGCATTTGAATAGTCGCCACCTAATGATTTAAGGTGCATTAGGACACCTATAAGGTTTACTTCTAAGTTTGTTTGATTACCAGAGATAGGGTAAGGGCTTGAAATTATCCTAAGTGGAAGGTGTTAGGCACCCCTCAGGATCCACTAGTGTGGTTCCCGGCCAGACAGTTTTGTGAATTTGTACAATTAGCAAATAGACAAGTATAGGCTCAAGTAGTAAGGGATTTAGATTTAAACACATAAGGGCTTGAAAACAATCAAAAGGCAAATTATGAAAGGGAGCTACATTTTTTACAAATACTTGAAAACATAAAAGGAGAGAGGAGTCCTAGGTTTATTTATAATATGGATCACATCAATGCGATACCCTGTATGATACTCCTCACAAGAGGGGATACACGTGGTATTAGCGCACTGGTCATCATATCCATATCTACCATTCCCACCCTGTTAAGGTATTAAAGCGCGGATTAGTCTCGACCTCTATTGCATGCTATTATCCGTCCAATTCCTATCAGTCTCGGAGGAATTTAGTACTACTATTCCTATAAGAGGGAGGATTTTAGGCCGACTCTTAGGTTTATAAAGGGTAAAAAGACTAAGGCCACATTCAAAACACGTAGGACTACATATTAGGGGAAACATGTAAGCAACTAAGAGGCTCATATATACCTCCTCAAGTAAAGCACATAAATAGCACGACTCAAACACATTTAGGTTCTGAATTTAAAGTACTAAGGTAAGGGGAATTTTAATTGTTGAAGTAGACTGTTTATTACATAACTCAGATAAGAAGTTCGAATCAGGCCTGCCTGCTGATTATAGCAGTTACTAATTAACAAAGGCGGATTCAGTTTTTATTGTTGTCACCTAAGGCTTGCCTAAGTGTGTTGGTGATATCCTATAAGCATGATGTCTATTACTGATTCCTAATGTAGCAAAGTAGTGACAGTTTTTAAACTAGACTGGTTTCAGATCTTATAGGCATGATATCTGTTATTGCTAATTTTTTTATTCCTATGGACATGATATCTAGTTGAACGTGAAACGAAGCAGGCAGGATTTACTTGAAATTCCTATAGGCATGATGTCTAAGAGAAATACTGATTTTTAACCTTATGAACATGATGTCTGACTATAGCCGTTTAGATCCTATAGGCATGGTGTCTAAGTGGGGTAATAAAACATGCAGAATTTAAAACAAGTCCTATAGGCATGTTATCTATATGTAGAATTAAAACATGCAGAATTTAAAACATGTCCTATAGGCATGTTATTTAAATGTAGAGTTAAACATGCAGAATTTAAAGAAACAGATCCTATAGGCATGTTCCCTACCCTTCTAATGGCTAAACATGCATAATTACCCATCCTTTTTTTTCACTAACCAACCCTCAATATTTGTTACACAATATTATAGACCAAATACTGAATTACATCAGAACAGTGTAAAACAAGAAGTTACAACCATAGGAAGCTTGATTCTTGACTTCCTCTCTGAGTTATGGAATAAACCACCTCAAGCACCACTTGTTTTAGAGCCTTTCTCAGACTTGGGTGTGTCAAAGTTCCCTAAGGGTCTCAAAGGACCCGGGGCAGTGCTTACACCCAGGTTTGCATAAACAGATAGAGGTGAGTGCAGTGTGGAAGGGCCAGCCCATATGTGTCCAAGTTTAGAGGGAGATCATGGGTCCCAAGGCAAGGCTCACAGAAGAAGGGCAAAACCTAAGTTCTAAGAGTATAGTGGAAGTGCAGAAACATAAATTTATTTAAAACTGGCTTGAGAATAGTAAGGGGTAGGAGTAATTTGAAAGCAGTAGCAGTAAAACTTAAACTACACAGGATCAGCAGTTGCACAAATGGGCCAGGGGTTTGGGAATACATTGCATGAAGCATATGACCCTAGGAGGGGGTCAGGCTTGGACATACACAACAATAGATGATGCTGGCATGCCCACAAACCAACCAAAGAACACAAACACATAAGGGGATATGGGGTTTGGGATTCATGAGTCAGCAAATCACATAATCAAGTGACTGACAGAGTATATACATAAGGGAACATATTAATTTATAGCATGCTTAGTAGTGAAACTTGATTGCATAAACATAAGCAGAAACGAGCAAGAGTGAAGGAAATAGTAAAGAAACATGTAGTTGTTGATGGTTGAAAATTAACTAGGACATACCAGTAAGAAGCAAAGTGCAGAAAGGAAAAGTAAGCAAATTTCCATAGCCTAGCCTTGGCTTTCAGCCGGCTAGACAAGGCAGTAACACAAGTAGTAACAGAGAAAAGAGAGAGAGTTTTGAGTGAAGTGTGTGTTTTGAACTCAGATGGTTCGTTCATGTTTTTGAAAGAAGATGGTGAAGGGTATTTATAGTTTTTTGAAAACGAGTGAAGGAGAAGTAATAAGATACAAACATGAAAACAATCACAAGTCAGAATCAATTACACAAGTGATTCCCTTTAATTATGGAATCACTGTTTAACGGGTAGTGACAGATTCAAATAAGGAAAGAAAATCAATTTTGAAGCAAACTAATTATTGCCATATAAGGGGTAGTAAAAGTATGCAGTGAACAATCGAGTTTGAGTACAAAAAATATATGCTTATTTTAGGAAAGAAATCAACAAGGTAAAACATTACAGTAAAAGGAAAAGAATCAATCAATTTTAAACGGGCGAGTGAAATTAGGGGCTCATACAAGAAAAGCTCTTGAAATCAGTCACAAAATCAAGATCAATCAAGGAAGAAACTTCATCATATAAATAGAGTGAACCGAAACATCAGACATGCGAGACCAAGAACATTGGCAAAAGAAACAACATTCAATAGTAGCAGAAATAAGCATATGATTCAGTAGTGAACAAAGTTAGATAGTCAGGGCTCACACGTATAGACAAAGTGAAGAAGAGAGTCAAACAAGAAGAGGTCTCACAGTAACAGGTGAGGAATCCATAGTCGAGTTGAAAGATAGTAAAAGTCAGATACGTCACATAAAGAAAAGAAAGTCTGAAACAAAAAACTTTCAATCCAATCAAGTGCATACTCAAACAAATAGTTTCAGACCAAGAAGACCTAGGGTTTTTCAACAATAATCGAGTTTAAAAGATGATAAAACAAATAAGTCAAATAAGAACGAGGAACTTAATCAAACACGTACACATCTAACAAACAGTTTCAGAACTCGAATGAGACCACAAAAGGAACTAGGGTTTTGACATGCTAAAACAGACAGAAGAACGACATGAGCAAAACTTAGCAAAACCACAAACACATTAAAATCAGAGATCTTTGAAAAGAAAAACTGAAGATGAAGGGTCGTTTTGAAAGAAAGTTGAAAAACGTTCAAGAAAACACTAAAACACTCACAGCAAGTACAAATCTAAAGTAGACCTGAAAGAAAAATCAAAAGATATTAAAGATTAGGGTTTTGGAAAACCCAGAAAAGGTGAGAAAGACCTCGAAAGTTTCCGATCTAACCGGGAAAGTCAAGGATCTGCCTTGAA
Source organism: Nicotiana tabacum (assembly GCF_000715075.1). Taxonomy (NCBI): domain Eukaryota; kingdom Viridiplantae; phylum Streptophyta; class Magnoliopsida; order Solanales; family Solanaceae; genus Nicotiana; species Nicotiana tabacum. Next base: position 92,227,518 of record NC_134080.1, on the reverse strand, counting down.
AGGCTATGAATGGCCAGAGAAAGGTCGTGGATGGCCGGAGAAAAGCCATGAACAAAAGTCGAACAAGGACTGGATTAGATTCCTTCGAGGACTAGCCATGAAACCATAGAGACCAATACCCAAGAGCCATGGGAGGCTGCTACATGTCTCAAATGACCACGAGGGGCCATAGATTAAGAAGCTATTAGGGTGGGGTGGGAGGGCGGTGGCTAGAGTTCATGAGAGTTTCAGAGCGAGTTGAGATAGAAGAGGGATTCAAGGGTGGCGGTAGGGGAGAAATGATTTAGGTTTAGGGGTCGCTCAGGGTTAAAAAAGGTAAGGGGTAATGGGGGTCGTTGATCTAAATAATTAACGGCTGGGATTAAACGGGTTAGGTGGGGAGTCCGGGTTGGATCATTTAAATGGGTTAGTGGTTGGGTTTGAATGGGAATTGGGCCGCAGATAATTGGGTCTAATTTGGGGTTCAAATTAGGCTACAATTAAAATAAAATTGGGCTGTCATTTAAATAGCCATTTTTATATTTTAATTTATAAAATATAGTAAATAAATTTCTGAAAACCAATTTAAAGCACTAAAATGATTTATAATACATTATTAACAATTTAAAAATATAGTATCCCATTTTATAAACATGAGACAAATTTAAACCTAAAAATGGCTAATATTTCAAGTATATGCAATTTAGCTTAAAACAATACTAAATAAATTTGTAAAAATATGAAAAAATTACCTTAGCTATATTTTAACATAAATATAAAAGTCCAACAAATGAATTACCAAAATAATGATTTTGGAAATAATTATTGGGGGTTTTTATGGATAAAGGGGGAAATAAATTGATTTAAAAACTTTTAAAAATTATGAAAAAATAATAAAACATTTGGAAATGCTTATATATACATATATATATATATATATATATATATACTATTTTGAAAGTATTTTGCATATTCAAAAAAATATATAGGGAAAATTGGGTATCAATAGCTGCCCCTCTTTACGCGGGAAGGATGAAAGAGTTGTCAGGTAAAGATATGATAACCAATTTTGATCGAACGAAATGGTTCGAAGAAGTTAGTCCGCGCCCTGACTTCTGAGCTGCCTACATATCCCTGGTTTTACATGAATCAGGCCATATATAGTTCACAATCCGTCAACGGAGTATGCCGATGGAGACTTTCCAAGAATGGACGCAATATCCAGGACGGGGTGAGTGAGCGGCTTATGAGAATGTTTAAGGTTTGATATGGCTGTGGGAACTGGAGCGAGTTTTCTCCTGCCGGGATGGCCGTTGCTTGCCGGTGTACCTGCAATTAGAAACAATGCAAGCGTATACCGTGCATAAATTTAAACATGATGTAGATTCCTGTCGGACCATGTATGTTTTCTTCGGACGGTTAGGATGACGTCCTTAGACCATGAAGTCCTGGGCCATGAAGCGTACAATAAAGGATTTGCAGGCCATGAAATGATGCTCTAAGGATATGAGGATGGTGCCTCCGAACCATGATGCCTTTGAATAATGCTATGCAAAAGATTAAAAGGGATCCTCAGGCCATGACATGGTGTTCTCGGGCTATGAATATGGTGCCTCCGAATGATGATGCCCTTGGATAATTTGGCAATCTTTCAGCCCATGAGATGGAGTATGTGGTGATCTTTCAGCCCATAAGATGCAGTACGTGGCAATCTTTCAATCATGCAGATGCAGTATGTGACAATCTTTTAGCCATGCAGATATAGTATTGAGGTGATCTTTCAGCCGTGAGACGCAGTATGTGGCGATCTTTCAGCCATGCAGAAGTAGTTTAAGGTGATCTTTCGGCCATGCAGATGTAGTATGAGGCAATCTTTCAGCCATGCAGATGTAGTATAAGGCAATATTTCAGCCATGCAGATGTAGTATGAGGCGATCTTTCAGCCGTAAGATGCAGTATAAGCGATCTTTCAGCCATAGAGATGTAGTATGAGGCGATCTTTCAGCCGTAAGATGCAGTAAGTTCGTCTTTAGCCTTATGCAGGGATGAAAGCAGTGTTTAGCCTTATGCAATGCAAATGCAGGTGGAGGTAGAGCTTAACCTCGGAAGGCAGAATGGTAGCTTATGCAATGCAAAATGCAGATGGAGACAACATTTAGTCTCAGAAGGCAGAATGGTAGCCTTATGCATGCAAAAATACAGATGGAGGTAGAGCTTAACCTCGGAAGGCAGAATGGTAGCCTTATGTAATGCAGATGTAGATGGAGACAGTGTTTAGTCTTGGAAGGCAGAATGGTAGCCTTATGCAATGCAAAAATGCATATAGAGACAGCGTTTAGTCTCGTAAGGCATAATGGTAGCCTTATGCAAGAAATAAAATGGCAAATGGTAGTAGAGCTTTCTTAGCTGATAGCAGATCGCGACATTGTGATTGATAGGGACATTGTGATATGCGGAATATCACTGGTGTGTGCAAATAGCAAATATTGGTAGGTGCAACAGTTTTGAGAGTTGTACTCTTTAATAATGTTTGTTCTATGGGTGTATAGTATGTTTGATGATTCCCCAATCCAAGTGCCTGTATCCAAAGAAAAATCGCGAGTTTTGTAAAGGGGAGGTTAGTTTGTATCCCCTCTAGCTTTGCTTGACCTGCTCGACTCTGATCTGGTGATACTGTATGTATCATTGGGGTAGCGTTGTTAAACAAAGCAATTTCAATAATATGCATGGTTTTGTAAAAATATGACATAATAATTTTTTAGATGAACTGACGACTATGACGGGGTTCGGGACATTGCAACCTTTCTTGCCACGGAATTTTGAGGGTCCCCCTCAAAATTCTGCCCCAGTTTAATGGGTTGATGCTCATGACTGTTGCTTGCGAAGATCGGCTGAAATTACTTCTGCCCCAATTTCCAATTGCGGGGGGAAAAGAAATTTTATTGAATTGTGACCGAACTCCTAGGGCTGCCTACGTATCCCCTCTTATACGGTAATCAGGTCAGTCGTAGTTCAAATTACATCATATAAGAGAAGCATGAAAATTGCACATAGTAATGCTTGACTGCATCTGGATTGATTGGTTTTGGCCAGACTTCCCCATCCATTTCTGCAAGTATGAGGGCTCCTCATGTCAGAACCCGGTGAACCATATATGGACCCTTCCAGTTAGGAGAGAATTTCCCTTTGGCTTCGTCTTGATGCAGAATTGTTTTTAACACCAGCTACCCGGTGTGAACTGTCTTGGCTTGACTCTTTTGTTGAAAGCTCTGGACAATCCGTTATGATAGAGTTGACCATGGCAGACTGCATTCATTTTCTTTCTGTCTATAAGGGCTAGTTGCTCATAACGACTATTTACCAATTCTGCATTGTCGAGCTCAACTTCTTGTATGATCCTTAGGGAAGGAATTTCTATCTCAGTGGGAATGTCAGCCTCTATACCATACACCAACATATAGGGGGTTGCCCAGGTTGATGTGCAAACTATGGTGCGATACCCCAATAGAGCAAATGATAACTTTTCGTGCCACTGTTTATGCTTCTCTATCATTTTCCTCAAAATCTTCTTGATATTCTTGTTGACGGCTTCTACAACTCCATTCATTTGAGGCCTGTAGGCTTTGGAATTCTTGTGTTTGATATTAAAGGTTTCACACATAGCTTTCATCAAGTCACTGTTGAGGTTGGAGCCATTATCAGTAATGATCGATTCTGGAATCCCGAATCGACAAACAATGTGGTCGCGGACAAAGTCTGCCATGACTTTCTTAGTTAATGCTATCTAAGATGCTGCTTCGACCCATTTGGTGAAATAATCGATTGCTACAAGGATAAACCTGTGTCCGTTCAAAGCGGCAGGCTCGATTGGTCCAATAACATCCATTACCCAAGTGGTGAACGACCATGGTGAGCTTGTTGCATTAAGCTCATTTGGAGGTACCTTTATCATGTATGCATGTATCTAACAGTGATGGCATTTTCGGACATACTGGATGCAACCTGTTTCCATAGTCATCCAAAAGTAATCAGCCCCGAGTATTTTCAGCATGTATTTCCTCCAGTAGCCTGGATGCTTCCTTTGCATCGACACACCTTAATAGTCCCAAATCAGGAGTCCTCATATATAAGATTCCTCCGCTTTGAAAGAAATTGTTGGACAACCTCCGTAGGGTGCGTTTTTGAGTATGATTTGAAAGCTCTAGGTATTTCTCCTTTTGCTAAATATTTCTTGATATCATGAAACTAGGGCTTTCCATCTACTTCCTCTTCGACATAGGCACAATAAGCTAGCTGATCATGGATCTTTACTGGAATGGGATTAGTTAAATTCTTATCCGGATGTTTTATCATAGATGACAGGGTAGCCAATGCATTGGCGTACTCATTCTAAAGTATGGGAACATGTTGGAATTCCGTCTTTGTGAACCTTTTCCTCAGTTCCTATACATGATACAAATACATGAGTATCTTGGAGTTCTTGATTGCCCATTCTTCTCGTACCTGATGTATAAGTAGGTCTGAAACTCCAATTACTAGCAACTCTTGAACATTTATGTCAATGGCCATTTTGAGCCCTAGAATGCAGTCTTCGTACTCGGCCATGTTGTTGGTGCACGAGAACCTGAGTTTGGCGGACACCGGATAATGGTGACCGGTTTCTGATACTAGGACTGCTACTATGCCAACTCTTTTAAAGTTTGCCGCTCCATCGAAAAACATTATCCAACTGTCATAGGATTCTGTAATGTCTTCTCCTATGAATGATACCTCTTCGTCAGGAAATTACGTTTTTAGGGGTTCGTATTCTCCATCCACGGGATTTTCAGAAAGGTGATCTGCTTGTGCCTGTCCCTTGATTACTTTCTGAGTCACGTAGACAATGTCAAACTCACTCAACAGGATTTTCCACTTGGCTAGCTTGCCGGTGGGCATGGGCTTCTAAAAGATGTACTTCAAAGGATCCATCCTTGATATGAGATATGTAGTATAGGCACAGAAGTAATGCCTCAGCTTTTGAGCTACCCAAGTCAAAGCACAGCAGGTGCACTCCAACAGAGAATACCGGGCCTCGTACGGGGTGAATTTCTTACTGAGATAATAAATGGCTCAAAGGGGTCTACCTGGCTCGGGTGGGACCAAGACTGGTGGCATTGACAGGTACTCCTTGATTCTGTCGAAGGCATTTTGGTAGTCATCAGTACATTTAGTAGCGGCGTCCTTCTTCAATATCTTAAAGATTGGCTCACAGATAACTGTAGACTGTGCTATGAACCGGCTGATGTAGTTGAGTCTCCCCAAGAAACTCATCACGTCCTTCTTGTTCCTTGGCGGTGGCAATTCTCGAATAGCTTTGACTTTTGATAGATCCAGTTCTATTCCTCAGCGACTCACAATAAACCCAAGCAATTACCTAGTAGGAACCCCAAATGCACATTTTGCGGGGTTCAGTTTCAGGTTGTACCTTTGCAATCTATTGAAGAACTTCCTCAAATATTCCATGTGATCCGTGGCATTATTGGACTTGATGATGACATCATGTACATATACCTCAATCTCCTTGTGTATCATATCATGAAAAATGGTAGTCATGGCCCTCATTTAGGTGGCCCCTGCATTCTTCAGACCAAACGACATCATCTTGTAACAGTACATTCCCCACGCCATAGTGAAAGCCGTTTTCTCATCATCTTCTTCATCCATCCAGATCTGATGATAACCCGCGAAACAATCTACGAATGACTGCAGCTTACACTTGGTGCAATTGTCAATCAGGATGTGTATATTTGGTAAAGGGAAGTCGTCTTTCGAACTGGCCCGGTTGAGATCCCAGTAGTCGACACAGACTCTGACCTTCCCATCCTTCTTTGGCACTGGCACGATGTTGGCTAGCCATGTTGGGTATTCTACTACCTTGAGAACCTTAGCTTTGACCTGCTTGGTGACTTCTTCCTTGATTTTCAAACTCATTTCAGGCTTGAGCGTTTTGAGCTTTTGCTTTACCGGAGGACATGTCGGATTGGTTGGCAGTTTGTGAGCCACAATAGACATACTCAGACAAGTCATGTCATCCTACGACCAGGCGAATATGTCCTTATATCCCTTTAGAAATTCTGTGTATTCCTTCTTTCCTGACGGCGCTAAGTGGACGGTGGTTCGTGTTTCCTTGATGTTTTCTGCATCTCCCAAGTTAACAATTTCTGTCTCCTCCAGGTTGGACTTGGGTCTGTTCTCAAAGTTCTCAATTTCTTTGACAATCTCATCTGGTATGTCATCTTCCTCTAAATTAATGTCCATTCTCGTTGCATGTCACAGTCATTGGTTCATCAAGATAAGTAATAGTAATGCTGTATAAGTAAAGTAATGAGAGAAAAATAATAATGAGTGTTGATTCATAAGAAAAGTCAAAATGCTTTTATAAATTGTGTAACTGTTTTAAACATTGAAGATCTTATTGCGGGAATTAAAAATGCAAAAAGAAAATCATTTATTGAATAAAAATAGCGTATAGTGCTTGTTTTAGCCTTGCTACCCCGAGGCTCGCCGGGCTCTGGTTGTCTCGATAGTTCAGTTATTGAGGCATGCCCCTCTGCTCACAGCCTGTATGGAAGGGCCTTCCTCCTCGAGAACAACACAATAGTCTATGTCATTGTCTTCCAGGAACAAGTTCTTCACCGCGGCCAGGGCTTCTTCTTCCTTTGACCCATAAACAATGTCAGCGTGCTGGAAAGTCTACTTCAAATGCGGTATTAGCTGCTCCAGTGGGTAGTAAGGACCGTGCCATGGTGGCGACTAGTTGTTGAATTCTTCCCATGTGTACTCATATCCCAGACCGAAAGTGGTGCCGTGTTTCTTGGGCTTTATGGGCTTAGAGATTCCTTGGAGGTTTTTTCCGAGCCACTTGCCAGGTTTGTACCCACTCCAGCTCAGTATACTCTCGATTTTGTTATCCCACCATTTATCTTTGTCAACATCATTTACCCTTTCAATTTGGTGGTAAGTATCTCCACCTAAATTCCTTCTTCCTTTGATTGTCGGAATGGTCTGGCGACTGTATATAGGGTTGCTACTGTCGCTGTAAATGATTACCTCTTGATGATTCCATTCGAATTTTACTACCTGATACAATATTGATGCTACAGCCCCAGCAACATGAATCAACGGCCGTCCCAGCAGCAGGTTGTAAAATGTTGGCACGTCTATCACCTGGAAGTCGACATCAAACCATGTTGGTCCCATTTGTAAGCATAGGACAATCTCACCAATGGTGGATATCTGAGAACCATCGAAGTCTTTCACATTGATTGCTCTATACTTTATCTCGTGCAGTCCTTTACCCAACTTCTTGAGTGTTACCGATGGACAAATATTGAGACTGGAACCTCCATCGATCAGTATTCTAGTGATACAATAGTCCTCACATTGCATAGTGATGTGCAGTGCCTTGTTGTGCCCCAAACCTTCAGGTGGCAGCTCGTCCTCGTGAAAGGTAATCTTATGGCTCTCCAACACTTGTCCTACCATGTTGGCCATCTCCCCGCCAGTGATGTTTCTTGCTACGTATGCTTCACTTAGCACCTTTAGGAGAGCATTCTTATGCGCCTCAAAATTTTGTAGCAAAGCAAGAATGGAGATTTGCGCTGGTGCTTTGTTCAATTGGTTAATGACCGAGTATTCCTTGGCCTGTATCTTTTTCCAAAGGTCGTCTGGACCTATCTCAATGATTGGTGGCCGTTTGGAGGCCTGCTTGCATAACTCAGCTAGATGTTTAGGGGTATAGACTCTACCAGTTCTTGTCATACCCTGTGCTACAACAGTCTCTTCGAACCTGACCTTGCCATTCCTCCTTGCCTTGGCTGTATAGTCCCAGGGTACAGCCTTAGTGTGGAATGGTGTCATGGTCGACATCACCACTGGGATTGGCATGGCTATCCTTACTCCGAACGAAGCATGTGCCTTGGGTGGTAAAACTGCAACTTCAAACGATGTGGGTGCATTTGTTGGAGACACGAATTTGACCTCAATTGGTGCTGGTGTCTTTGCAGACGATGTCGCTTCAAACTTGAGTGGTACAGACATATTTACTTCAGCGTCCCCGGATGGCTGAATCTGGACTATGATTGGATTAAGAGTAACTATTGGCTTCTTTGGGTCATAGCCCTCTGTCATCAACCCGATTGATCACTCGGGATCCCAATCATCCTCTATTTTAATCATGTGAATGCCTCCACCCTTATGGTCTGGCAGAGGGTTATTGCGGACATTTGGGGCGGGTTCCTTTTCCACAATAATCTTATTATCAATTAAAGTTTGGATCTTGTCCTTAAAGGAACGACATTCATCGATTGCGTGCCCATTCATGCCGGAGTGGTATACACAGGATTTGTTTGGGTTAACCCACTTAGAAGGGTTCTTAGGGGTTGCAACAGGGATAGGGGTGACATAACAAACAACTTTAAGTCTCTCGTACAACTGGTCAATGGGTTCAGCAATGGTCGTATATTGTTTTGGAGGTCTACGATCAAAATTAGGTTGGGGTCTAGGGAAGTTTTGGCATGTAGGAGGTGATTGATAGTGGGATGGTTGAGCATTATTGGTTTGGTAGACATGAGCGGGTTGGGAGTATCGGGGTAAAGTAGGCTGATATGTGGGAGGTAGATCTTGGTATGAGGGTGAATGTGTTTGGTAATTTGGGGTTTGCTGGTATATGAGTGGAGGTGATGGGTAAGTTTGGTATTTAAGGGGGGATTTGGTTATCTGTGTAATCATTACGTCCCCTAAGTCCCTTTTCTTGGACACACCACCAAACTGCAAGGCCTTATTTGTCGCTTGTAAGGCCTCAAAGTTTGTAACCATTCCGCTTTTGATACCCTCTTCAATCCTTTCACCCAGTTTGATAATGTCAGAGAATTTGTGGCTCTCGATCATCATTAGTCATTCATAATACCGTGGGTCTTAAGCCCAGACAAAGAATTTGTTCATCTGTTCTTCCTCTAAGGCAGGTCTGACCTTAGCAACATCGGACCTCCAGCGAGTAGCATACTCGCAAAACGTTTCTGTAGGCTTCTTCTATAGATTCTGAATGTAGAACACATCTGGTGCATTCTCTATGTTAAACCTAAACCTGTCCATAATGTCGGACGCCATGCTTACCCAGCTTGACCACTTCTTTGGATCCTGGCTGATGTACTAGGACAATGCATCTCCGTTCAGACTCCTCATGAACAGCTTCATGCAGATTCTCTCGTCTTTCCCTACTCCAACCAACTTGTCGCAGTATGTCCTCAAATGGACCCTTGGATCACCTTTACCGTCAAACATTTCGAAGTTCGGAGGTTTGTACCACTCGACCATTTCGACATTGGGTTGTATGCAAATATCTTCATAGTTCAACCCCTCGATTCCTTTGCTTCCCTTAACGCCCTGAATCCGGCTAGTCAATTTCTTAAGTTCCTCAGCTAGGTTTCTAATAAGCAGATCCTTTTCATCAGACTCAGGTGTGTTTGAGATAGGTGGGGTGGAGTGTGGCATGGTCTCCACGTAGATAGGGGTGTTATGGTGGGTATAAAAGTGGTCATTTGTGGAGTTTTGGAGTTCTGGGATGAGTAGTGGAGTGTTGTTTGGGGTATGGCAGGTGTTGCATTGGGTCTTTGGTGGAATAGTGTGAGGAGCGGGATGATTCTATTGCTTTGGGATGTTTTGAGGCGGTGTAGAGTTTTGAGTATTGGGAAAGGTGATAGCTGGGGTGCTGAGGGAAAATGACAGGCTTGCCATATTTCGAACTTGATCGAGCTCTTCTTGGAATTTCAATAGCTTTTGTTCAAGTTGGGATACATTCTCTTAGGAGCTTGAGTATCATGGCTGTTAGTGGCCTCTACCCGTTCAGTTGGATTCTCCTTTCAGACATTGTTCAGATCTTCCATCTTGCTTTTGTTCATGTTTTTGACAGGACTAAGAGGAGGAATGGGTGGAGAGCCCTTGGATCTTGTGGAATAGGATGATGTTGCCATAGTGCACGAACTAACCTTTGGGGATGGGAATAATAAAACAAAAACAAAGAATAAAATAAAAGGTAACCAAGTTAGTGAGGATCATAAAAAGTATTGCAGTATTTAAACACATAGTGCGGGAATTTAGATTGTGTCCTAATTTGGGGACCTCTTTATGCCTGTGGTGGGCCTAGCGACAAATTGATTTGGAGAACTTAGGATGCTAAATGCCTCATTTTATTGATAAAAAGTAGACGAATCCCAAATTGACACTAAATATACAGGAAATGAAAAATCACTAATGGCCATTGGCCTTATTATATTTCATAAAGCAAAAGATAAAACTCCTATCTATTTGGTCCCAAAAGGACCTTCCTCAGGTTGAATGCTCTCGTTAATCAAATCCTCCAGTTCGTGTAGGTTCACTAGTAAAAATGCCTTTGCCAGGTGTTCTCCTTCGTTTCCCTCAGTATTTTGGCAGTCGATGACTCTCTTCCTCACTTTTCCTTCTGATTCCAGCAGACTGTATTCCAGATATTTCAACTTCTCGCTAGCTTTGGTGGCCCTCTCCTTCCACTGATTGATTTGTTCATTTGATGGAAGACTCCTCTACCAGTCTAGCAAAAGTGAGCGTGTGCTAACCATACCGAAGCTGGTTACCTCGTTCTTCATATTTCTGCAAGACAAATAAGGTTAGGCCCTTACCCCCACCAGACTCAACTATTTAATATCAACAATTAGCATGAAGCATTTAGTTCTCCAAATAAATGCACAGAACGTGATGATGTCCGTTTAGGTTTAGGGAAACCCAGTGGACTTTGGACAAGGCTATCTTAAAGGATCATTATGTGGACAACATAACTGACCCGGTTAGGTTTGAGCATGATGCATGCACAATTTGAACAGAGTAAGGTTTCTAAGGGGTTTTAGACCTGTACCCTTGAGTGGACAACTCAAGGGGGGAAGGCATGGAACCGTTGACCGCACCGCTGATCAACTAGTTTTACCGTGAATATGCCTTTCTGAATTTAGGGGATAATGATATAGGAAGAGCGCAACCACTCATTATAAGCGTTGTTGTGGTATTTGTTTGGAACGAGTGGAGTATGATGTCGAGCATGATAATGCAATAATTAAAACATGTTGACACGTATTTGCACGTTAAGAAAGCGATAAATACAACAATTTCATAATTTAAAGCAATAATGAAGGAAGGAAACAAAAAAGATATGTCAGTTTCGCATCTTGAAAAAGAAATTAAATGCTTAAAGAAATTTAAACAAGTAATTGCACATAAATGAGGTACAAATTCACAAGAACAATCTGAAATGGTAAAAGCCTAAAGATCCCCAGCAGAGTCGCCATGCTGTCGCGCCCCCTTTTTCCCTTTTTGAATTGGAAAATCGGGTTTATGACATTTTTGGTGTGTAGGACAACTCATTCCCTTTGGGAACTGGGTTTTGCATTTGAAGAGTCGCCACCTAATGATTTAAGGTGCATTAAGACACCTATAAGGTTTACTTCTAAGTTTGTTTGATAACCAGAGATGGGGTAAGGGCTTGAAATTATCCTAAGGGGAAGGTGTTAGGCACCCCTCAGGATCCACTAGTGTGGTTCCCGGTCAGTCAGTTTTGTGAATTAGTACAATTAGCAAATAGACAAGTATAAGATCAAGTAGTAAGGGATTTATGTTTAAACACATAAGGGTTTGAAAAGAATCAAAAGGCGAATTTTGAAAGGGAGCTACATTTTGTACAAATACTTGAAAATATAAAAGGATAGAGGAGTCCTAGGTTTATTTATAATATGGATCACATCAATGCGATACCCGGTATGACACTCCTCAAAAGAGGGGATACACGTGGTATTAGTGCACCAGTCATCATATCCATATCTACCCTTCCCACCCTGTTAAGGTATTAAAGTGCGGATTGGTCTCGACCTCTATTGCATGCTATTACCCGTCCAATTCCTATCAGTCCTAGAGGAATTTAAGACTTCTATTCCTATAAGGGGGAGGATTTTAGGATGACTATTAGGTTTTTAAAGGGTAAAAGGACTAAGGCGACATTCAAAACACGTAGGACTGCATATTAGGGGAAACATGCAAGCAACTAAGAGGCTCATATATACCTCATCAAGTAAAACACATAAATAGCACGAGTCAAACACATTTAGGGTCTGAATTTAAAGTACTAAGGCAAGGGGAATTTTAATTGTTGAAGCAAACCAGTTTATTACATAACTCAGATAAGAAGTCTGAATCAGGCCTGCCTGCTGGTTATAGCAGTTACTAATTAACAAAGGTGGATTTAGTTTTTATTGTTGTCACCTAAGGCCTGCCTAAGTGTGTTGGTGATATCCTATAAGCATGATGTCTATTACTGATTCCGAATATAGAAAAGTAGTAAGAGTTTTAAAACGAGCGATTTGAGATCCTATATGCATGCTTTCTAAATAGTATTAATAAAAGGAGAGTAGGTTGTTTAAAACTAGTTCAAAACAGTACGAGTTAAGCTGATTTTAAACTAGACTGGTTTCAGATCCTATAGGCATGATATCTATTATTGCTAATTTTTTTATTCCTATAGACATGATATCTAGTTGAACGTGAAACGAAGCAAGCAGGATTTACTTGAAATTACTATAGGCATGGTGTCTAAGAGAAATAACGATTTTTAACCTTATGAACATGTTGTCTGATTATAGCCATTTAGATCCTATAGGCATGGTGTCTAAGTGTGGTAATAAAACATGCAGAATTTAAAACAAGTCCTATCGGCATGTTATCTAAATGTAGAATTAAAACATGCGGAATTTAAAATAAGTCCTATAGGCATGTTATCTAAATGTAGAGTTAAACATGCAGAATTTAAAGAAACAGATTCTATAGGCATGTTCCCTACCCTTCTAATGGCTAAACATGCATTACCAATCCCTTTTTTCACTAACTAACCCCCAATATTTGTTACACATTATTACAGACCAAATACTGAATTACATCAGAACAGTGTAAAACAAGAAGTTACAACCATAGGAAGCCTGATTCTTTGACTTCCTCTCTGAGTTATGGAATAAACCAACTCAAGCACTACTTGTTTCAGAGCCTTTCTCAGACCTGCGTGTGTCAAAGTTCCCTAAGGGTCTCAAAGGACCCCGGGAAATGCTTACACCCAGGTTTGCATAACCAGATAGAGGTGAGTGCAGTGAGGAAGGGCCAGCCCTTATGTGTCCAAGTTCAGAGGGAGCTCATGAGTCCCAAGGCAAGGATCACAGAAGAGGGGCAGAACCTAAGTTCTAAGAGTATAGTGGAAGTACAGAAACAAAGATTTATTTAAAACTGGGTTGAGAATAGTAAAGGGTAGGGGTAATTTGAAAACAGTAGCTGTAAAACTTAAACTACACAGGATCAGCAGTTGCACAAAGGGGCCAAGGGTTTGGGAATACATTTCATGAAGCATATGACCCTAGGAGGGGGTCAGGCTTGGACATCAACAACAATAGATGGTGTTGGCATACTCACAAACCAGCCAGAGAACACAAACACATAAGGGGATATGGGGTTTGGGATTCATGAGTCAGCAAATCACATAATCAAGTGACTGACAGAGTATATACATAAGGGAACACATTAATTTACAACATGCTTATTAAAGAAACTTAATTGCATAAACTTAAGCAAAAACGGGCAAAAGTGAAGGAAATAGTAAATAAATATGTTGGTGTTGATGCTTGAAGATTAACTAGGACATACCAGTAAGAAGCAAAGTGCAAAAAGGAAAAGTAAGCAATTTTCCACAGCCTAGCCTTGGCTTTCACCTGGCTAGACAAGGCAGTAACACAAATAGTAACAGTGAAAAGACAGAGAGTTTTGAGTGAAGTGTGTTCTGAATTCAGATGGTTCGTTCGTGCTTTTGAAAGAAGAGGGGTGCATGGTATTTATAGTTTTTTTGAAAATGAGTGAAGGAGAAGTAATAAGATACAAATATGGAAACAATCACAAGTCAGAATCAATTACACAAGTGATTCCCTTTAATTAAGGAATCACTGTTTAACGGGTAGTAACAGATTCAAATAAGGAAAGAAAATCAATTTGCAAGCAAACTGATTATTGCCATATAAGTGGTAGTAAAAGCATGCAGTGAACAATCGAGTATGAATACAAAAAATATATGCTTATTTTAGGAAAGAAATTAGCAAGGTAAAACATTACAGTAAAGGGAAAAGAATCAATCAATTTTAAATGGACGAGTGAAATTAGGGGCTCATACAAGAAAAGCTCTTGAAATCAGTCACAAAATCAAGATCAATCAAGGAAGAAACTTTACCATATAAAATAGTATGAACAGAAATATCAGACATGCGAGGCCAAGCACATTGGCAAAAGAAACAACATACAATAGCAGCAGAAATAAGCATAGGATTCAGTAGTGAACAAAGTTAGATAGTCAGGCTCACACGTATAGCCAAAGTGAAGAAGAGAGTCAAACAAGCATAGGAATCAAGTGCATACTCAAACAAACAGTTTCAGACCAAGAAGACCTAGGGTTTTTCAACAATAATCGATTTTAAAAGATGATAAAACAAATAAGTCAAATAAGAATGAGGAACTTAATCAAACACGTACATATCTAACAAACAGTTTCAGAACTCGAATGAGACCACAAAAGGAACTAGGGTTTTAACATGCTAAAATAGATAGAAGAACGACTTGAGCAAAACTTAGCAAAACCACAAACACATTAAAATCAGAGATCTTTGAAAAGCAAAACTTAAAGGAAAACCCTAATCGGAGAAGATGAAGGGTCATTTTGAATAAAAGTTGTAAAACTTTCGAGAAAACACTTAAAACACTCATAGCACTACAAGAATTTAGCCTTCTTGTGGTGACCAAAGTCGCTGCAAAATCTATGAAAGTCGATGCTAAAACTTATTAGTGGCGACTTTCTTGTTGCTGCAAGTACAACCGTAACTAAATATTATTTGCGGCGATATTTACGAGTCGCCACAAAAACTACCCCCATTTGTAGCGATCTAGTCGCCACAAAAAGTATACAAATACGCTACAAAAAATAATTTCACAAGAATAAATTTTAATTGGATCGCCTCTGTATGTGAGCTTTAGCTGCAACTATCATCGCTACAAATAGTATATGTTTAGTAGCAACTTTTCGTCGCCACAAAAAGTGGTAAATCCACGAAAAGATTAATGTCTTTTTGTTGCGACCTCAGTTGCTACAAAACAAAGAAACCAACAGTGTGAATAAATTATGTCGCCACTAATACCTATTTTCTCAACAACTATATATTGACCATAATTATATACATTTTCAGTAGCAACATGTTACTCTAAAATTTTAATATAGGGATATTCATATCAATTTTGAAACAATATTAAGCATATTCAATAATATGTAACAAACATCAAAAGAATTTCTCAAACCGAATATTATAAATATTTCAATCACTAAAATAGCAATTACATATATACTACATGGCACTTCATTGTGCGCTGACATTATATACATATACATATAACCCAAAATAGAAGACAAAATATTAAGTTCTTTGTAATTGCTCCTTGGTGGGTGACATCCTTGGTCGATTACTAAAATAGCAATTACATATATACTACATGACACTTCATTGTGCATTGACATTGTACGCATATACGACATATGATCCAAAAAAAGACAAAATATTAAGTGCCTTGTAATTGCTCCTTGGTGTATGACATCCTTGATAAGCACTATTGGTTAGAAGTACCATGTCCCTGCTAGAAGAAAGCAGAAAGCAATGAAAGGAACATAATAAAATTTGTTATATCCAAAATATGCATAGACAAATAAAGTACACGCTTTGAGTGAGAAAAGATATAAATGCAGTCCTAGAGAGTGAGCGTATACTGCAACATATGTTTCATGTGGCATAGGAAAGGATCTTGACAAATCAAGAAATATAATCTTAAGAGACAAGAGTTATAGTCTATGATACATGCCTTTTAAAGGTTCAAGGAAAAACTGTGACCAAATGGACTGACATATATGCCCCAAAAACATTCATTTCACTGGAGGTTCTTCATATACAATTATAGCCACAAGAAACAACCAAAACACTAGGTGGTTCCATAAGATTAAGCTAACATCCAGTTGATTAGAAATCTTCACTAATTAACTACGATTGAAGCAAACTGGATGGCATTTGGAGCTTGTTCAACCAATTCAAGGACTTAATGTAGGAGCACTTTCTGTATGAGATAGCAGTTTAAAACAAGGATTTATAGGAAATAAGAAACCATGTCAGTAAGGTGAACTATAGCAGGTGACTTGATAAAATCTAACCATTTTATCCAAAAAGGCAAGTCTACTACTATTTTGACTAGTTCTACCATTCCAATACACATCTCTATCAGGATTAGGCCAATATATGCTTGAAACTTGAGGGGAACAACTTACAGAACAGATCAAATAGAAATAAAAGGCAACTGAGAACAAAATAATAATAATAATTTTAACTAAAGAAGATGCAGCAAATTTTAGGAAAGCCTCCTCGCGGACTTCCAAATTTGACTAAACTTTCCGAGAAATCTAAAATGGGGAAAAGAAAAAGAGAATCCAAGATAATAGAATCTAAATGACAGTTCATACAATTTTCATGACTCGCAAGAAAACAAAAGTATCTAAAAGGGCCTGTGATCTTAACGTCTTCCTATTCAAAAGTATCTAAAAGAGAAGAAAACATATAAGCATAAAAAAAAATTAAATTTCAATAATATAATACTAAGGTAGTGCTAAAAGAAGCACGAGATGTACAGTTCTTAGAGAAAGGTAATGTAACACTAAGGTAATTCTAAATAACAAATGATACATATACTTAAAAAAACATTCTTTGTGACTGATATTACGAATATAGGACACAACTAAGTAAAGGTTTAAGAATACTTGAAATAATCATACTACATACAATTTTGACTTCAAGTAATCATATCCTCCATCTTTGTTGCACTGGAATAAATGGGACCATTAGATCCCTTTTCTTCTCTTTTAGATTTCCTAGCAAAGATTTCAGTAGGAACAAAGCAAAAGAGAAAAAAAAATTCCCAGTAAAGATTTCAATGGTAAAGCTTGTGATGAATTTAGTTTAAGATTTTAACTCTTTCAGCTGGTCAGATAAATAAAAGGTAGACAATCACCATTAACTTATTTCTGGAAGGAAATAGTTGACTTACTCATACTAAATTAGTTATGTCTCTAATCAGAAAGCTTTTCAAAACCTTGTTGCAGATAATATTAATGGTAAAGAGTTAACATTCAAAGTCTCTGGCAGAAAGATAAAACAAATAAATCACTAAAGAAAATGGAAACGCGAATCGCAATTCATCAACTAGAGGGAGTTGACCCTCTTCTCATAAAATGCCATGAAAATTTTCAAACAACCACATAAGCTATTACATTGTACACGCGTCTAGTAAAAAGTAAATTGTATTACAATTAAAGCACACATCCACAGAACTAAATTGCACAATAACAAAAGTCTCCCTTATCTGTAGTAGGGATGGAGAACACTTTTTTACTTTTTGACTTAATGCAAATATATTATCAATCATATAATTGGAGGAAAGCAGAGGATGAGCAAAATACAGACTAGATTTCTACATGGCATTTTTTCAAACACACAACAGCCTAGACTTCACCCAAGAAGAATTATCAAAAAGAAAGGAGGAATTGTCCAGAAGGAGTAGAGCAAGTACCTTTTGCATTGTGGTCATAAGAACAACAAATTATTCTTGCATCCTCTTGTCCACTTCTAGATTAATCATCTTGCCTACTTCTACATTCGCATGTTCACGCTCCTCTTCCAACTTCCTTTGCAACTCATCTTCCATATTCCTTCGCAACTCGGCAGCCATTTGTTCACGTTCTTCTTGCAACTTCTGATCCATAGCGGCTTGCATCTCTTGACGCACAATCTCTATAGCAGATGAGACGCTGGCCTCTATGTTTGCATGCTGCATGTGACTCTTTTTGGGAGGCTTCTTTCTATACCCTTTTCTACGAACATAGCCTGTTCTCTCACCAAGAACGGAGGATAAAATTTCTTCTCTAGTCATGGGATGCTCGATCTCTTCAGATTGTTGTTGAGTGACAAGTTCTTGGAGTTGATCCTAATTATGCACAATCATTTACACCAAACATAATACAACATATTAAAAGTAACTTACAGAATACAAAAAGATAATTAGTCTAATATTTTAGAGAATTACATGAATTTG
The DNA here is from genome assembly GCF_000715075.1 of Nicotiana tabacum. Classification (NCBI taxonomy): domain Eukaryota; kingdom Viridiplantae; phylum Streptophyta; class Magnoliopsida; order Solanales; family Solanaceae; genus Nicotiana; species Nicotiana tabacum. The sequence goes on along the minus strand of NC_134080.1, from coordinate 92,209,278 downwards.
TTCTGAATCTGGATCCAACCACACTCATTCTCCTGTTGCATTTTTACGTGTATGTTGGACCTCCAAAACTTTTTTTGGTGTGTCTATTTCTCCAGAAATAGGATTTCTCTGTAAAATAGTTTCAGAGAAAACATATATAAGAAAATATATAAATAACAAAGAAGCATATGTGATCATAGAAAAATAAATGTATTTTCACCGTAGATTCCTCTACTTCTGCAAAAGACCTTGTACCACAAGCATGCTTAGTGATTTGCTTTTCCCTATTTTTTTTTGTTCCTCTCACTTACAGCCTGCACTAAGTCAATCAACATATTAATAAACCATCATTCAAATATGGGCATGATGCTCCTTAGTTGGCAGAAATCTTGAGGTATTGAGTTACCTTAAACTCTGGACTTCCAATATATTGTATTAGGTATTTCCTATCCTCGAGCTCAACATCTTCAGGTCAATGAGATAATCTTTCCAATGCTGAGTTGAGCTTTCCATGCTCTAAAAAGTCTTTGTATAGCGTTGACAATAAAGAATTGCATTCTATGCTCTCGCAACCCGTTGGAAACTTTAAATTTATCCTGAAAACAAAAGTAATTTATATTTTATATACTAACCACATAAATAGATTTTGCAATCTATAGTCAATACAATTGTGGAATTAATTTATTACCTTGACCTTCAACCACATTTCTTCTCCATATTTCAAAATAATTTTTTGCCAATTTCGTTCTCGAAACGATAGAGTGCTCCTCATGATCAAACCACAGTAATTAACAATATCTCTAGCCCCAAAACCTACTGCTCTATCAATGTCATCTGGAATCATAATTTTGATTTTTCCACCACACTTAATTTTTATATCTATACTTTTATATTTATATTTCCCTCTTACTCTCTTTTTATTGTTGCAAGAAACTGCAAAGTAAAAAAAACATATACCATCACCAGTAGTTTTAGTATTTATGCACAATCAGTAAAGAGAATTTTCACGAAACACAACAAACCAAAAAACTAACTTGCACATTTTTCAGCTTCCGGAGAGCAATGTACATTGTCTGCTACATTCTATGATGACTTTGTTTCTACAGAAGGCCTTTGGAGAGGATTACCAAATATTCGTCCTGTCTGTATGGGTCTTTGACTCGGGTTACATGATTGACCCGTCTCTAGAGACGCCCCAGTAGTCCTTATTGGTTGTATGAGTGGCTGAGACGCCGCTACAGAATTGCCATGTCCTTGAATATTGCCACCACTATAGCATGTACCACCTCTCCCACTTTTACCTCGTCCAGTTCCTTTCAATTCCTGCAACATCAAATAAAGAAGAAGGGACTGATCAAACTAGAGAAAAAATTAATTGATATAGCAGAGAATTCAATAAATTAATGAAAAGCATTGATTTTACTTCAGGCATTGATTTTACTTCACCACTGATTCTGTTATGAAATTAAAGCTTCAGGCATCACAAAATACACCATCTATTTTGGTGTACCCCATGCCTAGGTCACAAAGAGCTTTCTTTGTTTCATAGAAAGAATCTGGCACAAATGTCCCCTCAGGAAGAACTTCTTTAAATAAGATTGATCGCTTATGATAAAAGCTTGAATAACAGTAGCTATTATGCCTAGGATACACATTACAGCAACTCATTTCTTACCATGTTCCCTTATTCAGCAAAGTATTTAATTTCCTCAAGAGCATATATTGCCACAAATCTTCTTCCAATGTTTTAACTCTACCTTCTGTTTAAATATCAAATCATATGGCAAAAAGACTCATTCACTAATTTTAAGAAAGCATATAAGAACATAAAAATAATAAAATATTGTCAGATTGAGGTTCGAACAAAAATAAAGAGAAACATAGAAAAATAAAACTGACCTCACATTGAAGGTTCGAACAAAACCCAGATAAATATTGTCAAAAAAATTGAAAATGCACATAACCATATAAGAACATAAAAAGAATGAAATACCAAAAATGCAATCACAATAACAACACCAAAAGGACTTTCAAGAAGAAACTTTCACTTACCCAGAAAAATATATTGTTGAGAGTTCAGTCAAAACATAGATGACACAATCTGTACGAATTTCTGTAAATATTCAAATGAGTCAAAGAAATTTGAGGTAAAATATGAGAATACCAATGTAAAAATATTAAAATAATAATTATTGCTAGCTGCATGTTAAAAATTTTGCCTTCTAAAATCATTATAAAGAACCCCAAATATAAAATTTTCCCTTAATACTGGCTGTATTTGGAAATCCTAAGAAAACACAACATGCTTTCGTATAACCCAAAAGAAAATGAAAGTATTTAGGGATTTTAACACATACATGATTTGAGCTTTTGGGTCAGTAACTGGAAGCAGAGAAACGGAGCAGCCAACATAGTTCTTCCTTCGTAGTTGAGAAATGGAGCATCTATATGAGATTCACATTTTATGATTTTAGGGATTTTGAGCAGAGAGGGATTTTGAGAAGAGTAGGGGAAAGCAGTGAGTTTTAGAAGAAAGAGGGTTTCTAGTGAGAGGAACAATAAAATTGAGAAATGTAGGGGAATGCAAGAATTTTGTTCTTTTAAGTTCTTCTATTGTTTTAATTGTTATACACCTTTTTTTTTTAAAATTAAAATAACTAAGTAATAGAGGCGACCCAGTCGCTCCAAAAACTATTTAGCAGCGACTCTATTAGAGTCACCACAAAATCCGTGGAGCCAAAATTTTGCTTTCGCGGGAATGAAATATTTCAACCTTTGGTTGCACATATCAGAGGCGACCTAATAAAGTCGCAACTAAATATTGTCATTTTGTAGCGACATTTAAAGTCGTCGCTAAAACTATAACTTTTGCTGCAACCCAATAGGTCGCCACAATATGTCGCCACAATAAGTCTAGTTTCTTGTAGTGTAGAAAGTACATATCTAAAGTAGATCTGAAAGAAAAATCAAAAGATCTTAAAGATTAGGGTTTTGAAAAACCCAGAAAAGGTGAGAAAGACCTTGAAAGTTTCTGATCTAACCAGGAAAGTCAAGGATCTGCCTTGAAAGGCCATGAATGGCCGGAGAAAAGTCGTGGATGGCCGGAGAAAAGCCATGAACAAAAGTCAAGCAAGGGCTGGACCAGATTCCTTCAAGGACTGGCCATGAAACCACAGAGACCAACACCCAAGAGCCATGAGAGGCTGCTACATGTCTCAAATGACCATGAGGGGCCATGGATTAAGAAGGTATTAGGGTGGGGTGGGAGGGCGGCGACTAGGGTTCATGAGAGTTTCAGAGAGAGTTGATAGAGAAGAGGGATTCAAGGGCGGCGTTAGGTGAGAAATGATTTAGGTTTAGGGGTCGTTCAGGATTAAAAAAGGTAAAGGGTAATGGGGGCCATTGATTTAAATAATCAACGGTTGGGATTAAAGGGGTTAGGTAGGGAGTTCGGGTTGCGTCTTTTAAATGGGTTAGTGGTCGGGTTTGAATGGGAATTTGGCCGGGGAAAATTGGGTCTAGTTTGGGGTTCAAATTAGGCTACAATTGAAATGAAATTGGGCTATCATTTAAATAGCCATTTTCCCTTTTAATTTATAAAAAATAGTAAATAAATTTCTAAGAACCAATTGAAAGCGCTAAAATGATTTATAATACATAATTAATAAATTAAAAATATAGGATCCTATTTTATAAACATGAGACAAATTTAAACCTAAAAATGGCTAATATTGCAATTATATAAAATTTAGCTTAACAAATACTAAATAAATTTGTAAAAATATGAAAAAATTTCCTTAGCTATATTTTAGCGTAAATATAAAATTCCAAGAAATAAATTACCAAAATAATCATTTTGGAAATAATAATTGGGGTTTTTTATGAATAAAAAGGGAAATAAATTGATTTAAAAACCTTTGAAAATTATGAGAAAATAATAAAATATTTGGACATGCTTATATATATATATATATATTCTATTTTGAATGTATTTTGCATATTGAAAAAAAATATGTAGGGAAAAATTGGGTATCAACAATGTGGACTATGGTCCATTCTTTGAAGCGGTACAATGTGATTTGAATTTTGTCTAAGTATCTTTGCATCCTATCTTCTTGAACCTCGAAGCTCTCATTTACCTGATTTACCACCAAGAGGGAAGCACATTTCCCAGAGGATGTGCCCGTTTTTAGAAAATGTACTTTCTCGACCTCAGGTACGAGGAATGGAGTGAGTCAGCTACGAAGTCTGCCAAAATCTGATACTTAATAGCCAATTAGGGCTGATACTCGATATCATATCCCTCGAGTCTGATGGCCCATTTGACCAGTCGGACCGATAATTTGGGTTTATGCAATATGCTTCGGAGGGGGTATGTTGTTAAAATGCAAAATATGATGGCATTGGAAGTAAAGTTTCAATTTTCAAGACGCACTTATTAATGCAAGAGTTAGTTTTTCCAGGTGCGGATACCTGGTTTCGGCATCACCCAAGGTCCGACTTACATAATAAACAGGGAATTGCATACCATTTTCTTCTCGAACTAGCACACCACTTAACACTATCTTGGATACGGCCAGGTATAAATACAATGTCTCATCCTCTTTTGGGGTGTGGAGCAAAGGCGAGCTTGTCAGGTATCGCTTCAACTCCTCCAAGGCACGTTGGCATTCTGGAGTCCATTCGAAGTTGTTTTTATTTTTGATCTAGGAGAAGAAATGGTGACTTCTGTCCGATGACCTTGATATAAACTGGCCCAAGGCTGCTATCCACTCGGCTAGTCGCTATACGACCTTTACGTTATTTACCACCGCAATTTCTTCAACGGCTTTGATTTTATCGGGGTTGGTATCGATTCCTCTGTTCGATACCATAAAACCTAAGAATTTTCCCGATCCTACCCCAAAGGCGCACTTCTCTGGATTGAGTTTAATATTGTAACTTCTGAGGATGTCGAATGTTTCCTGCAAATGAGTCAAATGGTCCTTTGCACACAGGGACTTAACTAGCATATAGTTAATATAAACTTCTATGGACTTTCCTATTTGATGCTTGAACATCTTATTAACCAGGCATTGATAAGTGGCCCCTGCGTTTTTTAGCCCGAAGGGCATGACATTGTAACAGTATGTACCTTACTTCGTGATGAATGAAGTCTTTTCTCTATCCTTGGGGTTCATCTGAATTTGATTATACCCCCAATAGGCATCGAGAAAAGTAAGGGTTTCATGGTCGGGCATGGCGTTGATCAAACGATCGATGTTGGGCAATGGGTATGAGTCTTTTGGGCACACCATGTTTAGATCTTTATAATTTACACACATTCTTTGTTTATTCCCCTTTTGGGGATACCACCACATTGGTCAGCCATTCGGGATAATTTTACTTCCCTAATAGACCCTATTTTGAGGAGCTTTGTTACTTTGTCTTTGATAAATGCATGCTTTATCTCGGACTGGGGTCTCCATTTTTGCTTCACCGGTCTGTACCTGGGGTCGACACTTAGTCGATGGGTAGTTATCTCCGGTGGGATTCCTTTCATGTCTAAATGGGACCAAGCAAAGTAATTGATGTTGTTAATAAGGAATTGAATGAGTTTTTTCCTGAGTTCGGGTGTTAATCTTGTCCCTAGGTATACCTTCCGATCTGGGAGATTCTCGATCAATATGACTTTCTCCAGCTCTTCAATAGTCGACTTCGTTGCATTTGATTCTTCGGGGGCAATGAAGGTTCTGGAAGTGAGGAAATCCTCTTCATCATACTCGAGGGTTTGTTGGCTTTCCAACTCTCCCGAGGTGGAGTGTGCAGAATTTTTTACCTCTTCATGGACCGCGAACATTTTTTTCGCCGCATGTTGCTCCCTATACACCATCTTTATTCCATCCTCTGCTGGAAACTTCATCATTTGATGCTGGATCGATGGTACCCTTCATGTTATGTATCCATGGCCTACAGAGCAAGTCATCGTACCTCGTGTCACCATTAATGATGTGGAACATGGTATCTTGAACTGCATCGGATATGTTAACCGGGAGGATGATTTCTCCTTTTGTTGCTTTGCCGGCCATATTGAAGCCGCTGAGGATTCGGGAGGTAGGTACCCTGGTCGAGTAATACGAGCTGTTTAACACCGGCGACCTAATTACATTGGCTGAGCTACCTGGATCCACGAGTACACGTTTAATTTGGATATTATTTAAGAGGAACGAGATTACCAGCGTATCGTTGTGTGGATGAGAGAGAGTCTCGAAATCTTCTTCGTTAAACGTAAGGATTTCCTCATATGCCCGGCCCTGGGTTTGCCCTTGCATTTCCACGGAAACCTTTATTCGCTTGATCCCGGGCCCCTAGGGAACGTCAGCCCGCTTGATTATCATATGAACGATGTGCTGAGGTTTTCCCACTTCGCTTCCCCTACTTGCTTCTCTTTCTTCTCGAATGAGGCTTTTTCGATTGTCCAATTGATTTTCTCAGCGTACATACCTGTTGGTATGGGAATTTACGCCAATGCGTTGAGTATTGCGTGATAGCATATCGACGAGAATTAGTTCTGGTGCGACCTTAGGGTTTTGTGGTGGTACACTATTACCTAGAACAGCTGCACCATACTCTTTATGGTCCTTGAGGCCGTTGTTGTCATGTATGTTTACCGAGTTAGACATTTTGACCTGAAATCAAAGATTCTTGGACAAGAAAAAGCATGAAAGATAACTTGTGTTATGTAGTAAACCAGCAGGAAAACAATCACTCTTATTTTTAGCCCCATGGTAGGCGCCAAACTGTTTACCTTGAAAATGGTAATAACAATTAGATTTGATTTTGTTGTTCTGAAAATATGTGATCTATTTTTATGCTAGTTGTTAGTCAATAGATGTTAAATGAAAGGTTAGAAAGAATGAGATAATAGCTTGTAGATAGTATAATAATCGAACCGCATGGCTGGAAATCGGAGCCTCGAGCTTGTGTGTATGAGGCCTCGAGGTCGATTCAGATGCCCGGCCTAGGGCATTCGATATAGGATTAATGGTTATGATGAATTCGATTGCGGCTCTTTATGACCAACAATGAGAAATAAATGAAGAACAATAAATAGAACACAATAAATGTAAGCAATAAGTAATGAGATCAAGAGAATATGTTAAGTTAGGAAGCAGAGAGAACGTTCTTGTATACTCACTATTGAGTATCATATCCCCCACAAAATTGACAAGGGTCCCCTTTATATATGAGGGGAAAATCCCAATATGACACGTGTAATTATTACATAAAGTAGCTGGTACAACCACTCAATCAGCCTGGTGCAGGCCGTCACTGTTTGCGCAAGTGCTGTCAGAAAATACTACTCCTAGGGAACTTCTCGCTTACTTGTGATACGCACCGGTTCGTTCTACCCCGATACCAGGCATGAAAAATCCCTGAAGACATCGAACCTCGAGCTATTATCTAGGCCATTCAAGATGAGATTGCACAATGCCTCGTCGACCGTAAAATTGATATTCCGATTTTAGCCGTATACAACTTAGTTTTGATATTATAAATGATATTTTGGGCGGAACACCCTATTTTACTGATAGTCCTAGTGGCTTGTGAGGTTGATGGCTGAGAGAGACCAATGACCTAATTGTGAGGTTGATGACTTAGAGAGGCTGAAGGCCTGGTTGTGAGGATTATATATTTATGGATCGGGCTGCATGTTGCAGCGATATATGGATCAGTCTGCACACCACAGCGATATGTTGGATCGGTCTGCACGCCACAACGATATAGCGCTTGGACTATAGGAGCCCCTCCGGAGTCCGCATACCCCTAGTGAGCGCAATCGACTAGCTATATTGATTGGGTTGCACGCTGCAGCGGTTACTATATGGTACTTATTGAGTGTGAGTGCTAAGTGTGAGCGTTGATTGATGAGAGCTGAGTCTCGAGTGACTGAGAGGCTGCCCGAGGGGCTATATATATATATACATGAGTGATACGTTACCCGAGGGGCTTATTTTTATGAAATTACTGATTACCCGAGGGGCTAAGTTTTATGAAATTACTATTTTCACTCCTCTTTATACTAAGCCTCTATTACAAATGTTGAACAATTGTTTTAAACAACTTTCATTGAAACTGTAGTTTTCGAAAGATGTTCGGAATTTAATTGCTGATTTGGCTTTGAAATTTTCATTGAGATTTATATATTATGAGATGTATAAATGGTAGCCCGAGGGGCTGTTTATGACTATGTTTCCCGAGGGTCTATTTATGATTTACATTGCCCGAGGGGCTGTATTCGAGTGAGTTTTGCCTGAGAGGCCAACTATGTTATCCACCATTGTTACTCACTGTTTCATCGCTTGTTTTGAAAACCGCTGAAAAATGTTTTAAGTGGAGTTTTACACATCTTCAAATGATATCCACCGAAAACTTAAATTTTGATGAAATGAGAAAATTATACACTATTATGGAAGCACACTGTACTTATTCTGGTGGTATGACGTGGATTCTATTATTTCATACTGCTTAGTCTTTATTTACTTTTATTACTTACTGAGTTGGCGTACTCACATTACTTCCTGCACTTTGTGAGCAGATCAAGGTATTTCTGAGCTCGGTGGCAAAATCATCGGAGTTAGCAAGGTAGTTGCTTGTCAATCGCAGCCCTAGTTTTATCCATTATTATTCTCCCTTAGTGTATTTTTGTTATTTTCCCTAACCATGTTGGTCTTGAGGTTGTCAGACAGTTGTAGTAGTTGCTCATGACTAGTGGCACCCTGATGTCGGGATTTATTTCCGCAATGTTGTTTCGTTTTCAACACAATATAAAGGTTTATTATTAAAAAGATATGATTTTATCCTAAGAATGGGAAATACTGATTGTTTTTTGGTTTGTGTCGGCTGGCCTAGCTCCAAGATAGGCTCTATCATGACAGGGTTAGTTTTGGGGTCGTGACAAGTTGGTATCAGAGCCTAGGTTACATAGGCCTCACGAGTCATGTGTAGGTTAAGTAGAGTCTCGCGGATCGGTACAGAGATGTCTGTACTTATCCTCGGGAGGATGCTAAACCTTTAGGAAATCCCACATTTTTGAATTCTTATCGTGCAACATTGATTCAGCTTGAAATATAACCCATGAAATTCCTTCCACATGTTCGTATGCGCACACGAGCGCTCGGTATCAGTTGTGCATCGACGACCTGTGATTCCCTGATCGAGGGGCAAGATGTGATTTTTATGTGTTGATGTTGAGCCATTCTGGAGTAGTTGAGGTCGGTCTCTGCTTGTAGCTTGAGCACTAAGGTGTTGATTGTGTGAGCATGTGCTTTTGGAATAATATGTTCGGTAGTGTCCCTATTAATAGAAGTGATGGCTGGATGGCTATGTGATGAGTATGTTATGTGAGTGTGAGATGTGCTCATATGAGTTGAATGTGACGAGAAGGGTCTGCTTGAGGATAGAAAGAACTATTTAGTGCTTGATTCCTATCTTGATTTGATGTATAGCCCCGAGTTATGGGTGTGTGGATCTTTTCATGTTGTCTAATTAGGGAATGGAATAGATTTCATGTTACGATATGAGTCTAGACTCAGGAAGATTAAGTGATTGCATGATTTTTATGATGGTGGAAGAGTGTGAAGAGATGTCAGTTTGAGGCAAAGCATGTGAGTTATGTCCTACGGGGTGTTCTGAGGTTTGTGTAACCCCTATGTTGTTGGTTGAAAGTCCTCCTTACCAGTGAAATATATGTGTGTTGTTGCAATTTGAGCTTGGGTCGCTCATGAGAGTAGTCTTGTCTGTTACGAGGATGAATGTGAGATTTGCAGATGACTTGAAGTACTAGGTGGTTTATGTTGCACAAGCTTATGAATGATTTAGTTTAATCTCACCATGGTATTATGGCAGTAGTAGAGGATGGGTAATGGTGAGTTCTGTGTGTTTTGACCTATGGCTTCGAGCCAAGTGGGGGGGGGGGGCTGGTATTGATTAGTTGATTGCACGGTTATGTGGTGTATTGGTTTCAGTTTGAGGTATACTAGTGAATCAGTTGTGGCTTGCAAGGGTTGAGATCGAGGATGGCTCGAGTAAAGGAATTTTTTAATGAAGGTTACGTTATGCTTTATGGGTGTATGAGAATCACGGAATGACTTGAGTTGTTATTGGTGAAGGATGTACGGTACTTACATAGGTGTTGCTGTTCTAATAGGGCACAGGTCGTTCGGTTCATTTGATCAGACTATTTGAAACCAGAGTAGAGTAGATGACTCCCGAGAATGGTTTTGAAGGATTTGTGATTTACATGTAGTAATTGGGAATCTTCAGGATGTGTGTTGGCTAGAAACTGATATTTATATGGGAGGATGTTAGGACTTGTGGCATTTCTCTATCATTATGAATTCTATATACCAGTATCATTAAGGTGAAGGTAATGTCTTTAGATTCACAAGTCTCTTCAGAGTGAGTATCTCGGCTGTGGTACTTTTGGGGTGCTTCAGAAGAATACGATGGTTTATGAGCCTTAGGGCGATGTGGTTTTATGCTAATGTTCGTGGGGCAAGTTTTAGTTAAGGATAGTTGTGTACTAGCAAGGAAACGTATCAATTTGAAGGTATTTTGGAAGGACCTCAGAGAATTAGGATAGCCTGGTAGTTGGTTGGATCGGCATGGTAATGGATATGATCGGTTCATGACTGCCTATGATGCAGTGGGTTTCTACAGGTGTTTCGGGGCAATGCTCTTAGGTTTTGATGGCCTTTGTAGCTTGGTTGAGTTAGAGGAATTCAGTTCTGACGGTTTGGTTTTGTGCAAATGGAATTCAGAGAATTCTTGATGGTTTCTACCATGGTTAGAGATCTATATTTTCTACTGGCATGAGGAGCATGAGATGTATAGTGATTTTCTTATATATGGGATCAAATGGAAAGTTCTTGACTAGTTGAGTACGTAGTTACTTGTGGCTCGAAGTGGATATGAAGTTCTTGCGTTTACCCTAGGATGGTATGGTATATGCGGTATGTTGTGTAGGATTGAGATTTGCATGTGTGAGATCACGGTTCAGTTCTGAAAGGAAGATCATAAATTCTTATGTAGCATGGGCAGTTTTAGATGATTAGGAAAACAATATTGATAATTGGTGTGGCTTGATGAAGGTATACATTTCAGAAAGGGCAATGTGGTTGAGTTATGGATACCTCATTAGTATTGCGGCACTCTCTTGTTGATCGATTTTTGGAGTTCAGATTTTTACCTTATGGCACAGAAAAAATTTCAGAAGTATTCCTCGTAGGATGATCGTGTAATCGGAGAAGTGTGAATATTCAGGCGGTGGAGTTGAGACCAAAAATGGTGATTCGTATGTTCTAATGGATTTGGAGACTGGGAGTTTTCATGAGCAGATGGTTTCGTGGTTGTGGACTGTGAAAATATAGCTAAGATTAGTAAGAGGGTAGTATGTGTTGTGATTCAGTCATTGTGGACTTTTGGAGGGTTATTTATCTATTGTGGGTGACCAAAATTGACTTGGGGTTCATTGGTAGGCTAAATATAGATGTGCGTTTTGCACCGGGTCGGATTTGTTGACTCTAAGCTACTATTATTGAGAGATGTGCCATTCGATTGTTGTTGAGCTTATTCGTATTCTAGAGTGATCTATGAGTTACTATCCTATGTTACAAGGAGTTGTGATTTTGTGGTATACGCACATATGGTGTTGTTCCATTTGGGCTTTATAGCGGGATTTGAATTAGACGGGTATTTAGGTGTTGCATGATTTGTTGCGCATTGCATATGTTCTTTTGTACTGGTATGACATTGCGTCATTTACTTCTCTATGATTATGGTGATTCACTTTTGGGTGTTAGGCATCAAATTGCGCTTGGTTGAATATTTTGAGCATGGTGACTTAGGGTGTCTCATGTGAACCAGTGTTTGGATAGGGTCGCGCATTGTGGCAAATTTATGTCGAGCTATGATCCTTTGGGTTAGATTCATGTGATCCGGTTCTACGATGTGTGATGGGTTCTCACCATTGTGTTGTGGTGGTAATGGTGAGCCTACGGTACAACTCTCTCATTTGATTCACTTTCCATGATTTGAGTACATTTGGACTATTACTTCTTGGTGCACGGGTTGTGGCTTTAGATTGTATCGATGTGTCATGTCACTAGAGTGTTCGTGTTAGATGAGATAAGTTCATTAGGATCTAGAATGAATACTATCGGATTCGATTTCAGCATGTTGGAAGGATAATATCGGGATTCAGCTTAGAAATTACTATGGTCCTTGCCAAAGGAGAGGGAGTTTCATGAATGGTTGATGTGAGGAATGATTATGACTTCTGCGTGTTTCATTCATCATTGGCAGTATACGAAAGTATTGGAATGAGGCTTTATTTGATAAGAGGTTTATTATCGATATTCGATTATTTTTAGCAACTGTCATGATTAGAAATTATCGCTACGTGTGTTTGGGTTATGTGGTATATCATGTAATTGCATCCAAGATTGTAGGTATGGTTTGTTACAGCTTGTTCACACTTATTCAGAGTATAGACGTGAGATTCAGATCTTATAGATGATTTCGGAAGTGGAAATTTGATTCTAAGGTTTATGGGCTTGGTTGGATTGCGGAATTTCCGTTATGTTGTGCTATCGGATCTGTATGGGATGGGGTGATGTGGGATCACCCCCGGGTATGTCCATAGTGAGGATACATGGTGATTTGATGGCTTTTGAAACAACTGTAGGCACGTTCGAGGATGAAAGTATGTTTAAGGCGGGGAGGATGTAACGACCCGACCGGTCGTTTTGAGCATTTGCACTTCGCGTGCAAGATTCTGGGCATGACTAGCCCCGTATGATGTATTATAACTTATGTAAATCGTTAGTTTTGGTTTTCAGGATAATCAGAATAGATTTAGAAGAACAATTCTCAGCTTGAAGCTTTAAATTTGAATAGTTTGACCAAGATTTGACTTTTTAGTATTGGATCTCGGATTTGGATTTTTATTATTTGGTTAGCTCTGTCGGGTGATTTTGGACATAGGAGCGCGTTTGGAATGGAATTTGGAGGTCCATGGTGGATTTAGGCTTGAATTGGCGGAATTGGAAATTTGGTATTTCCGGTCGGCAATGGAAATCTTGATATCGGGGTCGGAATGGAATTCCAGAAATGGAGTAGTTCCGTTGTGTCATTTGTGATGTGTGTACAACATTTTTGGTCAATCGGAGGTGATTTGATAGGTTTCGGCGTCGTCTGTGGAATTTGGATGTTTCTAACTCCTTACGCTTGAATTTGAGGGTGATTTGATGTTTTGATATTGCTTTGAGTGTTCCGAAGGTTAGAATAAGTTTGAATGGTGACATGTGACTTGTTCTTATTTTCTGTTAAGGTCACGGGGGCCTCAGAATGATTTCGGAAAGTTTGGCCCTGAGTTGATGCTGTTGATTGTGTTGCTTCTGTCATTTCCGCACCTGCGGATAAGGGAGCACAGGTGCGAGGTCACTTGTGCGTGTAGGGAGTCGCAGATGCGGACACTGTGGAGTTGGGTCTTTTCTGCATAAGTGGAAGTTGAGTCGCAGGTGCGCACCGCAGGTGCGATGGGGTTGACCGCAAATGCAGAATTGGTACATTTAGTGGGTTCTGCACCTGAGATGGAAATTCTGTAGGTGCGGTGCCGCAGAAGCACATATTTGACCGCGGGTGCGGTTTTGCTTGACAGAAAAAACCCTAGCTCTTTGTTCTTAATTTTTAAATTTTGGGCTTACGGAACTCGGAAGAGAGGTGATTTTTCAAAGGATTTGAAGGAGAAACATTGGGGTAAGTGATTCTAACCTATAATGGTTTAAATTTCATGAATCTATGATCTAATTCATCACCTAATTGAGAAGTTGGACTAGAAATTTGGGGAATTAGGGCTTGAAATTGGAGAGTGTAAATTGAGGATTTGAGGGGCCCTTTGAGGTCTGATTTTGATGTTCTTGGTATGTATGAACTCGTAGGAGGATAAGGATTCTATTGATGTGATTTTTATCTGATTCTGAGACGTGGGCCTGGGGGTCGGGTTTGACCAATTTCGGGATTTTTTTATGTAATTTGATATTATGATTCTGATTTTTGGAAGCTTCGAGGCGAGTTGAGGCCGAGTGGAGAGGCAAGGGCATCACGGAGTAGGATTTCATTAGTATGCCAGAGTTCAGAGGGTTTTCAAGAGGATCCTAAGGGAGTACCCATACTGGAGGGGGCAGAACCTAGTGACTTAGGAGTAGAGTGAGAGTGCTTGACACAGTTTGAAGGTTTTAGTGCGAAAATAGTATTAAAAAGAGGTTTGCTTGATATAGCTTTGTGGAGTAAAAGAGGGAGTCATGCACTAAAACAACTTTGAAAAGAGATAATTACATGATTAGACAACAACAAATCAAACATGGAGCCCAAAACCAACTCGGCAATACTTAAAGAACACAGAACCAAACAGAAGGAACAAACCTACACACAGGGGTAATAGGAATTGGGGATACATGGAGCACATGATGGTAAAGACATAACAGGCAGAGGTAGATAATTGGTACAAACATGCTTAGAAACAACACAGAGGGGTAGAGAGGGGGGGTAACATATTCATACTGATCCTAAGGAAGGGGAGTACATAACATGCTAATAATGTAAATGTGTACGGTGAAATTGGAGGACCAATTTCTCATTGACAAATTGCTTCAGGGGGTCGCCTGGGAGGCTCGAGACCTCGAGCCGGTTACTTACCTCAAGATCTGTCAATATCCAGCCGAGGATAACATCGGCCAAAACTCCGACGAGCATGGGAGGCCTCCGAAGAGTGAATCCGGAGTCGATTAAGTCTACCTGGGTAGCCTAACATTGTCCTACGTATACGTCATAAAGCTAGTTAGTTGTCCCATCCCGCTTCCTTTATCACTCAACGTATTTTGTACTAAGTTTGGAATCACCCCATCTTATAAAAGGGGAGTCGTTAACACGCTGTAAGGAAGAACATCAACTATTCTACACAAGAGCAATAATATCTCTCTTTCTTCTCTCTAACTTACTCGCTCGAAGCTACTCTTTGCATTTATTGCTTTCATACTTGTTCTTCATTTATTGCTTGGTATTGGCCATAAAGAGCCTTCTTTAATTATGCCTTAACTGTTATCCATTTCCCGGTTATCCCCGATAGCTCGAGCTCGAGCCGGATATCGACCCCAAGGCCTTTCATCGACCAGTTCGAAGCCCGGGTAGCAAGCCCCTCAGTTTGATCACTGCCCCTTTTTAATTCGTATTTCATCATTAAACTTTATACGCCTAGAATCAACTGCTCTAACAACTAACATAAAAATAAATCACGTATTTTTAGAGTCCCATTTACAAATTTAATTGTTGTTAGAATTTCCACGGTAAATAGTTTGGCGCCCATTGTGGGGCTAAAATAATAGTGATTATTTTCTTGCAGGTTTCATTACACAAACGCAAGTTATCTTTCACATTTTTTCTTGTTAGAGATCTTTTGATTTCGGGTCAAAATGTCTTGCTCAGTAAATAGAGTTGAGAACGATAACCTCGAAAACCACGGGGAAAATGGTATGGTTGTTTCGGCTGTCGGTGCGCCACCACAGAATCCCGATAGTGCGCCCCGACATATTTTAGTAGATGCGGATTCATAGGATGCACAACATGTCAACGAAACCTCACACACCGACAAGAGCATACGGCATGACGGCCAACAAGAAGTCCAAAAAACCCCATCCTGGGTAGAACAAAAAACCCCATACGGCATTTCATGTTATTTTTGAAATGTTGTAGGCACAATAGTTGGCCATCGCTCAGTTACAAAGCCATTCGAAGACTCCCAACACAGCAGCACCGAAAATAGCTCCCCCAGCCGAACAGTTACCCGAGAGATCGAGCAATAACGGATCGGTAGCCGATCCTGCCATTGTAAAAATGCTGGAGGACCTTACCAAAAGGATCAAGTCGGGCAAGAAAATGATAGCAGCCAATGATAAAAAGGTCGAGACCTACAACTCTAGAGTCAACCAGATCCTGGGTGCTCCCCGGTCCTCAAGGGCGTGGATTCGAAGAAGTTCATACAAAGACCGTTCCCCGAGGAAGCGGCCCTGAAATCCATTCCAAAGAAGTTCAAAATGCCGGAACTCCCTAAGTACAACGGGACCACCGACCCTAAAGAACACATTACTTCTTACACATGTGCGGTAAAAGGGAATGATATAAAGAATGACGAGATCGAGTCCATATTGCTGAAAAAATTTGGGAAACACTCCTGAAGGGGGCCATGATGTGGTATCACAACTTGGTTCCTAATTCCATAGATTTCTTTGCCATGCTAGAAGACTCATTCGTAAAAGCACATGCTGGTGCCATCAAAGTAGCAACAAGGAAGTCCGATGTTTTCAAAATCAAGCAAAGGGAGAACGAGATGTTGCGGGAGTTCGTGTCTCGCTTTCAGATGGAAAGGATGGAGCTACCGCCAGTCTCCGACGGCTGGGCAGTGCAGGCCTTCACCCAAGGTCTGAAAGAATGAAGCTCGGTGGCTTCAAAATAGTTGAAACAGAACCTAATCGCGTATCCAACTGTGACCTGGTCGGACGTCCACAACCAATATTAGTCGAAGATCAAGGTAGAGGATGACCAGTTGAGAGCCCATCCAAGCAGGCTCATGCCAAAGGAACCAAAACCAAACAAAGAAAGGTATCAGCCATACCTCGAAGATAGGAGGAACTCCCCGAGGCACAACCTACCTCGCAATTATCGGAGAGTGGATCGAGGACAGAACCCTCGAGGGCTCATCAATAGAACCAGGTTCGATCGAAACACAATGCCAACGGGTGCGCCCCACTTGTCAGAATACAACTTCAATGTCGACGTGTCAGGCATCGTGTTCTCCATTAGTAAAATTAGAGATGCCAAGTGGCCCAAACCTATACAGTTAGATCCTTCACAAGGGAATTACAACTTAGTATGCGAGTTTCACAACACACGTGGCCACAGGACCGAGGATTGTCATCATCTACGAGAAGAGGTAGCTCGGCTGCTTAACAAAGGACATCTCTGTGAATTCCTTAGCGATCGAGCCAAAAATCTGTACAGAGAAAGGGAGGCAATCAAGAAGAATGAGACAAACAAGCCACGACATGTCATCCACATGATCATGGGGGGTGCCGATGCCCTGCAGGAACCCGTAATGAGAAGAACAAAAATATCCATCACTAGAGAAAAGCAAACCTATGGTTATATCCCCGAGGATGCCCTCACGTTCAGCAAAGAGGACATTCAGACCCTGTCTCAACCCCACAACGACACACTAGTAATCTCCTTCCTTGTAAATTCTTTTAAAATAAAATGTGTACTCGTGGATTTAGGCAGCTCGACTAATATTGTCTGGTCGAGGGTGATAGAGCAGCTCAGATTGCTCAACCAAATCGTGCACACCACTCGGGTCCTCAACGGATTCAACATGGAAAGCGAAATAATGGAAGGAGAAATCATCCTCCTAGTTACCATAACCGACACGACCCAAGACACCAAATTCCATGTCATCGAAGGAGACATGATGTATAACGCCTTATTCGGTCGGCCGTGGATACACTGCATGAGAGTAGTGCCATCCACCCTTCACCAGATGATAAAATTTCCAAAAAGGACGGAATTAAAACCGTCTATGGGGAACAACATGTGGAAATGTTCACAATACACGATGTGCTACCAACTTTCGTACCTCCACCCCCGAGTAAACCAAAGGGCGAATCGGGCCTCACCCTCAATCGAACCTGGAAAAATGAAGTAAACAACCATACTGAGTCTTCACCTCGGGCGATTGAAACAAATTAGCCCTCACGATTGTAGCAAATCAATCCCGAAGCATCGCCAGGATATCTCACTTCAAGGTACCACCATCTCCCTTTTTGTTTCGAATTTAGGACTAACCCTTATGCAGTCACTCGACCAGAGCAGTCAGAATGCTAACACTTCCCAAAGACCTTAAGGTTTTAAAACGCATCTGTTGCACTCTTTTCCTTCGATTGAGTTTTTGTCCCAAAAGAAGGGTTTTGCCGGCAAGGTTTTTAACGAGGCAACTTCTGCGAGCTGCCTAAAGGAAACTCCATAAATGCTCAAAAATTCTTTTGCAGTCAACTTTGAGCAATGAGGGGCATTCCCCCAGAAAGACACCCACTCGAAAACGCCTTGAAATGCCAAACGTGGTTCCTATAGGAATGTAATGTACCGGGCAAAACGGTCGAATGAACCGGGTCCATATAGCCAGGCTCCCATCGGCGAATACGTGTACTATTGTACCGAGCAATCAAAGAATTCCTTTTGCCAAAAATACCTTCGCAAAATAAAGTAGCAATTCCTCCGCCGGAAATGTCCCAAACACTCGGGGACTGACGCCAATAATTTAACACTCAAACGTCCTCCGGGTCGAAACTCTGAAATCATAAAACCTTCAGGTAAGGAAATGCGGATATCGCCAAGCATCACCAATATCAAGGGTACCATGAGCACTTGAAGATTGTCGCCAGTTGCCACGCACTTAAAAACCCGAGGCCATAAGACCCCAAGCGGGAAAACTCGGTCTAATAAGATCTATTCAACACAACAACATGTATTTACGTCAAGCAATCAAAGAGTATCTTTCGCCAAAAGCATATCGTACTCCAAAAGATAATGCAGCATGCTCACGGCAGGGATCCCTCCACCGAGTACATCCCGAAATACTCAGAGACTTAGCCTCAACAATTTGGCACCGCACGACCTCAGGGTCCTGACACCAGACTCATAAGGCCCCAACGAGGCATTTCCGAGATCACAAGTAACGGTCTTCGGGCTTAAGCAAACTTGATGACTCGGAGACTACAGTCAATTGTCATTTACTAGAAAACCCGAGGCAATAAGACCACGAGCGGCAGACTCGGTCTAGCTAGATCTATTTTACGCAGCAAGAAAAATTGTAAGACCTCAAGAGCATGAAAAAATTGTAAGACCTCAACAGACATGAAAAAACTGTAATACCTTAACAAGCATGAAAAAACTGTAAGACCTCAACAGGCATGAAAAACGGTAAGACCTCAGCAGGCATGAAAATTTTGTAAGACCTTACTCCAGAAATGGTATACCCTCAATGTAGACGCCTCAACTATCACACGGGATAAAAAATGGCTCCGGCCAAACGCATATGACTACGATCAAAACGGCTGCACCAGCCAAATTAATGCGACTCGGGACGCCCGACCGTCGCTAACAAAATCACAGGTCATTACTTCAAATCTACTTCGAAAAGAACTAGTTAAAACAGGCTACCCTCAACAAGCAAAAGAGCTTCGAACATGTCAGCTCCAAATTACAAGGCTTCGAGCTACTTAGCCTATGAGCTAAACCTTTCGAGTTGCTCGAACATCACCGTCAATGACTTGAAATCGAGGTTCTTCCCGAACCGATGATGGGTCAGGCAAAATCATTTCAAAAGCCCTTAACGAGAGGAAAACAAAGCCTACATATGCCCACGGGCAAAAGCATAAGAGCCATTGTCGCCAGCCAAACGAGCCTCAAGGCCACACACTAAAAGGTCTCAATGACCAAAAGCGTAAGAGCCACTGTCGCCAGCTTATAAAATTGAAAACTTGTGGATTAAAATGAGCTCGAGTTGTAACCCGATTCGGAGACCGGATCCAAAATATTTAACTATACATGCCTAAGGGCACAGTGTAAGAGCCATCATCGCCAGCTCCACGAGCCTCAGGGCCACATACATAAAAGGACGTTTCGACCCGAGGCGTAAGCGCCATCATCATCCGCCCATGCAAGCACAAATAACTTGAGGGTGAAGTAAGATCGAGTTGCAACCTGACTTGGAAACTGAACCCAAAATAGTTAAAATACAAATGCCCAAGGGCAAGGCATTAGAGCCATTGTCATCCGCCCATCCAGGCACATAAAATTGAAGTCAAGTAGACTCGAGTCAAAACCTGACTTGGAGATTAAACCCAAAATAGCTGGGCAAAGTGTAAGAGCTCTAACGCCAGCTTGCATTAAAAGCCGCATTTAACCGAGCATAATAGTGCCTTTAGGCCTTCCTTATGAGCTGCAGAGCCATATTACAAATCCAAAGTTCCAACCAAACTCCGAAGCCAACCCGCCTGGTCAAAAGCAATGCAGAAAGGGAAACAAAAGAGATAAAACTTCAAGTTTTCTTTTGTCTACATACGCGAAAGGTGCGTTCTCCATTTACAAACATGCTCTGCGAATATCAACTACAAAATGGCAAAATATATGCTCCGCTCCCGAAGGCCATGGCCTACTAGCCCCATCTTCACTCTCCGTGGCATCGGCAAGAAATGACTGAGCATCACGCTCGTCCGCCCCCGCTCGAGCCAACTCTTCCAGGAGAACGAAACCCCTGGTGCCGATCTCTTCAAGTGCCTCTTTTCGG
The DNA here is from genome assembly GCF_000715075.1 of Nicotiana tabacum. Classification (NCBI taxonomy): domain Eukaryota; kingdom Viridiplantae; phylum Streptophyta; class Magnoliopsida; order Solanales; family Solanaceae; genus Nicotiana; species Nicotiana tabacum. The sequence goes on along the minus strand of NC_134080.1, from coordinate 92,188,862 downwards.
GATCTGCAACAAACATTTTCCTCGATCCTCTTTTCACAATCGAGGTCCCGCTTCAACTCGGCTTGGGCATCAGTAGCGTCCTTCATATGAATCACCGTCTCCTACTCAGCCTTAGTCCGACTTAGTGCTGCTTCAGCCCGAGCACCGACTATTTCAGCCCTGACCTTCAAGATATCGGACTGAAGCTTCACGATCATATCCGTTTGAACTGAAGCATTGTCATGAGCCAGGCGGAGTTGGGCCTCCAAGGCGGGAACTTTGGCCAAGGCACCCTTCTCCTCTAAAGCTCGAGCCTGCACATGAGCCTTTAGTTCACTACAAGCATTCCTAACTCAGTCGGCTTCACACCTAAGGTACTCCAAAGCCTCTATCTTTTTCTACAACTAAGATAGGCAAAAAGATTAACTTTAAGGGTTAAAAAAGCGAATCATGAGAGGTTACCTGCTCCACCAAGAAGCTTTTGTAATTCGAGCTCCGGTATGCCTCATATGGCTAGTGCATCGACTCAACCTCCTTCTCCTCGCTAAGTAGCCTAAGGGACTTACCCTCATCCAGAGCTTTCCGAAGCCTAGCCCCATGACGGAGCAGCTCAGACCTAAGCCTATGAAAGGCCTGCAAAAGAAAAACTCGATAAGGAAGGGAAGACACGAGATGCAGAAGGATTGTGCCGAAACTCACCGCGAAGTGAAGCCGACGGACTTCCTCGAAGGACGAGCACAGTCCTATTGGTCCAGCCCCTTCGGCCCTGGAAGAATCAACCTCGGTCCAAGAATAATCACTCGGAGGAACCACCGCTCCGGAACCAAAGACTCCAGTAACAGCAGGCTCGAGCGATGTTTTCTTCTCGAAAACACGGACCCATTTAGCCCTACTAAAAGCTCCATCGCACTGCGAGTACAAATCCCGTTTATCTCCATCGCCCCTTGCCTTGGAGGCTGATGACTCCTCCCCCTCTCTGGAGGAACGCTGCCTCGCCTTTAGGGACCGCCCGATACCTACGACGGCAAAGCCAGTAAAAAAGAAAGAGGAAAATGTCAACTCAAATATATGAAGACCAAGGTAAAAGCAGCGTACTCGCACACCTTGGTATTCCACTTCCAACCTCCGAACCTAGCCAGGCAAATCGGGGACTTCGCTTGGAGGCCACGAAGTTGCTGCAGGAAAGGGGGAAACACAATTACTAAACTGGTTTTCGCTATAAGCGAATCTATGAAAGCACGAAATACCCCACTCACACGCATAAGTCCATCCCTCGGGAAATGGCATGAGCTCCACAGGGACTATGTCAGTCGTTCGAACCCGGACGAACTAACTGACCCATTCTTGACCCTCATCTTCCTCGTCATCAACAATAAAGGGCGTGGGCGAACGACACCATATGGTCAGCAGGCCTCGATGATGAAAGGGCCAGTACAGCCGACGAGGTGACTAAGCGTGAATTCAAGCCCGACCTTCTCCGCCAAGAAGAAGTTATGCCATAGAGGGTCAGCGACATCATCGAGGTGGTATCAGACCTCGAAGTCCTCCCTCAAGAAGAAAAGATAAGCACTTCAAGCCCCAATTGCGAGGAATCAACCATGGAAAATTGCCTATGTACGAATATCCCCTTTCTCATAAGCCTGCCTACAATACCTTAAAAGGTTGTCTACGTCAAGCTCAAAGTAAAAACTCTAAGCACCCGAAGTCAACTTTCACTTCGGTGCTCTCCCTCCTCGAGGAACGAAGACCTCAAAGATCCAAGTTTACCGGACCACTTCAAGCTTGATTTCAGGAACAACGATGAGCTTGGAAAGGAGCCATTTCTGTCGACCAAAGGCTGGAAGAAATACTCGCATCCGGGTCTAGTAGTAGCAGCGACAAATAGGATCGCGCATTCGGAGCCGCCACAAACATAAAGAAATACAACAAGTATGAAAGGCAGGAGCCAAGAAAATATCTTTGTATTCATAGATATTCATTTACAATAGCCCTCGAGGGATCCTTACATATGATTACAAAAGCTCGCAAGGGGATCCTCACATAGAAACAGAAAGGTTAAAGGGTATCTATACAACAAAAGTCTAAGAATCCAGCCTATTCCCAAAGTGCGTCCCCAATAGCGGCATCTTCGGCATTATCTCCTCAAGCGTGCGACTCAAAGACAATATCTTCCAAGTCCAATCCCCTCAGGGACCTCATCTCGACCCTGTCACACCTCCTTTTTGCTACTCCTGAATAGGGGTATAAGGGAGTTTTTTCCAATTTAAGTGACAATCAAAACGGGATTATTTATTTCAAATTCAGAGTCGCCACTTGGGATAATTTATGGTGTCCCAAGTCACCGGTTCAAATCCTGAATCAAGGAAAGATTGACTCTATTTTACAGTCTGCGAACACAGAAATCAGGGTAAGGAATTCTGTTAACCCGGGAGAAGGTGTTAGACATTCCCGGATTCCGTGGTTTTAGCACGGTCGCTCAACTATTATTATTGGCCTAATTATCTAATTTTAACATATTTTTAAACCTATGTGCCTTTTTGACTTTAACCGCTTTTATATATTTATGGAATTATTTCAAGGTTATTTAAAACATATCGCAAGCCACGCTACATGAAATGCACCCGTGATTCACGACACATACTATTTAACCTTGTTGGAAATTAGCACCGGGTCACATGAAACGTACCCCCGAATTTTAGTAATAGCCACGATAATTATATAATTAACGTGCCTAAAGCCATTACGAACATTCCCCTTTTTAGTATCTAAGTTATAATATTAATGTGAGGGCCATAGGTGATCTAATTTAATAGATGACGCACCTCAATTTGTTATTTTAAAAGGCTTGTATTTCATTAAGGTTGCTCCTATCAATTCAATAGAATACATTAATAACAGTTAGCAACATCTTAATCCCAGATGCCATTAATTACCTACATAGCTCAAATCCTTATTTTCAATTTGCAGGACCCAAACCCTAGAACCATTTGCACTTCCTATTTCAAATTTATTGAACTCAATTGAAACATGAATCTAAAAGGCATTCATTTCTTAATCGCATCAAACAATTTCAAGTTAGAACATCACAAATTCATCACTAAAACATCACATAGGAAAAAATCAAGGACAAAAGAATAAGAAAGGAACGGACATCTATGAGCAAATCATTTCAATTAAACAGAGTCTTCGGTTGCAACAAACTCCGGCGAGTTAAATCTGACCGAAAATCAAAACAATAGCAGAACCAAACAGAGGCTGAGAACAGCCACAAACTGAAGCTCGGCTACAAATGAAGCTAAACAACAACACACAAACAATGATCCGATCCTGCCATCATCGGAAACCTCAAAAATGGAATCGAAGATGTGAACAAGACCTAGACGGAAAAACTTCTACCTCAAACAGAAATAAAAATCAAACAAAACTCCATGGCCGGAATCGAATAAATTTCCAATGAAATCAGAAGAAGCGAAACTTTGAAATTTAATAGAACTCCATAAAAAATCTGAAAATCGAAATCATCATAACAAAACTGAAGCAACTGCGTATCTCTGTATGCTTTTGTGTGTGCGTGTGTATGTGTGTTTCTGATGAAGATTGCTATCGGACTTCCGGTGAGCTTGGTAGAGAAGATGAAGGGTCGCCGGTTTTGGTGGGGCTGATGAGGAAGACGATCTTTGGGGGCTAGGGTTCTTGGAGAAGAACGCGACGTGGGGGGGAGAGGTCCTTGTGTATTGCCACTGATCTAAAATCTTCAGGTTTCTTAAAGTCTGTGAGGAAGGTCTCTTCCAGTCTCTGAAGAAGAAGACCTTCTAGAGGGGGAGGGGTCTCTATTGTTGATCAGCGACGCATTTCCCTAGGGCTCTAGGATTTAGGAGTTACTCCTTTATCTGATTGTAGAGTCTAGGTCTAGGTATTTGTAGGTTTGTTCTTTGGTTAAAGGGTATGGACCTAGGAATTATGGGCTAGGTCCGAAAATTAGGCCTAAAAATGGGTTGTTTGAGCCTGAATTTTATTCTTTCCTCGCGAACGAGACTAAAATACAATCTCATTTATTAATTAATCCTACTTAAGTTAAATAACTATTAAAATAAGACTGACCATTAAAACAAAACTATTTTTGGTATTTTTTAAGATTAAAAATGACTACAAAATATTAATGAAACTATTTTTTTGTAATTTTTATTTTCTTGTAATAAAATAAAGTAATAGAGTCAAAATTAGTTAAAATAACGATATTAAGCCTAAATTAAATATTTACATGCTAAAATATAAAAAATCGTGGGGAGGGTCAAAAATCACATGTCTATAGTTGCCCCCTTTTGACTGGAAACACGAAGTATTTTCAGACAAAGAACGACTAGACAGATTTTTTGACCCAATCCTTATTTAAAGAGACCAAAAGCTAATAGAAAGGAAAATGTGACCGAGCCATGGTATCTGAGCTGCCTACATATCCTTAGCTATAAAAGAATCAGGCCATGTGTAGTTCATAATTAGGAAGAGTAATGGAGTATACCGAGGTGGTGAGCCGGTCGAGGTGCCGTTCCATTGAGGTTCCGGTCCGCGGTCCTGTTATTACATCAAAATCAAAAAAGTGAAAAAGACTAACTAAGTCTGTCAACTATGAGTTACAAGATTCCTATCTATAAGTCTTTTGAAGCTTGATTTTGAGTCTTGAATGGTTCTTCATGCAGACTTCGGATTTGAACCTTGACGTTTGCTAGTTGCAGGTGCTAGTTCATTCTTCTTCAACTTTTCAGACCAAAACCGGACATACCATGCTTGTGACTTCAGTCATGTCTTGAGCAGCTCACATTTTCATCAACTTCTGTATCTGGATTCACTTCTTGTCTTTCCCTTTTTTTTTATTCTGGATTGTGACTAACTTCCGTTGATCCTCTCGGACTGTTGACTCGCATTCTTGCCGCGATCTTCTTTAGTTGCTGACTTGAATTGCATTCTCAAGTGAATTCTCTTATTCTCCAGGTAAGCGCCTGATTGCCAATATTTGAACTATCTTCCTTTGAACATTGTTGCTTTCCCTTTGTTCTCTAGGTGGGCTCCTGATTTCCAACACTTGTACTACTTTTCCCTTGACTAGTTTTCCCTTTGTTCTCCAGGTGGGCTCCTAATTGCTAAACTTGAATCGTCTTCATTTGAACATTGCTTCTTTCCCTTTGTTCTCTAGGTGGGCACCTGATTACCAACATTTGAATTGTCTTTCTTTCCTTTGAATTGTTTTCCCTTTGTTCTCCAGGCGGGCACCTGATTGCTGAACTCGACCCGCTTTCCTTTGAAACTGCTTTCCCTTAAAACTTGAGCTGTCTTCCCTTTTCTATAGGTAGGCGCCTAATTTCCATCTCTTGAACTGTTTCTCCTTGAAACTTGAACTGCTTCCCTTTGTTCATCAGGTGGGTGCCTGATTACCAACACTTGAATTGCTTTCCCTTTGATCTCCAGGTGGGCTCATGATTTCCAACACTTGAATTGCTTTCCATCTGTTCTCCAGGTGGGCTCCTGATTTCCAACACTTGAACTGTTTTCCCTTTGTTCTCCAGGTGGGCTCTTGATTTCCAACATTTGAACTGCTTTTCCTTTGTTCTCCAGGTGGGCGCCTGATTACCAGTACTTGAATTGTCTTCCTTTCCTCTAAAACTTGAATTGCTTCCCTTTGTTCTCCAGGTGGGCGCCTGATTGCTGAACTCGAATTGTATTCCCTTGAAACTTGAGTTTTTTTCCCTTGTTATCCAGGTGGGTGCCTGATTGCAACAAAACAGACGAAACAAAAGAAATTTTTCTTCCCCGGTTTGATATTTGGAACATCTGTGAGTGTTAACCAATTCTTGTTATCAAAATAAGTTCTAAGCTAAATTCCCTTATCCTGAAAAATTTCAAAACCAAGTCTTATCTCAAAAGTGAAAAACTTAAATGCTAAATTATACTTCCCAAAAGTAAAACTCTCGTCAGACCTTTTCACTTGCAGGGGTCTCAAAACTTACTAAATCCCGTTATCCAGGAGGGTACTAGAAACTTACTGCTGAGCCTGTCTGTCACCTGCTTTCCTCACGGAGGGTTTCTCAGGAACAAACAAAATTTCCTGCCCCTGTTTCAATCAAAGAAATCTTGTGAGTTTAAACATGGTGGTTGGTGTTTAACCCAAAAATAGTTTTCAAGGTCAAAGCAATAATTTTATATGACGGGCCACAAGCAACCGATTCAATCAGAAAGATATAAAATTTCGTTAATACAACGTGATAGAGAAGTGAGAAATAAATTCAATGACATATAATATAATATAAATAAAGCAGAGAAGAAAGAATTCTTATTAAATGATCCTTGATAGGATAATGAGCCGAAGAGAGCTTGAAGGGCCGAACTATGGCTAACTTGAGAGCAATATGCTATAAATTACAATGTATAGAATTGTAGAGAAGAAAATTAGATTCTTCTGATGGTGGTAAAAGTATGTCTATTTATAGGGCTAAATCTAAGTAACTAGTCTCCTTGAATTATGGGTACATTATGAGCATTTACTCAATCCATCCATAACTTGTGGAAGACTTGTAACAGTTGTGTAAACGCTGGAATTCCATAACTGATGATTTAATTCCATAACTGATGAGTTAATTCCATAATTATTGAGTCAATCGCGTACCTGTTGAGTTAATCCCGTGCCTGTTGAGTCAATCTCATAATTGATTACCTTGTTCTGACCGATATAATCATTTATTACACTTATTAATAATTGATTTGTAAATGATGGTGTAATGATGGTAAATCCCATATAATCTGGGATTAATTTATTCCTTCCTCATTTGTAATTATGAGATATTCTCCCGCGCCTGATCTGGGCTATTTCATGATGATCAGTTTTGCGGCTAATAGGCACAGTATGAGTATGTTCGGTCCAGAGGGTGTTTCACATATCATCTTTACATGTCATTCTTCACTTTTCTTCAAACTTTACTAACACGTGTCTCCATTTAATAGACCCACATGGCGAGTCTAATTTTTACTAATACAGATAGTCCCCCCACTTTCCGGTTACTCACTATGATGTGATCGGGAAGTGGAAGATTTTATCCTTTTCATCCTTGCCTCTGCCTCATTAAAAACCTTGCCAGAAAAACCCATTAGGGACAAAAACCGGATGAAGGAAAAAAAAGTGCAGAACTTAGATATTCAGATGATAACTCTGTCGCTTATGTTCCTTTCGTCAATAATTGGTTGGTTTACCCCTGTCTTGTTTCGGGGTTTGAAGACAAATCTTTGCCTTATGTTTGCAAAGTTTGATATATATATATTTCGGCTTTATTTTCTGCCTATTTTAGTGTTTGGGTTTTTGTTTAACCCTTTAACTTTGCATTAAAAATGCTTCAATGCTCCGTGACTTTTTTGAATAAGCACGAATTATAAAAGAGGGCCATTTTATGAACGACACTTAATGAAAAAGACGTCTCAACTTTATAATGGTGTAAATATACAAAAGCAAGATAGGAATTTTCACATGTTTTTCTTTAACAATGTTTTGAAGAAAGTTTTTACATTGAACCTTCATAATATTTCACATGTGTTTGTGTATTGTCTATAACTCATTTTGCAACTGTTTTTTCTTTTAACAGATTCGATATAAGCTTGCACTCATAACTGTTTTTCTTCTGCAACAGTTTTTTTGAATTAGTACAAGGGGATAACTATTTTTATTGATAATAGTTTTCAAATGAATACAAGGGCAATGATTTTTGATCCGTAACTGTTTTCAGTTACAACATTTTTTGAGTAAATACAAAGATGTGCATTTTTACCCGTAACTAATATTCTGCCTTTAACCTTTTTTGAAATATTCGTTTATATTTACGAATATTTCGAGTCAGACTTGTGTTTTTAGCTCGTGACTTTGCTCTTAACTTTCGATTTGTTGGGTAGACCTTAGGCTTGACCTGAATTTTGATTTTTCTAGTCTTCTTTGCCTTCCATATATATAGTCCCCATGTTTTAGAGCTTTGAAGTATGAAATCTCGAGCATTTGATTATTCCTTCCACGTGGTCCATTTCCTGAAAAGGAAAAACATACGGGACTTGGACGTATATATTTAGATGATGACTTCTTAACCCCCTTTTTTTTACCAAAATGGTTGTAACCTAGACCGTGAATAATACAGTGTTCCTTGCGTCTTTCGGGTCTTATATCATCATTTGGCATTTTAGGGAATTTATCCGAGTACAAATTTTTCTTGGCACTTTAGAAAATTATTTGAGTGCTCATACTTAGTCTTTTAGACTTAAAATATATATTTGGATGCATCGTTACATATGCGATGTCTCAATGTTGCACCTTTGGGTGTCTAACTTTTATATAAAAGAGGGCTCTTTTATATACTTTAAACACTATGAAGAGGACGTCTCCTTTTCATTCTGGCGTAAAATAGGATCGATTGATCTGAGTAGACTTTTAGTCTGAGGGAATATTAATCCAGGTAGGATTTATAATAGTATTGACCCCATTAAGATTTATGGGAATATTGATCCCGGTAATACATTGAGTTCGAGGGAATATTGATCCCAAATAAATATATATCTTAGTAGATTTGTCCTGAAGAGACATTTAATCTGATTGGATTTTGAACCCAAATTGGAGTATATAAACATACTTCCAAGTAGAGAGGGACACATGTCCGAAATAATATTTGAGATTTTCATTTATATATACAGGATAATCGATTTGAGTCATAATACAATTAGCTATTAAGAAAGGCCTATATATTTAACTTGTATGGTCGTTGTTGGACCGAATATAAGTCACGTGTTTGTTCAAAGTGAACTTTATTCTGATGGCATATTTGCATACCTTTATCTTGACTTAGATGTAAAACTCTTGTTTTTTATCGTGGGATTCTTGACTCTGACATGGAGTTCTTGGTCATTTTTTTATAGAATATGTATTTTTGAAGAACTCATTCAACACTGTTTGAAGTGTTTATCTTTGATATGAGCAAGACAACTAATTGAGTTGAGATGGTAATTAATGTCGGAATACTCTTAGGAATTCTATCTCCCAATGTAATCAATTGCTTGTATCACTTCTTATAATGTCAGGTCAAATTGACTAATCTTCATGTATAAGTAATCTCCCTAGTGTTTGAGTTTTGAGGTATGAGAACTCAAACAATGGAATCATAATTTGACAGTCTGCAGTTTAATAGTCCCTAGTAGGATAGTTAATTTCGATGTTGATGGACTTTCAAATGGTCCAGTTCCAACATAGGGACGGTACCGAAGATCTTTTTATCAAATATTTTCTACTCTGGCCGGGAACTATGGAGGTTCCAAAATGTTGTCGAGGATCATGCCATATCTTGATTTGAGCTATTCATACTGACTTTGATGAGTTTTTGATTTGAAGCCTTATTAGCGGAGTAATTTTCACTGCTTTCTTTATAAATTTCTCGCATCATATATTTTGTTTTTTTGGTCCATGTGGCATTTTAGCTTTTGGAGCCTTGAATATTCTCAAATATAATTCTCCTCCAACAAGGCAGGTATTACGGGATGAGACACACTCATAGTTATCGAGAGCATGCTTATCTTTGGGTAAAGTCCCATTCTGCAAGTAATAAATGAATTTATTCTCCCAATTCCAAATTAAATTAGTCAGGCTTACCTCATTTTCATTCTAATTGATGATAGATCAGGAATCGCCTAAATAAGAGAAGGCTCGATCCTGAGACTGTTTGATCCTAAAATGATATTTCTCAATAAGTGCCCAGACTTACTTTCTAAGTTAGTGATATTAGTAGTAGATCTGAGACTAAAACTTCCGGGTCGATTTTCTTGGGCTGCATAGTTTTCTTGGATTTGATCAATCGCTAAATCAATATTTTTGCTCTGAGTCCCCAAGCTAATTTAAGCCCTATAGCATATGCTTCACACTCGACTTTGTTGTTAGTAATAAAATAACTTTTATGAATTATCTAACTACTTTCCTTGATAGGGATTAAGCATTGCCCCTAACTCGAGAAGTTTAGTACTTGTGGACCTAATTGTGTAGAAGGTCCAGATCCCGAGAATTATACCAGAAATGACATGTTCGGGTAATATGTTTGAGCTAAGATTAATCATGAAATCTGCTAAATTTGTGATTTTATAGTCGTACGTGGCTGATAAACAATATCATATTCACTTAGTTCGACTACTCATTTAGCTAGCCTTCCTAACAGTTCATGTTTATGCAAAATATTGCATAATGAAAATATAGTGACTACGAGAATTGAATGGGATTGAAAATAAGGCCTTAGATTTAGGGAAACTACAATTAATGCCAACTTATCAAAATGTAGATATGTAGTTTCCGTATCTAAGAGCATTTTATAATAGATAGGATAATGTGTACCTTTATCTTCTTGAATTAAAATTGCATTTACCGAGACATCCAAGACAATTTGGTGTACCAGCAATCATCTTTCTCCTCAGAATTTTGAAAGTAATGATGCGTTGTTGTTAGATAGCAAGTTCGAATGATTCGACTTTTCGGACTAAACCGATCTTTCGAAGATCTGTAACTTTATCTTTTATGATTTGACTCTAGTTTCTTCTTTTGCTTGGCCGGATATACCGCGGGTCAATATTGAGAATATAAACCTTTTCCTCTGGTGGTACACCTGCTATGTTAGCATGGAGGCAAGCAAAGCAATTTTTGTTAGCATGTAAAAGTATAATCACCTTACCTTTAAATTCAGTGTCGAGTCTCGACCAACGTAAACCTTCCTATTTGGGAAGTCAATGATAATTTCTAGTTCTTCAGCATTTATCCTCATGGCTTCTGATGCCTTCGGTTCAGTGATTGCTTCCGAAAATATTTGTATAATTGTCCAAGGTTATTAATGAACCTTCCTTCCTCGTGTCTATTCCATCCCACAACTATCTCTTCTTTTTTAGTTATTAGGTATGGTATCTTTGTAAGCAATCTCGTGGGTGTTTTACCCATGTTCTTCCTAATCTTCATTCTTCTCCTATTTTTTAGATTCTTACATTTAGATTCGAATCACCCAAGAATCACATCCACTTGATCTCTGGACCTGTTTTTGACTTTCAATTGAATGAACGTGTCTTCCTCTATTCGAAGCTTTGTATTATATCGAATGTAAATTTTACTCCTAAGTTTTGGAAGGTCCGGCGTTATTCTTCTGACTCCTTCAATCATATCCGGAATCACCTCGGTTTGGTTTTCGAACCTGTTTTTGGACACTTATTAGTGTCGATTCGACTTACCGTGTCTTTTTCTGTTTAAATTCTGGTGCTGCAATGGTTATGCATATCATTCTCGCAGGATAGATAGGAATTCCTGAAGGTGTTCTATCCGCTCGTTCTGTTCGTTGATATGTTTTTGTAAGGTTAGAACAAAATTTTGCAAATTAAAATTACCTGGTGTATCTGAACCTCCTATTCCGGAACTGTTTCGTACAAATCCGTTATAATCAGCTCTGGTACAGATAGTTGCAGTACCAATATATCGATGTACATTCTCTATTTTTCTTTACTTGTTACTTACATATCATTATCATGGCTATTCTTCCCTTTTTATTTTGCATGGTACGTCATCTCCAACTTGATTGTCCTCAACTGTGTTGATTGGTAAATTTTGGCCAAGATGAAGGTTTAAACTGAAAACAGGCAAATATTAACAAAAATTGTTACTATCTTTGGATGAATAGCAAATTTGCTTGAGTTCTCGGTAACGGAACCAAACTGTTTAACCCCAAAAATCGGTTTCAAGGTCAAAGCAATAATTTTATATGACGGTCCACAAGCAACCGATTCAATCCGAAAGATATAATTTTTTTTAATACAACGTTAATGAGAAGTGGGAAATAAGTTCAATGACATATAATATAATATAATATAAAGTAGAGAAGAAGGAATTCTTATTGAATGATCCTTGATAGGATAATGAGCCGAACAGAGCTTGAAGGGCCGAACTATGGCTAACTTGAGAGCAATATGTTATAAATTACAATGTATAGAATTGTAGAAAAGAAAATTAGATTCCCCTGATGGTGGTAAAAGTATGTCTATTTATAGGGCTAAATCTAAGTAACTAGTCTCCTTGAATTATGGGTCCATTATGAGCATTACTCAATCCATCCATTACTTTTGGAAGACTTGTAACAGTTGTGTAAATGGTGGAATTCCGTAACTGATGAGTTAATTCCATAACTGATGAGTTAATTCCATAATTGATAAGTTAATTCCGTAATTAATGAGTCAATCGCGTGCCTATTGAGTCAATCCTGTGCCTGTTGAGTCAATCCCATGCCTCTTGAGTCAATCTCGTAATTGATTGCCTTGTTCTGACCGTTACAATCATTTATTGCATTTATTAATAATTGATTTGTAACTGATGATGTAATGATGGTAAATCCCATATAATCCAGGATTAATTTATTCCTTCCTCATTTGTAATTATGAGATATTCTCCCATGCCTGATTTGGACTATTTTATGATGATCAGTTTCGGGGCTAACATGCACGGTATGAGTATGTTCGGTCCCGGGGGTGTTTCACATATCATCTTTACATGTCATTCTTCACTTTTCTTCAAACTTTACTGACACGTGTCGCCATTTAATAGACCCACATGGCGAGTCTAAGTTTTTCTAATACAGTTGATTTGCGGCCTTGACTTTGAGGGCGATTGCCCCTTCACTCCCCATGATAACTGCGATTTCAACTCAAAAGACCTTGCCTGTTTATTGACTGACCACTTTCTCTGTCACCCTTGTCACGGAAAATACCTTTGATCCGTTCAAACCCAATACCATTTATCTGTTGCATTGTGCTTATGCATTGACATATACTGAACCTTTGTATTTCACATGAATCCCAAAGCACGTCAATTGCCACCCACTCAGTGCACATATTGTTCTTTCCTAACTTATGCCACTAGCCTTGGCCTTGAGGTCAATTGCTCCTTCACTTGCCATGATAACTTTGATTTCCGCTTGGAAGATCTTGCTTGTCATTGGTTAATCACTTTATCTATCAACCTTATCACAGAAAATACCTTTGATCCGTTCGCCCAACATCCTCTATCTGTTGCATTGTTCATAAATTGACATATATCAAACCTTAGTATTTCACTGTTCTTTCCTGACTTATGCAACTTCGATGTGCTAGCCAGATCTCGTTTTTTTCAATTGAAAAGTTGGTGGCAAATTTTGAAGTCATTTCTCACTTGTTCTGACCAAACAGACTCAGGAAGAGGAAGTAAACAAGACAAAAGGAATAGAGTAAAGGACAATGGAAAGAGATGATTCCTAACAAGAAAACTACAAAGTTGAAACTTATCTGATATGGATACCAACTCTAATGACCATGACATGCACCTGTGGCCTAATCTATCAAGCAAGTCTAATGTTCAACTCTTGTTGTACCTCTGAATCGTGAAACTGGGCTTCAATGCTCCGATCTGATTCACGATCCTTATTCGATTTGTAGTGCCCGAAGGGTTTTCACCATCAAGCCTCTCTCATTTTGTTCTTTCTCTCAACTCACCATCGCCTTATGGTGCCTTTGAAGGTTTTCACCAATAAGACTCTCTCATTTAGTTCTTTTATTCTTGTTTCATCCGATTCTGCAGATGACAAGGCATTAACAATGGTAAAAACGTCATATACCCTTGGCATGGCTAACTCAGCACTCTCAAAGATTATCTGGGAGGTTTTTTTTGGACTGTAATATGGCTTCTGGGCAGGGTTAGAATGAAAGGATATCATAAAGGCTCAAAATAACTAAGACAACGGGGTTAATTTATTTACAACTTTTGGAATCCATTCTAAAAACTTTGCCCCAATTTCTAAAACAAGGGAATTTAATTCTTTTTTTTCTTTCTTTTTTATCTTTTTATGGAATTTCTAAGAAAGACTGTCCCACTCTTGACTTCGTTGGATTATGAAATAATTTATTTGGTATGACCGAACCATAAGGCTGCCTACGTATCTTGTGGTGACAAGAATCAGGTCAAATGTAGTTCAAAAAGATACGTTTTGTTGTTGCTATTTTCTTTTTTCTTTTTTGTTTCTTTTTTCTTTTTTTCTTTTTTTTTTCTTTATCTCTATTCCCTCTTCACAATGGATATCCTCCGTCAATTCGGAGAAAACTCTCTTGACTTTATCTTGTACCTCGAGATGCCCTTGAACTCAAAGTTGCTTACTTCAAATTGTCCGGGATGCACTCTCCTTTAACGAATTCCTGTCCCCCATTAACTTACCAAATTATCTGCCCTAATTTCACACAATTCGGGCTTTAAGCGATCTCAAAATCTCTTTATTTACTTCCCTCAAATGTCCCTATCATCTTCAAAATTATTCACTACTTCATAATTAGGCTAACTTTTAAGACCAAGCCTAGAATTATGCGTGCATGTGATGTCGCTAGAGTCAACCGGAAAAGAACTATAAAAGGAAAAGAGTACTAAACAAACACTGACAAGAAATAACAGAAAATAGAAAATTGCATTAGACTGATGGTGAAAGAGTTCGAACAACAAAACAAGCAAAATAAACTAGGGTACAACCCTGGAACAAACCTAGGTAACACTAAATGAGTTACTACGACTAAAGGAACTAGGCAAATCAAAAGGATAGAAGGGTTTGAGTCACAAGATAATATCCGGATTACAACCCTGAAATAACTCGGACAACAGGAATTACAACAAAATGAACCACCAAGACTCCTTCCTTGGCTGGCCAAGAAAGGAGCATCTTTCCGATCACCAAGTTCGACATCCTAGCCACTGGGTTCCGCATCAACGTTACTAGAACCTTCACAAGTCTTCATCGCATTGTTCTTAGCAAATTGATTTTGGGTCCCTTTAGCCAACTCTTTCTTAAGATCAACTTTTGAAAGTGAGACTGATAGCGCTAAAAACATTGCAGCAAGTGGCCTTCCAAGGAACTCAGAAGAGTTTTCATATTCATTCTGAACACAAATCATGCCCACCTTATGCATCTCATTATGAACAGGAAATGGACTTTGGCTAGAATCTGCTGCATTTAGATTTTGCACGGTAATGTCACCTGCATCAATAAGCTTCTGGACTGCTCCTTTCAGATGCCAACACTTTTCTATGCCATGCCCCGGGGCATTAGAACAATATTCACACCTTTGAGAAAAATCAAAATTCTTGGGAAGAGGGTTCAACATTTTTATCTGAATCGGCTTCAACATGTCCAATTGCCTCAGCCTTTGGAACAGACTGGCATATGATTCTCCAATAGGAGTGAAAGACTTTGTTGCTACCTTCTCATTTTTTACTCTAGCCATGGTTGAAACCTCTTGCGAGTAGGTGGTTGATATGCTTGAGGAGGCGGGTAAGATATTTGCAGAAATAGTGCAGGCCATCGCGGGTCTCGTTGGTGTGGAGCATATGGCGGTGCATTGCGGATAGGGTACTAGGAAAGTGAGGTATGACTTTGGGGATTTTGTGGAGAGAAGTAGCATTGGGGAGGATTATTTGGAGCATGAGGATATCCATGGGGTCGATATTGAGGCTGAAAGCATTTAGTAGGAATGCCCACTGGATCCCGTCGTTGGCGGGGCTCAGCAATATCTTTTTTATTTGGGAGGACTTTCCCGAGCAACCTGTTCGTTCCATCTTAACCAAAACTCCCTAAAACCTCCCTTCGGTTTCTTTTCCATATTAGATAGGGAGGAGCGGTATGGGTAATGCCTATAATGTATTGAAAGTGTCGAACAAAATCATAAGCCATGTCATGCCATGTAGGCCACTTACTGACATCTTGACGTGTATGCCATTCCAAGGTTGCCCCAGTTATGCTCTCACTGAAATATGCCATCAGCAACTCGTCTTTCCCGCTAACACTTGTCATTTCACTACAATAACCCCTCAGATGGGCTACCGGATCTCCACGCCCCTCATACAAATTAAACTTTGGCACTTTAAACCCCGCGGGCAGATGAACATCAAGGACCATATTAATCTGATTTCCCATCCTGTGCATGCTCCTTAAGGATTGTTCTATACCTTTAAGCTTCCTGGATATCTCATCTCACCCTTCTTTTCCTGTGAACTTTTCATTTTCAACATGAGGCTCATCCCGAGGGCTCTGCTTGTATGAGTCAGGAACCTTGTGAGCAACCTCTGAGGGGTAATATTGGGCATCATGAGCTTTGAGTGGGTGTTCATTGTTGGATCTATGAAGGGAAGATTGTTGAGAAGTTGTGATCATAGGGTAGTGGATATGATAGGAGGGCAATTTTGGGGAAAGGTAAATGGAGGATGAGTGATGGAGCTACTAGGGTGGTTGGGAAAGTTGTGATAAGCGGGTGGATCTGGAGAGTATGGGGGATCATCTGGCACTATGACTGGAGTTTGGGTAAGGGTGGCATCTAAGAAGCTAGGTGGTGGAGGGGGTGGTGCCTTCCCAGTCATCCAAGCCTGATACATGTCCGCGAGGTGTTGTCTTAACATCCTTACCCCTTCAACCAACCCATTGCCCTGTTCAACCAGTTACTTTTGGGCACCAATATCAACCGACTTGATTTCGTTGATGTCTGCCATTTCCTTTCAACCTTATATTGTAGAGAAGAGTTACCATTTAAGAACCACAATCCAATCACCTTTCTGCTATGAAGATGACAAAAGGAACAAAATGGGGTCATCCTGTTAGCATTAGTCTATTTAACAGCTAAAAATATCACATTGCGTGCAATGCACCTAGCAACAGTTAACGATTCTAGAATGACTTCGAGGGTCACAAAGCCACTTGGCATCATCCCAATTTTGTTCATTTCAGTCTTCTCTTTTCTTTTCTGTTCTGACACTTCTTGGCTTGCTCATTTTTTTTTAATTATCAATCTTTTCTTTACTCTCATTTCTCACATCCCCTAATTTCACCTCTCTGTTTGTCTTTTTTCTTTTTTTTTGTTTCCTCTTTTTTTTCTTTTTCTTTTAATAAAATAAAAAATGATTTGATCGAACCCTATGTAGGTTGCCTACGTATCATGACGCCGCATGAATCAGATCTTTGCGTAGTTCGGAAATATCTGGAATAAAGTAAACAAACTAACGTTCTCAATTTCTTTTTCTTCTTTTCTTTTTATTTGTACCTTAATGACTTTTCTTATGAAAAAGAAAAACAAAAGAAGCAAATCTTTTTTTTCTGAATTTTCTAGACTTAATGTTTTATAACCTATTCTAAACTCAAGCTTAACGGGCATGTTTTTTATTCTTTTTTTCTTTTTGAAACAAATACTCTATTAAGGAAAAATCCGAGAAGAGAAAAATATTTTTGACCCTTTTTTAGGAAGAAAATCTAAAAATAAACCCAAAGAAATATATTTTAATTTTCGTTTGATATCCTGAAAGACAGATTGAACCAAGAAATGAAAAAGATAAAAAAGCTTTTGGGTTTCAGTTTGATTACCTAAGGGAGAAACTCTGAAGATAAACCAAAGATAAAGTATGTTGTTTGTTTTCTTCTATGTACAATGTCCTAAAGTTCTAAAATAAAAAGAATTTTTTTCATTTTTCATTAATTTTCCAAAGAAGAACCTCAGAAGAAAATCTTTTTAGATTTTTGGAATTAATACCTTAAAGAAAACTTGTAAAGAGATATCAAAGGAGAAAAATCTCATTTTTTTGAGTTTTAGTCCTAGTATCCTAAAGGAAATATAAAAGCAATTTTTTTTTTAGTTTCTTGGAGTATAATTTCTCAATAAAATTCTATTGGAAATATAAAAATGTAAAATATCTTTTTTTTTTTGGATTTTTGATTTATAGTACATTTTCAAATACAAAAAGGAAAGAAGTACAATAACAAGAGACTCGACACTACTGTACAAAGCTAGAAGTTAAAAGACTACATAAAAAAGAACAATAGACTAAAAACATAAAGAAAATCTCCTCAAGCAAACTCCTGAATGAGTGATCCTGACTGGATGGTCATGGGGCATCTGCCATGCTCAAACTCCGGTAAATAGACCCACACCTGTATGAGAAAACTTTAAGCAACACTATGTGAGACAATAACTTTTCCTACTAGACACATGCAAGACATAGTTGTGATTATTTTTCTAAAATTAACCCATGTGGCTAAAAGTGGCTAAAAATGCAAGATTTGGCTAAGACCCTGCGAAGACAAGAACCTAAGACTCACTAGGAAGACCGGACCCTATGTGGGTTGCCTACGTATCCCGCCCCGAGAGACGAGAATTAGGTTCGCGTAGTTCGGACAAATTGGATACGGGTGAGAATTAAAAAAACAATTGATTTGGAGAAAATATATTTTGTCTTTTGTTTTGAAAAATGATGAAAAATGTAAATTATTTTTGGATTTTCTTTTCCTTTTTTCGATATTTTGATTTTCGGAAAATGATGAAAATGTGCAAAATCTTTTTTTTTTTAATTTTTCATTTTTTTTGTCTTTTCTTAATAAAAATGTGACAGAAAACCTAGCTGGGCCCTACTTATTTTATTTTCACACTTCACCCTCTTTTCTTTCTCATTTACCCTCAACCCTCATTGGTCCGCCAAATGACCCTTTTTACCCTTGAAAATTGTAACATGTAGCACATATGATGCATCAGGATAGTCTTTTATTTTTGGGGTACACCTGTCCTAGACAGACCCAACCCTGTGTTGAGTCCCCAAAGTCAAATGCACATGATGCAGACAAGCGTTCCTACTAGGGATCCGGCATGGGGCTGAGTTATTCTAGGTTCAAAATCGGGGTATATTATTCTAGACTTGTATACCCGAGTGGACAACTCAAGCCGAGGGGGGGCTACGTACCGGGAACCAAAAGGCCATCCGACTTTGTAACTTGTCCGAGCCTCTTTCTAATTTAAGGTATGACACTAACAGAAAAGAAGTCAAGCCAGCGTGCACTTCCCCGAAGATGAGAAGAGAAGGGTTTCGCAGCAGTTTATATACAATTCAAATAATATCAACCCTGGTCTACGAAACCAGAGATTCTGGGTTCGATCCCTAGCAGAGTCGCCAGAGCTGTCACACCTCATTTTTCCATCCCCGAAAGGGGTATAAGGGAGTTTTTCCAATTTAAGTGACATTCGAAACAGGATTATTTATTTCAAATTCAGAGTCGCCACTTGGGATAATTTATGGTGTCCCAAGTCACCGGTTTAAATCCCGAATTGAGGAAAGATTGACTCTGTTTTACAATCCGCGAACACATAAATTCGGGTAAGAAATTCTGTTAACCCGGAAGAATGTGTTAGGCATTCTCAGATTTCGTGGTTTTAGAACGGTCGCTAAACTATTATTATTGGCCTAATTATCTGATTTTAAAACATTAAACCTATGTGCATTTTTTTCTTTAACCGCTTTTATATATTTATGGAATTATTTCAAGGTTATTTAAAACACATCGCAAGTCACGCTACATGAAATACACCCGTGATTCACGACACATTCTATTTAACCTTGTTGGAAGTTAGAACCGGGTCACATGAAATGTACCCTCGAATTTTAGTAATAGCAACGATAATTATATAATTAACGCGCCTTAAGCAATTACGAACATTCCCCTTTTTAGTAACTAATTTATAGATGGCACACCTCAATTTGTTATTTTAAAAGGCTTGTATTTCATTAAGGATGCTCCTATCAATTCAATAGAATACATTAATAACAATTAGCAACATCTGAAGCCCAAATGCCATTAATTACCTACAAAGCTCAAATCCTTCTTTTCAATTTGTAGGACCCAAACCGAAGAACCATTTGCACTTCCCATTTCAAATTTATTCAACTCAATTGAAACATGATCTAAAGGGCATTCATTTCTTAATCGCATCAAACAATTTCAAGTCAGAACATCACAAATTCATCACTGAAACATCGCGTAGGAGAATATCAAGGATAAAAGAATAAGAAATGAATGGACCTTTATGAGCAAATCATTTCAATTAAATAGAGTCTTCGGTTGCAACAAACTCCAGCGATTTAAATTTGACCGGAAATTAAAACAATAACAGAACCAAACAAACGCTGAGAAGAGCCATAGACTGAAGCTCGGCTACAAATGAAGCGAAACAACAATAAACAAACAATGATCTGATCCTGTCGGCACCAGAAACCTTAAAAACGGAATCGGAGATGTGAACAAGACCTCGACGAAAAAACTTCTACCTCGAACAGTCACCATCGAACCAACAAATCAGCAATAAAACTCAAAAAAAACTCCATGGCTGGAATCGAATCAATTTCCAATGAAATCATAAGAAGCGAAAATTTGAAATTTAATAGAACTCCATAACAAATCTGAAAATCGAAATCATCATAACAAAACTGAAACAACTGCGTATCTCTGTGTGCTTTCGTGTGTGTGTGTGTGTGTGTGTTTCTGATGAAGATTGATGTCGGACTTCCAGCGAGCTTGGTGGAGGAGATGAAGGGTCGCCGGTTTTGGTGGGGCTGACGAGGAAGACGATCTTCAGGGGGTGGGGTTCTTAGAGAAGAAGGCGACGTGGGGGGGGGATCCTTGTGTATTGCCACTGATCTAAAATCTTCAAGTCTCTTAAAGTCTGTGAGGAAGGTCTCTTCCAGTCTCTCAAGAAGAAGACCTTCGAGGGTGGGTCGCTATTGTTGATCAGCGGCGCATTTCCCTAGGGCTCTAGGCTTTAGACGTTACTACCATATCTGATTGTAGAGTCTAGGTCTAGGTATTTGTAGGTTTGTTTTTGGTTAAGGGGTATGGGCCTAGGAATTATGGGCTAGGTCGGAAAATTAGGCCTATAAATGGGTCGTTTGAGCCCGAATTTTATGCTTTTCCTGCGAATGAGACTAAAATACGATCTCATTTATTATTTAATCCTACTTAAGTAAAATAAATATTAAAATAAGACTGACCATTAAAACAAAACTATTTTTTGTATTTTTCAATATTAAAAATGACTACAAAACATTAATGAAACTATTTTTTTGTAATGTTCATTTTCTTGTAATAAAATAAAGTAGAAGAGTCAAAATTAGTTAACATGTCGGCCTTACGACTGCTAATTGAGGCCTAAGGTATAACAGTAACTGTATTAAATGTTCTATAAATGACTTTTGAGGAATTATTGATTCAAAACTTTCTATCGCTACACCCCTTTTCAACTACCTCAAATAGCGCACTAGCTGTAAGAGAAAAAGGTGTCGAATACGACCACTCATCAGGTGCATAGCTTCTTTGAATGTCCCGCTGATTGACTACTACATCTAGGGACGGGACTGATCCCGAAAGATAGGTCTTTCTTTATGGTTATGAAATCTCTTTGTTTGAAAAGCAAGTCGATGATGCCATAAGTCAAACGGGTAATGATATTAGGCCTAATTTATATATTTACATGCTAAAATATAAAAAATCTTGGGGAGGGTCAAAAATCACATGTCTACAGACCCTCCCAGAATGGCATCTTCAATTGGAAGGATATAGAAGAGGAAAGCGATGGAGAAGATCAAAGTGACGAAGGAGAAGCCGAAAGGAGACAAGAAGTGGCTGGGTGAAAAATCTGGCTAGTACGAACTCCGCTAGTAGTACTATTATAAAGACACTTCTTGAGATGTTGCCTCGGCCCGGGAAGCGACAACCAATAGAGATTGTCGCCATACCCCCAGGAATCCAAAGGGGGTGTAATACGCCAAGCCGAGGAAGAGGGTGAGCAGGGGTGTATAATCCGAGCCCCCTCTTGAGCAGCGGTGCATAATCCAAGTACCTCCTTGGGTTGGAGAAAATCGGTCCTCTGCTTCATCACCCCGAGCTAATAGAGACAACATCAATAACAACAACAATAGCATCACAACAGCACAACTTCGTCCGACCAGAGAAGGTCCGGGAGTCGAGCCGTAATGCACATGATGTTGATATAAGATCTTGAGGCCATGGGCCTCCAACATGGTGAGACAGCAAAGCACAAAAATAGCAAGAAAGGAGGAAAGGATAGATATCGAAGGATGCTTGGATGAAAGACTGATCACAAGAAGCCCCATTTATAGGGGAGGAGGGCAAAGTAACCGATGTCGCCATTATCGCCCTCGAAAAGCATAACAAAAGGCACATTCAATGCGTTAATGGAAGCTGATTCGATGGTAACATTCGATGGAAACATTATGACCCCGAAGAACGAGGAGTCACGACACGTCGAACGGCCCTGAAAAGGCAAAAGGGTGAAATGCCTCGGCACTTGTAAAAGGGGTTGCGCCATCAGCACAACGTCATTATGGGATCCCATAAAGTGGGATGTCAAAATCATTTCTTACCGCTACCCTCTAATAAATGCGAAGACTATGTGTGTAGAGTGAAATCGGAGGACCAATTTCTCATTGAAAAATTTCTTCAAGAGGTCACCTCGAAGGCTTGGGACCTCGATCCGGTTACTTCCCTCAAGATCTGTCGATATCCAGCAGAGGATAACATCGGCCGAAACCCCGACGAGCACAGGATGCCTCCGAAGAGTGCATCCAGAGTCGATTAAGTCTACCTGGGTAGCCTAACATTAGCCTATGTATACGTCATGAAGCTGGTTAGTTGTCCCATCTCGCTTCCTTTATCACTCAACGTATCTTGTACTAAGTTTGGACTCCCCCCTCTTATAAAAGGGGAGTCATTAACACTCTGTAAGGAAGAACTTCAACTATTCTACACAAGAGCAATAATATCTCTCTTTCTTCTCTCTAACTTACTCGCTCGAGGCTACTCTTTGCATTTATTGCTTTCATACTTGTTTTTCATTTATTGCTTGATATTGGCCATAAATAGCCTTATTTAATTATACCTTAATTGTTATCCCCTTCCTGGTTTTCCTCGATAGCTCGAGCTCGAGCTGAATATCAACACCAAGGCCTTTCATTGATCAGTCCGAAGCCCGAGTAGAAAGCCCCTCGATTTGATCACTGCCCCGTTTTAACTTGTATTTCATCAATAAACTTCATATGCCTAGCATCAATTGCTCTAACAACTAGCATAAAAATAGATCACGTATTTTTAGAGTCCCATTTACAAATTTAATTGTTGTTACCATTTCCACGGTAAACAGTAAACATATCAGCTACAGGTTTCACAACAAAACCATAAGTAAAAGCAGACTAGGAACAAGATGAATTGAAGTAATAAAAGGACCATATTGTTTTTGGAACTTGTATTGAAGTCAGGACATACCAGTAAAGAAGGTAGTAAACACAAAGTGAGGAGCAAGAGAGTAGAGTAATCAGCCTCGGCTTGCAGCCGACTAACTTAGAACAATAGCAAGTAACCAGAGAAAAGAGAGCAGAAGAGAGTTTTTTGTGTGAGAGAGAGTTTTGAATCAAATGTTCGTGTGTTTGTTTTAATTAGAGTGTGTGTAT
Source organism: Nicotiana tabacum (assembly GCF_000715075.1). Lineage (NCBI taxonomy): Eukaryota > Viridiplantae > Streptophyta > Magnoliopsida > Solanales > Solanaceae > Nicotiana > Nicotiana tabacum. The sequence goes on along the minus strand of NC_134080.1, from coordinate 92,165,515 downwards.
ATATAGTAGTTCAAAATTAGATAGAAATAAGGCAAGAATCATAGTAGCATAGTAATTATGGAACCAAATACTAATCAGAATCGAATTATTGCAAGTACTCCTTTAATTAAGGGGTAATCGACCAACGGTAATAGGCAGAAATGATTAAGGAAAGAAATGAAGTATAGCATAAGGTATAAAATAGACAATTAGGGGTAAGTACATAGGGGTTTAATTAAGGTAACAACTAATGAAGAATCCGTAAAATAGTCAGTTAACCAAATAAGGTAAGAAAACAAAATAAAATTGCAGAATATGGAAATAATTGAAAATCAACATATACTAAATCATGGAATTAAGGATTCGAAATTATTGATTCAAGGAGAGTAACATGGGTTTCCATGAATAAGCAAATTAAAAAGTCTAAAACAGGAGATTCGAAAGTCTAAAGGGAAGCTTTTCAAATCAAGCCAAGAAACAAGGAGTTCAGAGTCTATCAAAGAGAGAGTTTTAGCATATAAAAAGAGTGAGATAAGAGTAATCAAATGCAGCAAGCAAAGAGGCAAGTCTTGACCAGTCAAGATGCACACAAACACACAGAGGTGATATAAGTTAGGCTAAAAACTCAGTAAGAACTTATCTGAGGCAAGATAGTCATAGAAACTTAAACAAGAAACGAGCAGTCATGCTAATACATAGAACCAAATGAAGAAATCTAGAAAATTAGGGCTTTCAACGTAGGCGAGTTGAAAAGGTAGTAAAATCATAGAATCAGTCGAAATATGCAAGAAATAGAAGTTTAAACATAAAAAATCAGTTTAAACAACATTTTTATATGAAGTTCTGAAACCCTAATTTTAGAAGAAGGTGAAAACACTTTGAAATCAATGATTCTTGTAAAAGAGTTCCAAGAACAATGTAAAATACTAAAGAAACAAACTCGAATCGTCCTAGATCTGTACAGATCTAAGAGATATAGGAAGAAATTAGGTTTTTAGAAGAAATCCATATAGAGATGAATGAATTTGTCTAGAATACCAAGGATCGTGACAAATACAACGTGATTATGCTCGGAATCACACCGGAGTAACCAAGAACAGACAAATGACGAACCCTAGATGCAAGTCAGCGTGGCCCTAGGCCCTTGAAGACCTTAGAGAAGGCAAACATGGCACTAGAGGAGCCATTGGAGGCTTAGGAGTTAATGGGAGATCACCGGAGAAGACCAGATAAGAGAGGTCGGCAGTTGAAGGGCTAGGGCTTGTGGGGGTTACTGAGAGTGGTGAGGAGATGAGAGAATACAGAGGCGGCAGACTTGGAAAATGATTCAGGGTTGAGGGGTCGTTTGGAATAAATAAGGTAAGAACGAATGGGGGCCGTTGATCTTTTAGATCAACGGCCAGGATTCAATTGATCCGAGGTCGGGTAGGCGAGTTTAGGGTTTGGGTCGGGTAGTTTAATATGAAATTGGGCTGGGTTAGGTTTAATTTGGGCTAAAATTGAAATGCAAATCTAGTTATAATTTAAATAGACAATTTTCCCCTATATAATTTATAATAAATAATATATAATTTCTGAAAAATAATTTGGTTTACTATAATGATTTAAAATAGATATTTAACATTTTAAAAATATAGAAGATAAATTTTACGCATATAAATGTAATTATACATTAATAAGGCTAATATTGCAATTATATGCAATTTAGCTTTAAAAATACAAAATGCAATTATAAAAATGCACAAAATGTATATTAACCATATTTTGGCATAAATATCGAATTTAAATGACTAAATCACCCAACAATAATTTGAGGGATAATTATTGGGGATTTTATGAGTAAAAGGGAGGAAATAAATCAATTTAAAATCTTTAAAATTATGGGAAAATTATAACAACCTTGTGCATGCTTATATATGCATATATGCTATTTTGAAGGTATTTATGCATATAAAAAATGTAGGTAAAAATTGGGTATCATTACCTGCCCCTCTTTACCCGGGAAGGATGAAAGAGTTTTCGGGCAAAGAGATGATGACCAATTTTGACCGGGCGGGATGTTTTGAAGGACAGAGGCCGGACTCCGATCTTTGAGTTTCCTACATATCCCTGGTTTTACAGGAATCAGGACATGTGTAGTTCTAGATTCATCTGTGGAGAATGCCGATTAAATTACTGCAAGAACGGACATGCGATGCCGAAATGGCTACAGTGAGCGGTTAACGCTTGGGACGGTTGGAGGGAACTGGAGCGAGATCGCTCCTGCTAGGATAATGGTCGCTTACTGGTTACCTACAGATAAAGGATGCTACAAACATGTATTTGTGAAAAATTAAACATGATGCAAATTCCCTTTGGACCATGAAGGTTGTCTTCAGACAGTTAAAGTTAACGTCCTCAGACCATGATGTCCTGGGCCATGACCTGTTTGGTGAGGGATTCGTAGGCCATGAAGTGATGTTCTCGGGCCATGAAGATGGTGCCTTTGAACTATGACGCATTTGAATAATGATATGCATGTTTGAGGGATCCTCAGGCCATGACATGGTGTCTTCCGTCTATGAGGATGATGCCTTTAGACTATGACGCCTTTGGATAGGTTGGCGATATTTTAGCCCATGATATACAATAATATGATGTTAACAAGACAAGGCTTACTCTTGTGAAATGGAGGGCAACGCTTTGCCCGATTCAAAAGCAAATAGATAGTATTAGAAATAGAGCAATATTTGTGCAAAGAGGGACAATGCTTAGTCCCATGCAGGTGGGGAGGCAAGGATTAGCGTCATGCAAATTGGGAGGCAAGGATTAGCCTCATGCAAGTAGGGAGGTGGGGATTAGCCTCATGCCAGTATGGAGTCAGGGATTAGACTCGTGCAATTGGGGAGGCAAGGATTAGCCTCATGGAGTCAAGGATTAGACTCATGCAAATGGAGAGGTAATGATGTCACGACCCTAACCCGGACCCGATCATGATGGTGCTTTTCGTGAAGACAAGTCCAGCCGACATTTCCCATTTTCTAATTATCAATAGTTAAGCATTTAAGAAACGGTCTAAACATGATAAAATAAATCCGAAAATAACAACAATAACATAAATACGCAGAAGAACACCCATACACAGCCCTAACCGGGTTGTCACTAGTCATGCCACAACTAGTACAACAGTCTGAAAGGAAAAAGAAGCGATAAAGGAGTAGAGACATGGGGCTGCGGACGTCAACAGCTACCTTGTAATCTCCGAAAGCCCACCTGAAGTTGGAGGAATCAGTACTCGAAAGTGGAACCATCTACGCCTGAATCTGCACACAACTTGCAGGGAGTAAAGTGAGTAACAAATGTAAATAACAACTGAAAGTAAGAAAACACGTAAGGCACAAGACATTCTATAATGAAGCAGTGAAACCATTTAGAAGCAGTAAAACAGTGGAAAGTCAAGTAAAATCCTCTAACAACAAGTAAACAAGTAATTAACAGGTAATTAAGGTAAAGTAAACAAATAGAAGTTCGCCCCTCGGGCAAAGTATCACCACATCCACCCCTCGGGCAACATCTCAGAACAATAACAGCCCCTCGATCTCAATCTCACATCACAATGGGTACCCGCGCTCATTGGGGGTGTGCAGACTCATGGAGGGGCCCCTTACGGCCCAAGCGCAATATCAAGTCATCTCGTGGCATCATCCCTAGGCTCTCATCCTTATATCAACAAGCCACCTTGTGGCATACATATCTCAGGCCCTCGGCCTCATAATCAAAATCAGTGTATCACTACTATGGCGTGCATCCCAACCCAAAAGTATCCTCACAACATAGGCCCTCGGCCTTACTCAGTCAAAAATCACATAAGCCACTCGGGCAACAGTAAAACATGATGCTTAGCCCAAAATATTATTTAAAATATTATTTCAAGTGTTAAAGCAGAGTAAACGTGGTTGAGTTTTGAAAACAGTAGAATATAACATGACTGAGTACCAGTTTAAAGTCTAAACAATGAGGAAATATTAATAAAAATCCTCGAAGGGTTCAAATAGTTGGCACGAGGCCCAAATATGGAATTCAGCCCAAAACACGATGATAGCAAATAGTTTTCAATAAAATACGCAGTAAAACAGTCATTCGGGATGGACTATGTCACAATCTCCAACAGTGCCCGACCCCACGCTTGTCATCTAGCATGTGCGTCACCTCAATATAGCACAACGATGCGCAATCCGGGGTTTCATAACCTTAGGACAACATTTACAATCATTACTCACCTCAGTCCGGCTAAATATCTAGCTCGCGATGCCTTTTCCCCTCGAACCAGCCTCCACTCGCATCGAATCTATCCAAAATCAGAACGAGGATGTCAAAATATGCTAAGGGAACGAAGCCCAAGCGAAAACAATCAATAAAGGGCACAAATCCTAAAATTACCAAAACCCGACCCCCCGGGCCCACGTCTCGGAATCCGATAAAAATGACATCAATAGAATCCTCATCCACTCACGAGTCAACCCATATCAATTTCATCAAAATTCGTTCTCAATTGCCCATTCAAATTCCCAAAAGAAATCTCAAACTTTTCTTCCATTATTTTCCCCAATTTTCACTCTAATTTCTCAAATTAAATGATGAAATTCAAGACCAAATCATGGAACTAAACCAAATATGAGTGAAGAATACTTACTCCAATAGCTCCACTGAAAATCTCCTCAAATTCCACCTTCTGCCGAGCTCTCCAATGGTTTTTATGAAAATAGACTTAAACCCTCGATTTTAAAATATGAACTGTCTGCCCAGATTTTCATTCATTGCGAATGCGGCACATCCCTCGCGTTCGCGAAGTACACTGCTTCACTGACCGCAATTCCTTCTACGCGAATGCGAGACCCCTCTCGCGAACATGATGCACAACACACTCAACACTTCGCGATCGCGACCCCTATTGCGCGAACCCGTAGAACAAATGCATTGGGGAACCCAGCTAATCCTCTTCCTCTATGTGAACGTGACATAGCCCTCACGAACGCGAAGAATCAAAACATCACAACATCACGAACATGACAGAGAAAACGCGAACGCGAATACCATCGACCTCATACCTTCGCGATCGCGGATCATGCATCGCAAACGCGAAGGTCAAAAAACCTGCAACACCAACAGCTAAAATTCTGCAATTTTTCACAACATGAATGGTCCGATTGACCACCCGAAACTCACCCGAGGCCCACGGGACCTCAACCAAGCATGCCAACATATCCCATAACACCATTCAAACTTGTTCCAACCTTCAGAACGCTCAAAACAACATTAAAACACCGATTCTCATCGGATTCAAGCCTAAGAATTTCAAGAACTTCCAAATCACGTTTTTGATCAAAAACCCAACCAAACCGCGTCCGAATGACATAAAATTTTTCACACACATCCCAAATGACACAATAGAACAACTGCAACTTCTGAAATTCCATTACGACCTCTATAACAAAATCTCTCCTATCAACCGGAAAACGCCGAAAACTCAATTTCGCCAATTCAAACCTAAACCTTCCATCGACTTCCAAAATGCATTCCGATCACGCTCTTAAGCCCCAAATCACCTAACGGAGCTAACCAAATCATAAAAATTCCATTCTGAGATCATATACAAACAAGTCAAATCTTGGTCAAACCTTTCAAATTTCAAGTTTCAACTGAAAAGTGTTCTTCCAAATTCATTCCGATTACTCTGAAAACCAAAACCAACGATTTACATAAGTCATAATACATCACACGGGACAAGTCATGCCCGAGAACTGGCGAGCAAAGTGCAAAAGCTCAAAACGACCAGTCGGGACGTTACATCCTCCCCCACTTAAACATACGTTCGTCCTCGAACGTGCCTAGAGTTGTTCCAAAAGCCAACTAATCACTGAATAACCTTACCATGCATATACCCGGGGGTGATCCCATGTCACCCTATCTCATATAGGTTTGATAACACAATGTAACTGAAATTTCACAGTCCAACCTATCCCATAAACCTTAGAACCACATTTCCACTCCTAAAATCATCCACAAGATCAAAATCTCATATTTATACTCTAAATAAGCCCGAACAAGCTGTAATAACCCATACCTGCAACCTCGGGTCCAATTACAAGATATACCATATAGCTCAAACACTGGTAGTGATAACTTCTAATCACAGCAGCTACACATAACAACCGAATATCGATAGAGAACCTCTTAACAACTAAAGTCTAATTCCAACAGTTTCATATACTACCAATGATATATGAAACACGCACTAAACCATAACCATTTCTCATATCAACCATTCATGAAGCCACTGCTCCTTTGGCAAGGACCATAATATATCCCTGAGCCGAACCTCGATATTATCCTCCCAACACGCTGAAACGAATCAGATTGTATTCATTAAAGATCCCAACAATCTCATCTAATCCAACATGACTACTCTGGTGACATGACACATCAATACAGACTAAAGCCACAACTTGTGCAATCCGCGCACCAATAAGCAACAATCCGAACATACTCAAATCATGAAAATGACTCAAATGAAGGAGTTGTATGCAAGCTCACTAGTACCACCTCACCATGTTCAGAACCCGTCACACCTCGCAGAAACAAAACACACAAATCCAACCAGAAGGATCTTACCTCCAGATAACTTTGCTGCAATGCGCGACACTATCCAAACACTGGTCCCTATGAAACACCTCAGGTCACTATGCTCAAAATCGACAGCCACACGCAATTTGATGTCTAGAACCAAAGCAAATCATCATACCTACAACGAAACAATTGATATAACATTACACAACTTGAAAGGACATAACCGATGCACCATCCGCCAAGCGATATTCAATACTCCTCCCACTCGAATTCCACTGAGAGACACCAATAACACCGCACCACATGTGCCTATAACCAACAAATCCCAATGCCTCGCGACATGGAAAGGTAACTCATAGATCTCCCCAGATTACTAACAAGCTCAATAACAATCGAATCAACACATCCCTCAACAAAACAACTCGGAGCCAACCAAGCCGACTCAAGTTAGAACACATATCCACATTGTCCTGCTGACGAGCCCCCGATCAAGGAACCCTGAAGCTGCTCCTCCAACCCATTTAACTCTGTCGATGCCATATGATACAATGCCCGGTATCAAATCAATACCGGAATCAACAACCTTTCCCGACGACATGCCCAGAAACCAGAAACACATCCGAAAAGTCCCTCACCATCGGAACTGAATCAATGGTAGGAGTGTCTACACTGGCATCCATCACGAAAGCCCAAATAAGAAAGACAATCCTTCCCAACCATCCACTGGGTCTTCGAAATATGAAACCACCCTACTAAGAACATAATCCGTCGAACTTCGCCACTAAATCCGTGGCATTCCCAGCATAGCCAACATTGTCGCCTTAGCGCAATAGACTAGAATAACACGACACGAAGACAACCAGTCTGTACCCAATATCACATCAAAATCTAACATACCAAGCAGCAAGAGATCCACTCGGGTCTCCAAACCCCGATAGTTATTATACAGTGCCAATACACACAACCCGCAACCACAACATAACCTGTTTATGAAAGCTTCCCATCTCCAAATCCATATAGCATACGAATCACCATTTCCAATCCCCCTTCCTCCATCTGACTACATACCACACATCTAATACCCACTCATTCCACAAGAGATACTCTAAAATTCTTCAGTGCCACTAAGCAAACTCGAATATAAGCAGTCGATCAAACAAGAGAGTGTCGCAATACTACCGAAGTACCATCAACTTAATCATATTGCCTTTTTCTAAAATATATGCCCTTGTCAATCACCTCCAATTAGCCATACCATTTCCTTAATCATCTAAAGATCATTTCCCTAATCATCTGAAGCTCATTTCTCTAATTGTCTAAAGCTGCCCGCTGCCTAAGAGTTTTATGACCTTCCTTTCAGATCTGAACCGTAACCTTACACACACAATCTCAATCCTCCACAACATACCGCATATACCATACCATCCTGGAATAACATGAGAACTTCATATCCGTTCCGAGCCACAAGTAACTATGTACCCAACCAACCAAGAACTTTCCATCGATCCCATTCAAAAGAAAATCACTACACATCACATGCCCCTCACACTCGCAGAAAATACGCATCTTTAACCGCAGTAGAAATCATCCAGAACTGTCCAACTCCCTTTTGCACAAAGCCAAACCTGACATGACTGAATCCTTCTAACTCAACCAAGCTATGCAGGACACTAAAACCTAAGAGAATTGCCACGAAACACCTGTAGAAACTAATTACCCCATTCACACCCAATGAACTAATCATATCCTTACCATACCGATCCGGTTTACTACCAAGTTATCCTATCTATCTAGGTTTCCTTCTGATTTACCTTTAACCTGAAACTCCTTGCTATCACACCGCAATTCCTCAACCCAGACTCACCACACGAGACCTAAGCATGAAACCACATCGTCTAAGGCTCATAAGCCGCTGAGTACTTTCTTAGATATTCCTACCAGCAACACATTCAAAATACTTACCCTGAAGAGACCCCTATGAATTCCGATCCATTATATTCACTTCCTGATACTGATATATAAAAACCCATAATTGATATAGAAATACCACAAATCTTGACACCATCCAAATGCAAACCTTAGTTTCTAGCCAAAAATATAACCTAAAAATCTCCAATTATTACCTGCAAAATCTTGAGCACATTAGAACCATCCCCGAAAGTCATCCACTCTACTCGAACCGCAATTAGCCCGATCAAAAGAACCGAACAACCTGTGCCTCATTAGAACCTCTGACACTGCAGCATGTAACCTTACCTTGACGCAACCAAGCCACTTTCTTTTCTATGCACCGAGCATTCTTTATCAACAACAACTCAAGACATTCCATGATTGTGACACACCTATGAAGCATGATATAACCTTACCTTAGTCGAAAATTTTCCTTTACTCGAGCCATTTTCGGTCTCAATCTTCGTAAACCATAACTAATTCACCAGCACGCCTCAAACTAGAACCAACATAACACATAACCGTACAATCAACTAATCAATAGCAAATCCCCCACTTGGCTCAAAGCCATAGATCAAATCATACAATAACTCATAAGGAGTATACTCTATTGCTGCCATAATACCATAGTGAGATTTAAACTCGATCCTTCATAAGCTCGTGAAACACAGAACACCTGGTACTTAAATATTCCGCAAATATCGCATTCATCCTCGCAACAGTCAAGCCCACTCTCTTAAGCGACCCAAATATAAATTTCAACACTTATATTTCACTTGTAAATGAGATCTTCTAACAAACACATAAGGATCACACAACCTCAGAACACTCCGCAGGAGATAACCCACCTGTTTTGCCTCCAACTAACATTTCTGTATACCTTCCACCGTCCTAAATATTACGCAGTCACTTAGTCTTTCTGAGTCTGAACTCATACCGCAACATGATATTTACCTCACTCCCAACTAGGAAACATGAAAAGATTCTTCACACACCCACAACTCGGGGCTATACCTCAAATCAAGATGAAAATCAAATACCTAATAGCCATCTATCCTCCAACAGACCCTTTCCAAATCATATGAACACACCTCTCAGACATAACATACTCATCACGTAGCTACCCAACCATCACTTCTACTAATAGGGACACTACCGAACATATAAGTTCAAAAGCAAGTGCTCACACAATCAGCACCTCGGTGTTCAAGCTATAGGCAAAAATCCGGCCTCGAGTACTCCAGACTGGCCCAACATCAATACACAGAGATTACATCTCGCCCCTTGATTAGGGAACCACAAGCCATCGATGCACATCCGATACCGAACGCTTATGCGCATACGAACGCGTGGAAGGAATTTAAAGAGTTACTTTTCAAGCTGAATCAATGACGCACGATAAGAATTCAAGAATTTGTAGTTTTTGCCAAAAGTTTTGCAGCCTTGTGAGGATAAATACAGACGTCTCCGTACCGATCCGCAAGACTCTACTATACCCGCTAATGAATCATAAGACCTATGTAACCTAGGCTCTGATACCAACTTGTCACGACCCTAACCCAGACCCGGTCGTGATGGCACCTCCCGTGAAGACAAGGCCAAATGACACTTCCCATTTTCCAATTATTAACAGTTAAGCATTTAAGAAACAATCTAAACATTATAAAATAAATCCAAAAATAACAACGATAACATAAATACGCGAAAAAACACCCATACACAGCCCTAACCGGGGTGTCACTAGTCATGAGTATCTATAAGTCATAATACATTTATGCTAAATCCACAACTAGTACAACTGTCTGAAAGGAAAAAGAAGCGATAAAGGAGTAGAGACACGAGGCTGTGGACGTCAACAACTACCTCGTAATCTCCAAAAGCTCGCCTAGAGCTGGAGGAATCAGCACTCGGGAGCGGAACTAGCTATGCCTGAATCTGCACACAGGGTGCAGGGAGTAAAGTGAGTACTCCAACTCAGTGAGTAACACATGTAAATAACAACTGAAAGTAAGAAAACACATAAGGCACAAGACATTTAATAATGAAGTAGTTAAACCATTTGGAAGCAGTAAAATAGTGGAAAGTCAAGAAAAATCCTCTTTCAACAAGTAAACAAGTAATTGACAGGTAATTATGGTAAAGTAAACAAATTGAAGTACGCCCCTTGAGCATAGTATCACCACATCTAGCCCCCGGGAAACATCTTAGAACAATAACAGCCCCTCGGGCTCAATCTCACATCACAATGGGTATCCACGCTCACTGGGGGTGTGCGGAGTCCTGGAGGGACCCCTTACGGTCCAAGCGCAATACCAAGCCATTCATGGCATCATCCCTAGGCTCTCGGCCATATATCAACAAGCCACTTCACGGCGTACATATCTTAGGCACTCGTCCTCATAATCAAAATCAGTGTATCACTACTGCGGCATGCAGCCTGACCCAAATGTATCCTCACAATACAGGCCCTCGGCCTTACTCAGTCAAAAATCACATAAGCCACTCGGGCAACAGTAAAACATGACGCTCAACCCAAAATATGATTTAAAATATCATTCAAGTGTTAAAGCAGAGTAAACGTGGCTGAGTTTTGAAAACAGTAGAATATAGCATGACTGAGTACCAGTTTAAAGTCAAACAATGAGGAAATATCAATAAAAATCCCCGAAGGGCTCAAATAGTTGGCACGAGGCCCAAATATGGCATTCAGCCCAAAACACGATGATAGTAAATAGTTTTCAATTAAATACGTAGTAAAACAGTCATTCGAGATGTACTAAGTCACAATCCCCAAAAGTGCCCGACCCCACGCTCGTCATCTAGCATGTTAGTCACCTGAATATAGCACAACGATGTGCAATCCGAAGTTTCATACCCTCAGGACAACATTTACAATCATTACTCACCTCGATCCAGCTAAATCTCTAGCTTACGACGCCTTTACCCCTCGAATCGGCCTCCACTCGGGTCGAATCTATCCAAAATCAGAATGAGGACGTCAAAATATGCTAAGGGAACGAAGCCCAATCGAAAACAATCCATAAAGGGCACAAATCCTGAAATTACCAAAACCCGACCCCCCGGGCCCATGCTTCGGAATCCGATAAAAATCACATCAATAGAATCCGCGTCCACTCACGAGTCTACCCATATCAATTTCATCAAAATCCGTTCTCAATTGGCCATTCAAACCCCCAAAAGAAATCTCAAACTTTTCTTCCATTTTTTCCCCCAATTTTCACTATAATTTCTAAAATTAAATGGTGAAATTCAAGACCAAATCATGGAATTAAACCAAATATGAGTGAAGAATACTTACTCCAATAGATCCACTGAAAATCTCCTCAAATTCCACCTTTTCCTGAGCTCTCCAATGGTTTTTATGAAAATGGACTTAAACCCTCGATTTTAAAATATGAATTGTCTGCCTAGATTTTCCTTCATCGCGAACACGACACATCCTTCGCGTTCGCAAAGCACACTGCTTCACTGACCAAAATTCCTTCTACGCGAACGCGAGACCCCTCTCGCAAACGTGATGCACAACACACTCAACACTTCGCGATCGCGACCCCTACTGCGCGAACGCGTAGAACAAATGCATTGGGGAACCCAGCTAATCCTCTTCCTCTATGCGAGCGCGACATAGCCCTCGCGAACACGGAAAATCAAAACATCACAACATCGTGAATGCGACAAAGAAAATGCAAATGCAAAGACCATCGACCTTACACCTTCGCTATCGCAGATCATGCATCGCGAACGCGAAAGTCAAAAACCTGCAACACCAACACCTAAAATTCTGCAATTTTTCACAACATGAAATGGTCCGATTGACCACCCGAAACTCACCTGATGCCCTCGTAACCTCAACCAAGCATGCCAACACATCCCATAACACCATTCAAACTTGTTCCAACCTTTGAAACGCTCAAAACAACATTAAAACACCGATTCTCATCGGATTCAAGCCTAAGAATTTCAAGAACTTCCAAATTACGTTTTTGATCAAAACTCAACCAAACCACGTCCGAATAACCTGAAATTTTGTACACACATCCCAAATGACGCAACGAAACTAGTACAACTTCCGAAATTCCATTCCGACTTCTATAACAAAATATCTCCTAACAACCGGAAAACGTTGAAATCTCAATTTCGCCAATTCAAGCCTAAACCTTCCATGGACTTCCAAAATGCATTTAGATCATGCTCCTATGTCCCAAATCACTTAACGGATCTAACCAAATCATAAAAATTTTGATCCAAGATCATATACAAACAAGTCAAATCTTGGTCAAACCTTTTAAATTTCAAGCTTCAATTGAGAACTATTCTTCCATATTTATTCCGATTACCCTAAAAACCAAAATCAATGATTTACATAAGTCATAATACATCACACGGGACAGGTCATGCCCGAGAACTGTCGAGCAAAGTGCAAAAGCTCAAAATGACCGGTCGGGTTGTTACAAATGATTATCCTCATGGAGTCAAGGATTAGACTCATGCAAATGGACAGGCAAGGATTAGCCTCATGGAGTCAAGGATTAGACTTATGCAAATTGGGAGGCAAGGATTAACTTCATGTAGTCAAGGATTAGACTCATGCAGGAAGAGAGGTAAGGATTAGCCTCATGTAGTCAAGTATTAGACTCATGCAAATGAAGTGGCAAGGATTAGCTTCATGGAGTCCAGGATTAGACTCATGAAAATGGAGAGGCAAGGATTAGCCACATGGAGGTAGGGAGGCAAGGCTTAGTCTCACGCAAATGGGGAGGCAGGGATTAGCTTCATGCCGGTGTGGAGTCAGGGATTAGACTCATGCAAGTATGGAGGCAAGGATTAGCCTCAAGTAGAGAGAAAGTAGAAAATAAGAGTAGTATATGTCTTAGGTGGAAATATATTCAGTGTCTAATGGCCAGATTGATAGTGGATTATCTTTGTGTATACATGTTTTGCGAATGCTATCGGTACGTCGAATGTGCCCGCGTTCAAAGAAAAATTGTAAGTTTTGTGGGGGAAAGGTTGGTTCGTACTCCTGTCGGCTGGCTTTACTTTGCTCCGTTCTTAAAGCCTTTTGAGTTCCCCTGGGCAATACCTGACTATTATGGAAATAGAGTTTTCGAAAATATGCAATTATTGATAAAAAAGAGTTATTTTAGAAACGTATTGATATATTGAGTAATTTTGATGGACTAGTAACTGTAACACGTCTCAAAGGCATTGCAGCTCTCTCATATTGGAATTTTGAGGGTCCTCCTCAAAATTCTGTCTCCAATTTCTTGACCGTCTGACACATGTTGGCATTGGCTGGACTTGCTCTGGAATTTTGAGGACCCTCCTCAAAATTCTTCCCCAGTTTCTGCTCTTGAGGGAAATGAAAATTATAATATGATATGACCAAACCCATAAGGCTGCTTACGTATCCCCTCTTAAATGGGAATCAATTCAAGCGTAGTTTAATTACATCAAGTAAGGAAATGTAAAATATCTAAGCATAATATCTCTTAATTGCGTCTGAATTGATTGATTTTGGCTAGATTTCTCCATCCATTTCTGCAAGTATGAGTGCTACTCCTGTCACCACCCTGTGGACCATGTACGGACCTTGCCAGTTAGGAGAGAATTTCCCTTTGGCTTCATCTTGATGTGAGAAGATCTTCTTCGGCACCAACTGACCCGATGCAAATTGCCTTGATTTGACCCTTTTGTTGAAAGCTCTTGACATTCTGTTCTAATAAAGTTGGTTGTGACACACTGCGTTCATCCTCTTTCCATCTATAAGGGCCAATTGTTCATAGCGGCTCCTTATCCACTCTGCATCGCTGAGTTCAGCTTCCTGTATGATTCTTAGAGAAGGAATCTCCACCTCGGCTGGGTTGACAGCTTCAGTACCATAAACCAACATATAGGGAGTTGCCCCGATTGATTTGCGAACTATGGTGCGGTATCCCAACAAAGCGAAGGGCAACTTTTCATGACACTTTTTGTGGTTTTCTACCATTTTCCTTAGTATCTTTTTAATGTTTTTGTTGGCGGCTTCTATGGCTTCATTCATATGAGGTCTGTAGGCTGTGGAATTCTTGTGCTTGATTTTAAAAGTTTCACACATAGCTTTCATCAGATTACTGTTGAGATTTGTGACATTATCAGTGACAATGGATTCGGGAACACCGAATCGGCAAACAATTCGATTTTTGACAAAGTCTACGACGAGTTTCTTGGTCACAGCTTTGTAAGATATAACCTCTACCCATTTTGTGAAGTAATCAATGGCTACAAGAATAAACCTGTGTCCGTTTGAAGCAGTGGGCTCGATCGGACCAATAATATCCATTCCCCATGCAGCGAATGGCTAAGGTGAGCTTGTTGCATTGAGCTCATTTGGCGGCACTTTTATCATGTCGGCCTGCACTTGACATTGAAAACATTTGCGGACATATTGGATGCTATCTGTCTCCATGGTCATCAAAAAATAACCAGCTTTGAGTATCTTCTTTGCCAAGAATACCATTCATGTATGGGCCACAGGTCCTGGCATGTACATCCTCAAGTAACTTAGACGCTTCCTTTGCGTCAACACATCATAGTAAACCCAAATCAGGAGTTCTTTTGTACAAGTTTCCTCTGCTGTGGAAGAAGTGATTTGACATTCTCTGGAGTGTGCGCTTCTAAGTGTGTTTTGGATGCTCCGGGTATTCTCCTTTGGATAAGTATTCTTTGATGTCATGGAACCAAGGCTTTCCATCTGCTTCTTCCTCGACATGAGCACAATATGCTGGCTGATTATGGATCCTCAACGGAATGGGATCAATGCAGTTCTTATCTAGATGTTGTATCATGGATGAAAAAGTGGCCAATTGTCACGCCCCAAAAACCGAGGGGCGCGACCGGCGCTCGACTGGGTAGCCCCCAGCCAAGCGGACCTGGGTGCCTTTCCTATTCCACGTGATACCCTGCGTTTCCATTACCCATTAAACAAGTGAAATAGCCATTTATAAATTTAAACACATTCTTACGAGATTTACATAGCATACATAGTTACTTAGCATGGTTTACAAGTTATACTGTCCAAAATACATAAGTACATAACCCACATTTCCTGTCTACGGAGCCTCTAGAGATTACATAAGAGTGTTATAATACTTGCCGGTAATAAGGCTTCGGCTATACCTTATGCAAATACCAAAATAAAATTTTCGGGAGGATAAGCGGCATGAGCCACGCAGGGCCGCAAGAGGAAAGGGGCTCACCAATTCAGCTGACGGGAGGTGAAGGAGTGCTACTGTCGGTGGGCTGGAGTACCTGTTATGGAACCACCTACAATCATAACACGAATGTAGCGCCCCTGGCAAAAGGAACGTCAGTACATTTGAATTGTACTGGTATATATGAACAAACTTTACCCCAAGTAAAATCAAGAAATACATAGATAACAAATAGTAATAGAATCAACAATCAAATGCATTATTTCAACCAAAGCCAAACAAACTCCACAATCTCTCCTTTTCCCCTTTCAACATTATTTCATCACATCAATGATTTCACAACTTTCACATATTTTTATTTCAATAGAGATTTCGATCACTTTTCCACCCTTATTACCTCGGCCACCCTTATCACCACAACCCACACCTTATTACTTCGTGTTGCGTTGCGCAACCAGATCCCACCGGACAATCATATTTCACACACAACAACAACAACAATTCACAAAAAGTGTTCATAAACATCAATACCAATTCCAACATATACAATAACCCGTACACAATTCAAGTCACAACGATAATTGGCCACAACAAGTCACGTATGATATTGCCACAGTTGTTTCAATTGTATCAATTACGATTTCTTTCCATTGTTTGTTCCACAGCTCTTACCACGTAACACATTCATACCCATACGCACTTGTGTTATTGCCATTTTACTCACACCACTATAACGAAAAACTTAACCAACAACGTTCAAGGCACATTAATCACAAGAATTTCACAAATAGTCCACATAAGTAACACATACCAATTACCCGTACACCAACAAGGTGACTTTACAAAGGTTAAATTTAGCCATACATACCTGGAGTCGAATTCCCTTTTTAACTTCTACTTTCAATTCACCAACAACCTAGTACCGTCAATCTAGTTCACAAGTTAACACATATAACTTAGAATTAAAGTTCACAAACTCATCCCGAACTTACTTAGGTTTCCAACCCCTCTTTTGCAAATCTTTAGTTCTACCCAATTCCTCTTACTAGATTCTAGGTTTTAAAGGACATGCATGTGTATCTCAACTTCCATTTTCAAGAATTAGCGCATGAGAATCCCCCTTTTTGTTTAAATCTGAAAACAATGAAAAAGGGTTGGGGATTTTACCTGCAAGAACGGAGATGAAAACAATTACTTGAAATTCCCCGGCCCGAGTGACTTTGAAGAATCAAATTGATGAAGGTAGGACTTTATCTCTCAAGAATTCTCTCTTCCCTCTCTCTAGTTTTGTTAAGAAAATATGTTAAAATAAGGGGTTGGGGTGTTTTATTGAAGAAGGGATCAGGTTTAAAATTTAGAAAATTGGAGCCCCGAGTCAGGTCTGCGATCGCAGAGTGGAAATGCGGTCCGCAGAATGGACTGCAAAAGTGCTCCCAACATTTGAACACACTGCCTGGGTATACGGCAAAAATGTGGTCCACATACTCGTTCTGCGGGCGCATAATGCACCGCAGAACTGCCCCTCACAAAGATCCCAAGGGAAATATGCGACGACTATGCAGTCCACATATCGGTTATGCGATCGCATATTTAACCTCAAATTCGACCAACACACTGATTCACGTTGCGGCGATTATGCGGTCCGCATACCTGATATGCGACCGTATTCTCGACCGCATAATCACATTTTCTGGAATCTTGGTGCAGATATGACAATATCTTGGAATTCTTGGTGGGTCAATCTCCTTGTACATAGTGCACAAGAAAATCTGAATCACCGATCCCCAGCAACTCATGAACGTTCGTGTCGACTGCCATGTTGAGATCTAGTATGCAGGCTTCATATTTTGCCATGTTGTTGGTGCAAGGAAATCTGAGTTTAGTAGATACCAGATAGTGTTGACCCGTTTCTGATACCAAAACTGCTCCAATGCCCACTCATTTGAAATTTGCGGCTCCGTCAAAGAACATCCTCCAACTGTCATATGCTTCTGTAATGTCTTCTCCTACGAATGATACTTCTTAATCAGGAAAATACGTTTTCAAGGGTTTGTATTCTCCTCACATCGGATTTTCAGCAAGGTAATATGCCAATGCTTGTCCCTTGACCTCGTTTTGAGTTACACAGACAATATCGAACTCACTTAGCAGTATCTGCCATTTAGCCAACTTTCTAATAGGCATGGGTTTCTGAAATATGTACTTCAGAGGATCCATCCTGGATATGAGGTGTGCAGTGTAGGCACAGAAGTAATGCCTTAATTTCTGGGTTTTCCAGGTCAAAGCACAGCAAGTGCGTTCAAGCAGAGAATATCGTGCTTCATAAGATCTGAACTTCTTAGTCAAGTAGTATATGGCCTGCTCCTTTCTTCCTGTCTCGTCATATTTTCCCAAAACACATCTGAAGGCCCCATCCAATACCGATAGATAAATTAGAAAAGACCGTCCTTTATTAGCATCTTAAAGATGGGTTCACATATGACTGTGGACTGTGCTATGAAGCAACTGATATAGTTGAGACGACCTAGGAAGCTCATCACATCCTTTTTGCTCTTAGGTGGTGGTAATTCCTAAATAGCCTTGACTTTAGATGGATCTAGTTCGATCCCTCGACGACTGATGATGAATCCCAGTAACTTTTCCGCGGGAACCCCGCATGCACCCTTTGCAGGGTTCAATTCCAAATTGTACCTCCTGAGCCTGTCAAAGAACATTCTCAAGTCCGCGATATGATCTGCACCCTCTTAGATTTTATAATGACGTCGTCCAAATATACCTCTATTTCCTTGTGTATCATATCATGGAAGATGGCTATCATGGCTCTCATGTAAGTGGCCCCACTACTCCTCAAACCAAATGGCATCATCTTGTAACAGTATACAACCCATGGTGTAATAAAAGCTGTCTTCTATGCATCTTCTTCATCCATCCAAATCTGATGATAACCCACGAAGCAATCTACAAAGGATTGGAGTTCATGCTTGGCGCAATTATCAATCAGGATGTGTATATTCGGCAGTGGGAAGTTGTCCTTGAGACTGCTCTGTTTAAATCCCGATAGTCAACACACACTCTAACCTTCCCGTCCTTCTTCAAAACAGGCACAATGTTAGCTAACTAGGTTGGATATTCAACCACCTAGAGAACTTTTGCTTTGATCTGTTTGGTAACTTCCTCCTTGTTTTTTACGCTCATGTCCAACTTGAACTTTCGGAGTTTCTTTTTTACTGGAGGACACAAAGGATAAGTAGGCAACTTGTGAGTCACTATGGACTTGCTCAAACCTGTTATGTCATCATATAACCAAGCAAAAATGTCCTCATTTTCTGTTAGGAAACAACTGTACTCTTCCTTCTCTATTGGTGACAAGTGAATGTTGATGCGGGTCTCCTTGACGATCCTGGCATCTCCCATATTTACTGGTTCGATCTTGTCCAGACTGGACTTAGGCTTATTTTAAAAAATTTCAAACTCCCTGACAATTTCCTCGGGTATCTCATCTTCTTCCTATAAATCACTATTCTCATGTTGCATTTCCTCATTACATGTCACAGTCATTGGTTCATCAAGAAAAGTAATAATAACACTGTGGAATGAAAAAATGTAAAGATAATAGTGAATAATAAAGATCAAATGCATTTGATTAAAACCTAAAAAAATGTCCAGACAAAGCACGACCCAATGAATCGAGCATTTATTTTTAAACAAGTAAAGCTTAAACGAAACTACATGAAATCTTAAATGCCTAGAATGGCTATAGAAGTAAATTCTTCCAAGCTACCTAGGGACTCGACAGGCCCGAAATGGTGTGGCGGTCCAGTTTCTAAGAACAACTCCCTTCTTCACAGTATGAATAGTGAGGCCTTCTTCCTCCTCCTCATTTGTTATGGCACTACAATCCATGTTTTCGTCGTCCAAGAATAAATTCTTCAACCCAGCCAGTGCTTCTTCCTCTGCAGTTCCCCATATTGTGTCAGCTTGATGAAAAGCTTGTTCCAGACATGGCACTGATTTCTCAAGAGGATAATACGGTCCATGCCATGGAGGCGACCAGTCATTGTACTCTTGCCATGAATACTGGTATCTGAGCCCAAAGGTGGTACCACGATTTTTTAGCTGTATTGGTTTGGTGATGCCTTGGAGGTTCTTTCCCAACCTTTTGCTAGGTTCATATCCAGACCATGCTAGTATGTTTTCTATTTTGTTACTCCACCACTTATCATTCTCGACGGCATTGACCCTTTCAATGTGATGATAGGTTTCCTCTGATAGCCTTCTTCTATGTCTAATGGACGGGATGGTTTGACTAGTGTAGATGGGTTTACTCCCATCTCCACGGATGATCACCTCCTGACGGTTCCATTCAAATTTCATGGCTTGATGTAGTATGGAAGGCACGACTCTAGCAGCATGGATCCATGGTTGACCCAACAGAAGATTATAT